>NC_141777.1:8523380-8838380 GCF_054643075.1 Acanthaster planci
GTCGGACGTCTGCTCCGCTCCCACGGACCCCACAGTTCTGGGGTACCCCCACCCCGGAATGCCAAGCCAACGTCAAATTATATCCAAAAACCACCTGTGAAATCTTAGGACATAAACATGATAATCATTCGTGAAATTGTAAGGCTGTGCTTGTGCCCATGTGGTAAAAACGCTGCTCTTTAGGTAGGCCTGTTACGCCCCAACTATAGTATCAGTCCCAACTAGAGTGCCACATTTGGGCCGGCCCAACTACAGCGCCTGTGTGCACGCAAAGTCATATTGTTTACAAATGTCATGTCATTGGTCATAGGGCTAAATGAACAGATGAAGTGCCACATTTTAGATGAATTTTGTCAAGTGCGAGACACATTGTCTTGGATTATGTTGAGACATTTCCCACAGACATGGGTCAACAATAGTTGGGCCGGGTCAACAATATTTGGGACTTAAGCTTTACTTGCAAGAGGCGTAAGAGCTGAACAGGCCTAACTTAGGTCGAGCTTGCAGGTTAACGATTACTTATTTTAATATATTGCTGCGTTTCAGATGGCATGAGCTCCTTGCTTTATTTAATACAACTTACCTACGCGAATTTGTTAAATCATGACGATGTTAATGTTGCGACAAGTAACCTTAACAACCGTAACGCTAACAATTTGTTCAGGTGGGGCTGCAGCGATGGCGATTTGCACAAGAAAAATTCGGCTTGAATAAAGGGCGCCCTCAATAGGTCAATGAGCCGAAAACTTCACCATCATGTCAATTTTTCCATCAATACAATGCGCGACAAAAACACTTTGCGTTGTCTAAAACGAGAACACAAGAAGTTATTTTTGTTCCATTTCCTTTCCTGAGATTAAAGAGATACGGCTCAAAATTTGAAGAAGGCAACTGTGGGGGTCCGAGATGATGGATCTTGTCAATTTCGAAGAACTGATTTGGGCAAAATGTTAGGAAATTTCGATCAGAAAATAATTTACATTCATAAATTCCTCTGACAATCTCCCTAACAACTTGCAACTTGACCGTGTGCTACCATTTGATAATAACCGCTGAGAAGTAATTATGCTCATTGCGTAAATCACCTGGATATGAGACAATTTAATCGATTCTGATTGGTCAAGAGTCTGTATGCCCTTGGCTCGCCACGCGCGCGCCAAGTCCATAAAGAGGTACTTGTGGACAACTTGTACAAGGAATATCTTAAATGGACGGAGGTGTTCGGGAAAATTAAAGTAAAATGCTGTTAACAAAATCGTGGAAAATCAATTAGTTACTGACTTCTTTTGAGAGATTTGTAATTGTGGCATATATCTAGGTTGAACAGGTGCCTTGAAAGCAACACAAATATAATTCTATAAACTCTATATCCGATTGCGGTTGATATGCTTGGTACTTGGTTATGTCTTAATTTTAAGAACATCTTCTTGGGATCTTAGCAAGGTTAGGAGCCCACGTTATATATATAAAAAACACTCAGAACTGCTTAAAGTGACGACATAAGTTCTGCAGTCCGGCCTATTTAGTTAATGCCCTTTAGCCCAAAGTCGTGACGTCAAAAGTTGAGCTCGTTTCCTCTCGGATAAACCTTTTTGGAACCGGCCTAAAAGTTATGGCGTGTAAAAAATCAACCTAAGGGAGATACCTCGCGTGAATCACACCTTTGCAAGACATTGGGAATACATAGTTTGATCGAAAATAATTTTATCATGTTCCAAGAAATTCTTCGGCTCCGAGAAAAAGCCATATAAGAAATCACAACTAAAGAATGAACTGGATGCGTAAGCGTGCTTACTCACTCCTAGTGAACCCAAGCAAACAACACAACGTTCAAGTGTTGACAGGCCCACAAAATAACATTCTTCCTCTAAGAATGAAAAAAGAGTTGAGCTAAGGTGCGCTGCCTGCAGTTTTCGTCTGTTCGTTACAAATTCGCCCCATTTTTTTTAACTAAAAGAAACAGCATATATGAAACCACTTCCATTATTCAGTTTGGAAAAATAGTAACATATTTTTTTAACATGTAGGGGGTGGATCCCCTTCCATGCCACATTTATCCTTATTTGCTCTCCCCAATTTCATTGTCAGCGTCTCGATCATGCCCTTAAACTCTCCTGGCCGTCGCATTCTACCACTCTGCACCTGCCTAGTAACTTCTGGGGGGACTCTAAGTAAAACAAAGGCGTTCCTCGAAACGCGGAGCCAGATGAATCAGAATGAATATGGAAAGACACAATGGGCACTTTTCTTTAGACACATGAATATTCTAGGAGACTAGGCAAAAGATTTCCTTGCCCGAGAGGCAGTGCAGATGCAAAACACGTTTCCGGAAGAATTTGGGCAAAAACCTATTCACTCAGCTATAGGGTGGATACAGACTTGGGCCAGGCAAAGAAAAGATCACCAATCGAAACCAGACTTTTCCTTTTTTTTACAAACTGTTAAACGAATTGATCCCAAATTACAAATTTATTCCAATTTTTCTAACTATTCAATATTATGTTTAAAATTCTCGAGCAGTACCAGTACAAATGGGTAAATGTTACCATGGAAAGGTCAATAAAAAAATCGTCAGACAACTGCTGACTGACGACAACTAAAACGTACGTATCCTCTCCAAAACCCGCTTGTGATGACGTCACTACATCGCAGACCCGTATCTCATGACTAACAAACTGCCCGCGTGCTGTGGAAGATTGTCAGATGGTGCGGTCTTTATCTCTCGGAGAGTGGCGGCGTTAACCTTACGTCATCGCCAAATCTCCGAGGTGCAGGCTGCCAGCTATTAATATTGGAGTTAACTCGGCAGGAATGAGTCCATAGTAAACTTCAGCACGGCTATCACACAGCACCCCCGGACAAACATTGTGACTTCATTTTAAAGGGAACTTAAACCGATATTACCGTAACTCCCTCGCACGCCTTCAGCGTTTGCTCTTCAGCCGAAGTCGAGTCATCATGGTGAAACAATTTGGAGTGGGTAGCAATCGGACATCCGGACAAAGCAATCAGTTCTCCGAGAATGATTGAAACGAGCATAATATGCACCACCCTGCGTGGGAAATTGTATATTCTGAACTTAAGCTAACCCTCCTATGAGTTGAACTTTCAAACCCATTCGTAAAATCCATACACTTGTGTAGTAGGCGTATGGCTTCGAGAGAGAGGGTTCTAAACGAAATTTAGGCATCGAATGGGGAAACGGGGGCAGGGCACACAACTACTGGTCAATACTACTAGTCAGTACTACTGGTCAATACTACTGGTCAATACTACTGGTCAGTACTACTGGTCAATACTACTGGTCAATACTGCTCAATGCGTTACGCACGAAAACGCGAGGGGACGTTTCTTTCTGAAGGATGGGGGAGCCTGACTCTTGAAGCTTGTTATAATACGGTTAAGTACGCACAAGATAATGTGTGCACTTGAAATTCCAGTTTAAAGAAAGAAGATGCTTTTTTTTCTGAACACTGTCTTATGGAAATGTCTCTCTGTATTTTGCCAGAACTTTGAGCAGGTGTTTTCAGGCCGCGGCTTCGAATGTCATTTTCATCCAAACTCAATGTAATGCCGTTGTACAGAAGTTGCAATCTGGGAAAGTTGCCAATTGCCATAAAATGGGTTCGGTGAGTCTACTCTACTTCGGTGTGTACAACGCCTCTAAATTTCACTTCACACAGAAAAGCTGTGTGTTACATGCAGAAAATCCCCCCAAATACTGGCTGTCCGATAATTTGGTTCTGGATACGCCTTGCTTCTATCGATGTCCCAAGTTTGCTTTAAAAATCTCCATCCTGCAGAGTACCCCCCCACCGTCCACTAGACGGAGTCCTGTTTGGAACAGACCCACCTGGGCCAGCGCAATGTCAGCATTAACCTCAGTTAAATACAATTATCCCTTTGAGGACGTATGTCAATTTGAGTGTCCGTATTCATCATCTTCTAGCTTAATATTAATATTACTGTAATCTTTCCAATTTTCCAACCCTGTCTGGCAGTTTACCACGCGGTCGAGCCTGCCTTAAAGACCACGGCTTCCTCTGAAAAGCATACGGGAGCCCGTCCGCAGAGCAGGGGTGCAGCTGGATTATTTTTTTTTCAGGTTGCGCGGGGAGTAAAATGACGGCAACCAGGATCCTTTGAGACACTGGTTTCCGTTTTGTGGTAAAAACGACAGAAAACTCACTTTCCTTCTCGTTTTATTTTGGTTGCATTACTACTTTCTGTTGTGGGTGCACCTTGGGACGGAAGAAATTTTCAAGGAAACATTCCCCCGGCCGCCACAGCTGCGCGGTGCTACTCAGTTTTGGAGACATGCCATGGACTTACGTGCAACTGTCAACTTCGGTTTCACATCCTTGTACCCTGCACCGGTAACTAGTTCAGACTATATCTCACCACCATCATTTTCTTAAAGCAACAAGTATATCTGGTGTCGCATAACGAGTTCATTTGTGCTTCTCGCTTGATTTCATCTCAGTGAAGATATTACTTACAGCTCTATGGCGATGTCTTATTAATTTTTGTCTGAATAAAAAAAACTAGTCGATAGTTAACGTGCCCCCACGGCGCATGTGTAATTTGGTAGAGGAATACTCCCGGTCCAGCTTCTCGATTTCCTGATCAATCATCGGTACACCGGCTAACTCATTAATCCGGTATCACAAATTAGGTTATTATCTTAAAATTAATGTTTCCGCTGGTTCTTCTACAAACAGGTTACCACGCCCACACCCACTCAGTGGAAATTGTTTGGTTTAGACTCGCAACTGACGCTGCTCACCGACGCTAGTTTGATTTTACCGCAAAACATTGCATTTCCTGCGTTCATCTGCTTCATTTTGATTCACCCACGGACGCAGAAACTTATATAACCGACCCGAGTCAATAACATCTTTCATAAGCCCAAAACGCGGTTACGAGTTCATTGCCCGCTTTTATCGTCTGAACGCGAAGGCGTAAACAGCAGTTGTCATCGCACTGCCGGATCGACTTAGTCACTGGCCAACCCCAAAATCTCCCATCTCTCAAGCACGTTTCCTGAAGGGAGAACACAAAAGAGGAAACCGGCCACATTTTCCACGGGTGAAGGTGCTTCCGAATTTACAGACGAAAAAGAAAAGGGGCTGGTGGATTTCGGTTGCGAGCCGGCGCAGGGCCCTTGCTGGGACGACCCCGTGGGACAAGCGCTGTTGGACTCCCAGACGAATCCACGCACGTACACCGCGCATTCGACCAAATAACAAAAGAGAAAGCCCTCTTGTGGGCTGATGACGCCTGAAGCTTTCTCAAGCAAGTTCAACGCGACGGTTTACCACTATTATATAACCGTTCCACCGGCTGTGCGCAAGGGTTTCGAAAACACGAGCGTAATCCGTATAAGGCGGCAAGAACTGTAAGCCCTTTTCCACTTTCGCCGAATTTCAGGCGCAAATTACACCCTGCAATTCCTCCATCATTATTTCGTGTCGCAAAAAATCTCTCCCGTTTTATTGGATGTCTGTGGGATGAAAGATGGCTGTCCTGTACACATCGGTGATTCTTAGATGCTTAGGCAGGCTGCTTCAAGGAAGTTTTGTCTCACTGATGTTAGCTGCCCTTGCTTGGGCTCTACTCAAATACAAGTGAGTAAATAATTATTATTTTTTTCATAGTTATTGTTAAAATTTAATATGCAGTGTCGAATGCCGGTTTGGGAGTTGAGGGTTGTGAAATAAGAAGTTCTTTTCTGGAAATATGACAGAAATTATGAGACGTTTCAACAGCGGAGATGCTGTGCTATCCCCGTTGCAAAGTGTGGGCTCTCTATCTTTACGTAACTCCCCCAAGAGAGAGAACCCCAACCACCGTGCTGGATATACGCTGCTCTGTGTGTTCTTTGACTTTGAATTACTTTTTACTAACCGGAGCAACTTGCAGAGAAGAGTCTACTTGCCTATAACATTATTTTGACTGCCATTAGGGTTAGGAATGCCCGCTTTTGTTGAGACCACAAGGCAGATATTTTGAACCAGTGCTGCTACTTCACTATACAACATTCATGACACTGACGAAAATACTTCCATGTGCTTAATCGAAGAAAGGCTTCTCATACAATTTGTCATCACGTATCTTAATATCGCAAGGATCGCGTATGGATCGGACAAAGCACGCACGCAGGCATGTATTTTTTTACGTTGTCGGTGAGAGATTAATATCTAAATCATAAACTTTTTTAAACTTTGAAGAAAACAGCTAAAGGGTACTATGCCCTTCTCGATCGGCGGTGGTGCACAGCGTTAACATGGACAAGTTGTAACTTTTCTCTGAACAAAGAAATATTGCCGAACTTTCAAGTTTCTTTCAACGTAAATAATCTGTTTCTCTGAATGAAAAACTCTCGGATTCCTTTGAACATCGAAAATAGTATTCCTGTACGCATACTGTGTAATTTTTGTTGGCAGCACTTGTGGTTTCCTGTGGGGTCAAACTGTATTTTCTACTTCGCTCACCTTTCCATATGGAAACTTAATTATGGTCGGTGCAGGTGATTGAGTGGCCTGTTAATAGACTTTGAAAATCACCAAACATTGTCTCAAAATAGGGACTTGCTGACAGATTGTTATCGTATACTGTATAATTCATGATTTATTGTTGTACAAGTCTTGCTAAAAAAGTGGCCTGCCTCAACAAAAATGTGAGTTTACTCTAAGCACTTGCCTCTGGAAAGAGACACAGCTGATTCTCGTCATCTTGAAACTGCTGGTTCCTTACATTGTATAAGACGTCAAAATGGCCTTGTATGGACTATTTTATTTAATTAATTAATTAGATATAGATTGTTTCCCTGTATGTAAGTTGAAGATGTGAGTTTATTATTTACTTTACGAAATTAGTGGTCATGGGCGGATCTAGACAGAATAAGTGAATATAGACTTTCCTTTAATCATAATAGACCACTCTCATTTTGCCTGCAACTTATATGGGCGACCAACATGTTTGCAGAAATATCACCTTTTGGTTGGTTTTCGACTTTACCTTAAATTCATTCAGAAAAGACTTTGTCCCATTTATTTTAAAGAGGGTTGTATTTTCATTTAGAATTCATTAGTATGTGTATTACTTTCTGATGTTCGAATAGCTGCAAGGGATTTGTAATACTTCGTGAATTGCTCCTTTAATTTGTACCGACGGAGAACTATAGTTTTAGCAGCCACTTACATGAAAAACACGGTCGTGACGTCAAAGCGCAGATCCTACTCAGCCTCTCTTTAAAATCAATGATTGGAAATGAGATCTTCAATAGAGTACCGAAGTGGATACGTCACGCGCACAATTAGTGTGTGAAAGGCATTAGCGCGAGAACCAGCGCGTGAACCAACACGCGCGCGTACTCCATTCGTTTGCACTGCACTTTCTGGTTCAAAGTGACGCCACACTTCGGTGCATGCAGAGAGAGTCTGGTATCACAGTGAACCAAAAGCTAACGCGTGCGTCTGTACACAGGCAGTTTTTTCCTAGCCCCCCCCCATGTTCAATGCCTCACTGAGCTGAACCGTTAGAGGTTGATCAAAGCTCTTCTTGCGTGATTGTATGTTGTATGTTGACAATGAAAACTCCATGTGAACTGGTAGGAGCAATCTAAAATTGAGTGGAATAATTTCCGTTTTGAGCAAGATTCGTGGAAGCTAAAGAGTGACACGGCGACATCGCATCCTATACTAGGCCGGTAGAAAGAGGAAAGTTTCGAAGAATAAAATGTTAAAAGTCACGATGAAAAACTTCCCTGGAAATTGGCCTTAACCATTGATGCCGAAACATTATCCTGGTTTTTTTCCACGCCCGGTAGATTTCCGAAATCTTTCTTTTTACCCTCGCGTCTCCTCCAGTCTTTCGCCGAAACTCAAGCCTTCGCTGCTTTCATAATGGTTTAATGCATCTGAAAGATAAAACCTGTTGTTTCATAAACTCTTCCATATCCTAATTTACAAATAAAATGGAGTGTTGATCGGGCCCTCCTTTGCTTTAGATCGCGCGGTAAGACACGTCTTCCCAACGGACCTATCGGCTTGCCCCTGCTAGGATACATCCCCTTCCTGGGCCGCAAGCCGTACCTGACGTTCACGCGCCTGGCCCAGCGCTATGGCAGCGTGTTCAGCGTCCAGTTGGGTGCCAAGCTCCTGGTGGTGCTGAACGGTCGGAAGGCGATCCGGGAGGCTTTCGTGACCAAGAGCCGGGTGTTCTCGGGGAGGCCACAGTGGGTCCTGAATCGAGTCAACCAGGGAAAAGGTAAGTTCACGATGGTCTTCCTCATCAACCCTCTAAAAACAATGAACATCACCACTGCCAACCTCATCTTCATCTCTTTTTTTAACCTTCAATCCCAAACTTCCTGCACCGACGAGGGAACAAAAAAGCGGGGAGATAAAGATAAAAGAAAGCTAGAATCATTACAAACGCTACTTTGTCAGAGTTCTTTTTTTTTCAGTTAATTAACGCAACGAACTGCTACAGGATGCAGAATGCGGCTACTCATGCCATATTCGCACAGACCAAAGTCAGTACAGATATCAACTCCAAAGTCGATGGCGCACAGCCTTTTTCGACCTATTTTCCTCCTGAATTTACAAAAATGTCCTGTCTTCATTACCAGCATTCAATCCATCGCGGTCGCCTTTGTCACAGTGATGACTTCATCGTGGTCATTAACCACCAACGCCACTTTGTCGCTGGCGTTATCGCTGTCGTCAAGTTACCCTCATTATCGCGACCACTGATATCATCTTGCAGGTTAAAAATCCAAAAGTGTGATTTCCGAAGACTTACGAGCCTTCCAACCATGAAATGCTGTCCTTAGCTATTATAGTACCACCCATTAAGTTCTTAAGAATGGTTTTTAATTTCATCCTTGATGTTTAAGACTAAGGTTTAATAAGCTGACGAAAACACCCCAGAAATCAGACTGGAGGAAATTTTCATCTTACATCGATTCTGCAAAACCCAAGAAATACTCTCATTTTGTAATAATTTGGCGGCTTATGAATCACTCTTTTCCCCTGTTCGGGTAGATAGAGAGAGAGATAGGGCTGGCTCTATTTTTGGTACACAACCAACCCCAACTCGTGACTATTTTTAGGCTGCGGTCAAAACCACTACACGCTTTTCCTGCATCAGCTTGATGTCTAAAGTAAATGTGACACGGGTATTTCACAATTCACGTTAGTTATTCAGTCCAGACGTGACATGCGTGACATTTTATTTGTTCGGTCCCTATATTTTCTCAAGTTCTTTGCCACTGCTTTGAAGGACTTCATACGATCCATATCTATGCTCCTGGGTGGAAGATGGTTGTTAGGAGATTTCGTCCTGGGAATTCTTCGCGGAAAAAGGTCTTTTCACAGATGTCGTTGTGTATGCATGTAGTGGTATACCTTACTTGTGTAGACACATTTGGCTGGGCAATCGGTATTATAACTGGGGTAGGTTAATTCCGGTTTCCCGTCAAGAGAATGACTTCAAGCGGTTGTATGTTTATTTGATTTGTTTTACAAATGGTTTAATATTTGTTTCTTTCTAAAGTATTTTTCTGCCTGTATAAATTCCAAGCCGGTAAGCTATAAATTGGAAAGGGTCCATTATACGTGAACTTCACTTGAGAACATGTTTGGGGTAACTTAAATGTAAGAAAACTTCCCATTTTTCTTTCAAATGTTTATAAATATCCATGTTTTTTCAGACAAATGAGAGTGTTGTTGCGTGACGTTGTATTGTATATTGAGGATTTCTGCTCAAATTGTAAACTTTTTGGCCGTTGGAAACCTTTTCTGGGAACCGCTCATTGACCCGTAAACCGAACCACAAAATCACTAAAATGAACAAAAGTTTCGATAGCGCTTTACCCAAAATTCTGTCAATGTTAGTGCAGAAATAGCTGCAACACACTGAGGTTTCTTCTCTCGATGACATTTCACTTTTGCTCATAATTAATATGTAAATTTGTGTTTGAAAAATTAAGTAGGCATGCACCAAAATGCCATTAAAATGCCACTTGCCAGAACACCAATTGAAAATCAGGTATGGAACACAACGGTGACTTTATTTAAACGGGAACTTTATTTAAAAACTAGTGTTGCGTGAGCCCATTTGAATCCCGGATTTGTGGTTCCTTTCTGCCCGTTTGATCTGAAAGACAGATGTCGTGCCTCTCCTTCAATCACTAATTGAAACCTCAGTCAACGCCATGACGGTAGCGCGGACTTGGCCACTGCCACAACTCAAGGTCAAATACCACGACGGGCAACGCCACGTACGGCAGTAGTTCGGCCTACCCAAACACGCCATAAGCCTTTTGGTCCTCGGGTCTTTTCTTTGTCCTCTCCGAATTAAGTATCAATTTTGGCCGGGTTCTGCTTTTCCCCCGGATTTGAGTAATCTCGGCGTGAATACCGACAAAGTGCGCTAACCCAACGAAATGGAGAGAAGGGGGGATTTGGCTGGGATTAATGTTGAGCCCTGGATGGGGCACTGAACATGTTGTCGTGGTTTGGAACATCCTCGCTGTGGTGACAGAACCGGACTCATGCTTGGTTTCAAGTTATGTGGCTGGTGTTTTGAATTTACTGAAAAGCGTGCTGAAGAGTTCGTCCAAACATTGGTCGTGTGAGAGTAGGAGCGTCTATATGGGTGTACATAACCGAGAAATTTTCGGCGGTCGTGGTAACATTTAGGTCGCCAGAGGGGGTGACGCCCAGCCCGACCTTCTCCATGCAGGTATGCCTGCTGTTTGTACATCAAAGTGGTCAATTAAGTGGAAAAAAAGTCTTTGGAAATTTAGTGGAAATTGGCATTTAATGATGTTAAACTTTTCTGTGACGTCACACAGTTGCTGAACGTGTTGATTATTTCAACGAATCCACAGCAATCTGTACATTCATGTGACGAACCAGAGATACCAAGAATTTGGCAAGGATTGTTTGTAAATACTCAGTGCCAAAAATTAGGTAAAGTGGGGAACAAATTGAAAAGCGAAAATGTTACGAACCATACTGTACTTTGTAAGATTTTGAAGTCGCATTTACAAGGTTAACGTTATTCAACAAAATACATCAAAAAAGATAATAACAAAATTAATCAAAAGTGAAAAATGTAATGTAAACCAAATGTGTACGTCGATATTTTTCATGAGTCTTGGTTTAATTCATATGCCATACTCCTCATTATGCATAGCTACCTGCTGTTTGAGAAAAGTCAGAGAATAGACTGTTGATTCGTCTGCAGTTCCACGTCCAAAATTACTTGCTAAGCCTACTTTCACCACAGTCCACAATCTTCAACGCAGTCTCAGATTTTTCAACCAAAACGAACTACACTTTTAACCAATCAGGAATCGCCAATCAGCAAGCCAATCCCACTTGGCGGGAACACCGCCGTTTCGTGCTGTCAGTCATGCGCAGCATAGGAGAAGGAAGGACTCAGATGGAAAACAAAGTTGCTGAAGAGGTACGTCAATTATAATTGAGTTTTGCTCACCAATTTTGAAGATTTAAGCAACACATCCCAAAGATAAGACCCTCCCTTTGTTCATACCTGAAAAGGACATGATCCGGATTACTTAAAATCCTGTGGGCATCTATGTATTCATTGCTCTCTCTTTCGCTATTTAAATCTTCCATTTTTAAACAGAAGCTTCTATCTTCAAATTCTGGCTTTCACTCAGACGAAACAAGCACTGCAGTTACCCGGTTTAAACCAGGCCTTTAATGCAACCGCTCAAAAATCATTACCGGCCCAATTTGTAATCAGTCCCCGGTGAGTTCTCCCTAGCACGAGATCCCGGTTCATTGAACCAGTCGAATCTCTCCGGTGGGGTCTTTGTGCAGTAACTGCTTGATGGATGGGTCCGCTCTGGGAAGGCATGTTCTTCCCCTCATTTCTTGTCGTTCCCCGACGCGAATGTCGTCGCGCTTGTTTTTGCAATGTGTTATGTGGAGTCGCTAGGACACAACCATGTGCCTCTGCTTGTCAGTGTTCCGCACAAGACTGCTTGCTGACTGATTACCTAGACGACAAAAATCTTGCGAGCGCACAGCTTGTTACATCTATCGATCATTGGCGTAACTACGGGGGGTGTCCCCGGTGGAAATCCGTGCCCCTGGGGTGGACCTATGTATAAGCTACAGTCCATCTGCTTTCAGTGTCCTCCTGGGATCCCTCAAGAAATTTCATCCAAGTTACGCTTTTGTTACTCGTTTCTGGTCTTTACTTGACAAACTCAGATGGTGTACTCTATACAAAAATACAATATCGAAAGGCTGGAGCTGGTAATGAAACTACGAAAGTGCTCTTTTGTCAAAGAAACGTTAACCAATAATTATTTGAAAAGACAAGCTTGCTTGAAGGAGTGCACACTCATATGTATATATGGAACACCATACTTATGCGTTTTTTCCGGAGCACTCTCAGAACGAACCTATTCCGTAGATAAGGAAAAGTAGGGATGATATTCAAATCTCGTACACCCACCTTCATACACCTATCTTACATCCGTTGATGTGTTCAGTGATGTGTGACACAAAGATGTCACAACTGGCAAAAGTTTCATATTAAAGCTTTTATGGGTGGCCTCAAGTTCCCCCCTTTTATAAAGTGATACGCATGGTTGCAAGACTGCTTCTCGAGCCCCAAGTTAGAACAGTGTTATTGCATGGTTTGGGCCGGTAAAACGACTTCATTTTGACGGTTCAAGATAGCACTCCATCTTCCTCAAGAAGTGGGGTGCTCTCTGTTAATGATCTTCAACTCCACCTCTCGAGAGATGCGACCAAAAAGACAGATATTGCCAATTTAATGGGATGACAATCAAATCTCATCCAACTTTCAGGTGTCCCATCTCATCGAGGAGTTTGCGTCCCACAATGGCGACGCGATGAACATGACTTATCCTGTTCAGCTGGCCTTCAGCAACGTTATCTGCTCCGTGTGCTTTGGCCAGCGCTTCAAACCCACCGACCCCGACTTCAAGCGCCTGCTGCACATGGCCGACGTCTTCTTCAGCCACCTGACCAGCGCCAGCGCCGCCAATTTCATCCCTCTGCTCTGGTACCTTCCCCTCCCCGGCCACCGGGCGGTGCGGGAGATGTACACCGGCATTTTGGACTTCGTCTCGGCCAAGGTGGACGAGCACAAAGCCAGCCTCGACCCGGACTCGCCCCGAGATCTCATCGATATCTACCTGGTCGAGATAGCTAGGCGCAGAGCTGGTACTAACCCCGATGGATCGGACTTGCCGGTGGAGAACGGTTTCAACGAAGACTACATAAAGCACGTGGTAGCCGACCTGTTCTTCGGTGGGACAGAGACGGTGAACGCGGGCGTGTTGTGGGGATTCGTGTGCATGGTCTTATATCCAGACGTCCAGGCGCGTGTTCAGGCGGAAATTGATGAAGTAGTCGGGCAGGATCGGATGCCTACAATGGCAGATCGAGCTCATCTACCTTACACACAAGTAAAAAAAATCTTTCCGTATTGAGCCCATTAACATTATCCACTTTCACTACCTGGAAATATTCCTATTTATACCCCAAAGACAAACATTTAGTCAAGAGCGAAACACCAAAACTCATAGACTTTCCAAAGAATCATCACAAAAGGGGAAACGTTTCATGCTGTTTCATTAAATTGGCAGCATTTCTAGGAAGTCTGGGCAGGCAGTTCGAACTTTCCTGGACCATAGGTTTTTTTATGGGTTCATGCCTCCACAGACGCGTAAAATCGTGTTAAACGAGCACGAGAACAAGGTTTCGAACAGGGAGAATCAACACGCGAACATTGTTCGCCAACAACGTTCTCACTCCCCACTTTCTGGAGAGTGGATGGAGAACATCAAGAACAAAGATGGCGGATATAGGCAGATACCGTAACCTAATGTTGGTTTTGTTACTTAAACTAGAAAACACAATAAGGAAAAAAACCCAGGGCAAATATTCATGGCTATTGGAGAGAATTAACCCTGATTATTTACATGGAATATGGATATTTGGGGATTTTATTTAATGTGAGATGGTAAATGTTATGCCATCTTTTCATTTGGTGTCAAAATGGCGACTGCTATCTTGACCTTCAGCGCAGCTGCAGTCGGCAGCTGGACTCCTTTTGCACTTCGGCATTCGTAATCCACACCCAAGAACACTGTTCTTAAGTCCCACGAGAATGGGGTTTTGAATACGCCCCGTAGACTGCTCAGCGTCACTAGATGTCGTCTCGTGTGATGACAGGAAAGTTAAAATGAGAGAGAAGGCGGCAAGATACAGATCGTCAAACATCATTTAAATGCTCAGATATAGTCAGTGTTACGCAGATATGCTCGTTTTTTCAGGGGGGCCTCGCTTTGTCACGGTACAGAAGAGGTCGTCAAAGAACAGCTTTAACATAAAAACTATGGATCAGTTGTTGATCATTTCAATACAAAAAAAATTCTCTTTTCTCGACCTTTTATTTTTTTTCCATTTCGACAGGCAACACTGCAGGAGATCAACCGGCGCTGCAACGTCATTCCCTGCGCCATCCCACACGTGACGACGGAAGACGTGGAAATGAACGGCTTCATATTGCCCAAGGGGACCACCGTCACGGCCAATCTGTACTCAGCACACATGGACCCGGAGTGCTGGCGCGAACCCGAGCGCTTTGAACCCGCTCGCTTCTTGGACGAGACGGGACAACTCATCCGGGGGCATGATTCCTATATGCCCTTCTCTTTAGGTAAATTGCAAATAACTTGAGAAGACAGTAGGTTTGAAGGATAGGGATCCAGGCACCACAGGTCCTGAAAAGAGACTTGAAAATTCACGAGCTCGTGGGTAAGTTTAATAAAGACAAAATACTTGACCTGAAACCTACAAAACATTATTTTTTCTGATATCACTGCAGTGCACTTTTTCACCAGCCAAGCTCAGTAGGTGGTTGAGAAACTCTGTGCGGTCATTTTGACACTAATTTTGTGAAAATCGAACATACTATTCTCGCGCAGCGCCCGTTTTTTCCCGACACAATCAGGCCAAACTGTGTACCATTCTCCAGTGCCGTGATGCTCTATACACGCCAGCTGGGAAGTGTACTGTGCGTCCTTCAACCTCAAATGACCCTAACAAGAAACGTACCCGTGTGTCACACTGGGTCGACACTTCACATTTGCATTGATGAGGACGGTTTTTTTTTACATGCATGCCAAGTTTTTCAAAAATAAGGCATGGGACGGCTGAATTCTTAGGGGGGACGAAATCCGTACTAGACCTGTGAGATGGTCCAAAATAAACTATTTTCGGGGTTAAATCCATAAATTCTATAATAATGCATTGCGGCTAAGTTCAGCATCTTCTTGAAAGCAAAAAAAAAAAGGGAACGTTTCGCATCTTTCCTCAGCGGCAGACAGAAGTCTCGGATATATATATTGACTCATCATAAATCATTATGCTGAGACAAATTTAAATCACAATGATATTGCACACTCCAAAAAGGTCGCTTTTTGTTTCACTTAGCGCATGGGCAGTACAGTAATTCCTGCCAATCTTCCCCTAAAGGTTGCCGTAAACTCTCCTTGATATTGTGTGACGAGCTGTGCATTAACTGTCGATGAAGGTCCTATCATTAAATATTTCTTTATAGACCTTTGCTCTGTCACGTAAATGGTCACCACAGCTCGCCTGACTATTGATTCCTCCAATCTGATAAGTTCATGTCGGTGTAATTCAAACCAGGACCCCGCGCCTGTCTCGGGGAGCAGATGGCCAAGTGCGAGATGTTCCTGACGTTCACGGGCATCCTCCAGAAGTTCCGTCTTGAGCTGGCCGAGGGAATAGAGCGCCCTACTCTCGACGGTCTGCCAGGCATCACGCACGCACCTAGGCCGACCAGAATCAGACCCATTCCGAGGAAAATCCGAAGAGATTAGGCGGCTTTAGCATGGTTTTTAATTACATATCCCTCGGTAGGGCTTGAACGAAATCCCACCCACAATTGCCACCTTCTCCATGACGTGTACGTTGGGTAAACCAAGGGTGGATCAAGAGCCGAATTTTCCGGGGGGAGGCAATCTTTCGGGGGAGGACCACAATGACTTTTTAAAAAAATTGTGTAACCTTTAACAGGCCTTTCTGGCCTTAAGGTGAGTTTCATTTGTGGCCATACATTTTACATGCTTTGGGAAGAGAATAAAATTGTCCCAGTATTCACCTTTTTCTCACTTTCAAAAAATGAAATAAAAATCTGCCCCTAGGAGAGACATCCCCCCCGATCTGCCGGTGAAAATTTGCCGAACTTGAGCAACTCCTTTATAGACGAAGATGAATGGAAACTTAACATTATGAACGGGTGGAATTCAAGTCCGATCAAATGTCAGCTCAGTTTAAATCGTTATTCCATGTAAGACATACATACAGCAAAATCATACAATCGTGTGGTGCTCCCTTGAAAAATCTGTGCACCCCCGGGTGCCCCCTGGGACATTTTATCCTTAGTTACGCCACTGTTGAAAAAGGCAATGGAACACATTGCATCACGCCCTTGGGCCATCTGTGAGGGTTGTATTAGACATGTTTTAGATTACTGTGTACCTGTTTTAATGAAAATCTTAAGCAAGAACAAGTGAATAAGTTAGAACGTATTCAAGGACGGGTGTGTCGCATTATTATTTGAGAGGATTACCAGAGTTGTAGGCTCGAGTCACTTGACTTGAGTCAGACTCGAGTCTCTACCTTTGTGACTCGTGACTTGACTTGTAACTATTAGTTGTTGACTTGTGATTTGACTTGGAAAATGACTTGTTACCACTTCTGGAGCTTTCACAAGTTATGACAATGCCTTAAACTCGCGCAATCTTCAACACTTGTGAAGCAAGGAGACATACTTTGTAGAGACTGCTATTTCAACTGAAAACCAACAAGTGTGTAAAGTTTGACTACCACCAAAAAGAAACGTTAGTTTTTAACTTAAGACATACCCAAAAGTTTGAACAGTTCAAATACCGCACAAAACGATACATTAACAGTGCACTTTCCCATCTCGTTGACGTTTTAAATATTTTGTAACGGTTTTTAACTCGCGTGATGAGAATAGTTAGTAGTTTAGTTGTGTAGTGTCTGCTCTTCTTAGTGTTAGTCGAGTCGAGTCATTTTAACATTGTGACTCGAGTAGAGTCATGAGGTCAAGAAGTCGAGTGGAGTCACTCTGTGTAGTGGAGTCGAGTCAAGTACCGAGCTCGAGTCAAATTGAGTCACAAATTTTTGAACACAATACAATGAAAACACAACTACATGTAAGTCATTTTTAGATTTTTTATTTTCATTTAGACATACTGAAAACATATTAGGGTGACAGGTATCCAGCCAACTAAACTTCTGCTTTTGATTTTTTTGAGCCTCGAGTCTGATAAGCTTATACTCGAGTAGAGTCTCAATGAGATACTCGAGTCGAGTCGACTCATTTACCCATCGAGAGTTGAGTCCAGTCGAGTCGTCAAAAACTTGTCACCCGAGTCGGAGTCATTGACTCGATTTATTACAACTCTGAAGTCTCTTTTGTTTTTCAATAATTTGTCTATATATAATATTAGCATTTATCTAGATTTGTTCTTCAAATATTGTAATATCAAATAGTTGTGATGTAAACATGTACAAATCAGTTTTAACCACCAAACGTGTTTTTAAATAAACCATTATTTGAATTGGATCGCAAATGAATTGCATACGAAAAATCAGGAAATTATTTTTGGTGTTAGATGGAGGTGTACTTTGTATTCGTTGGGGAAAAGTGGAATAATGTGTTTTGATCTGTTCAGCGAAAGCTTAACAGATTGTTGTTTATGCTCATGTTCAGTTCATGCAATTATATAATTGACGAATTTCTTTGTCTTAAGCTGGTTTACACAGTCCCATTTGTTCGGTATGAACCTGGGCAAATTAAAGTCGAAATACGAATGAACAACTTGGCTGTGGTCGGGTGGGTGTTAACATTAGTTCCTGGAAACTGGACAGCGACAGCAGCCCTTATGCACGGACGGTCTCTTGGAGCCCGTCCGTTCTGATAGTGTAGCGCCCTCTTTTGTTATGAATCATAATCGCGCATGGGCTCGTCATCTAAAAGGGAAGGGGGATTTCCTATACCCCTCAATCTTCAACCGTGTAGCGACAACTTAGTTTTTCAAAACCTGACATGAACTTCCATACATCAGTTTTATACATCTGAAGAAACGTGTGGCCCATAAAGGTTTTTCACGCTACGTGACATGACGGCCAGAGGCATCTTAGGAATTACCATGTCCCTGGAGGTGCGTGGATTTCCGTATCTATTGGAAATTTCATTGTACCCCAGAATCCTTGATCTAGTAAAATGTTGAGAGTGTAGGTTGAACGCCGACCATTAAAAATCACGTGACTGGGACAGATTGGTCAAATTAGTCAGCCCACTTTCGAATAATGAACATTTCAGCCATTTAGTGTCATTTGTAAAAATGCTCGGATCTTTGACAAATTATTTTCTATTCCAACTTTGGCTGTGTGGTATTTACTTGATATTAAACAATGAAACACAATTAAGAATGTAGAATTGTTTTTGTTTTGTTTTTGTGTGCGGGGGGTGTATTTGGAGGAGCTTGCAATTAATTATTTTCTTCTGAAACCTTTTTTTTAATCTTGAATGTTTGGATCTGTCATCTTCTCATTAACTTGGTATATCGAAAAAAATTGATCGATAGTTCATACGTTATGCATTACTTCAGAATTTTATTTCCTGTGCCGGCCAACCTTTTTGGTTTTAGGGGTGTGGGTTTTTAAGGTTTAAGGGACCAGTGCTTTTGATTGAGGATTTGTAAAGGAAATTTGAACGGTCTTGATTACAAAAAAGGCGGGTCCGTGCTCATATATGACTTTTTAAGAGAAAACTTAATTTCTTTGCAGTGGAGGCGTCAGGATTCTGACGTGAGGGTTGAATTAATCATCAAGCAAAGTTCATCTTAGTTCCCCAAAATCAAGTTCTAATTCATGTTTGTTCAAAAAAAATTCGATATCAAGGTCCGCAAAATGGCAAACTTCAGTGGGTCAAGTGATGGCGCTGTTTCAACACTCCGTAAAAAACTCGAAGTGGCCAACTAGTCTAGTCGTCGCCTCCCCTTGTCCGTGATCCACAACACGTACTTGATAAAGGGGGAACCAGGCTAATAAACTTTTTGTTGATAATAAAATTTGATGAATGAGTGGTCGTGAGTCACGATGTTTCTGGCTTTTTGTTATGACACGGATGGATGGGATGTGACTTATTTTATTCAGTGTTATGGTTAGCATCTGGGCGGACTGGTCATCACCGCTTCTGCACGAAAGTGTGCAATGCCTTGTTTTAATTCTGAAGCAATGCCGCGGCAATCAAAGTGTGATGGGCTTGGTTTTATGTCATGCACAGAATGATGTCGATCTCATCTCGTCCGGAATTGAACGTTGACGTTGAACTTGCATTGTTGTTAGAATTGTGACGAGAAAACACCCAGTTGGCAGTTGTACCGTAAGTCCATTGATAAAAACCCGAGGCGTACATGTATTTGTTGTGTGAAAGGATGTGATGTTTAGGGTTGGTTGTAACTGTGCACACAGTGTATTGGAAACTCCAGATTAGGCCTCCAGCAGTTTCCTGATCGCAATCGGCGTGCAAAGAAAAAAATTGGAAATATTTGTCAGTCGCATTTTGGGAGGCCCGAGGAGGTCTGCTTTTTAAGGCAGACCTGCCTGTATATTTTTAAAACTAGTAGTGGAAAAAATGTTGCATCCTGACTCCACTTCAGCAGTTGTGTACAAAGCCTATAGGGAGTGAAGAGAATTATCTAACTGTCTAAGTCATGTAAGTATTTCCCTACAACATCGGTAAATGTTTCTCAGTCCAGAATTTGTGTCTTTCCAGCATTTCCATAATGACTGACTTTTATTTAGAAGATATATGATGAGAAAAGTGGAGTCAGGATGCAACATTTTAGTAGTGACTGATGCATCACACTGACAGGCATAGGCTTAATGAAGGTTGTATTATGCAATTGCCATCAGGCTTTTGGGATACCACTTACCAGTCGGCAGTGCACTGGATTCTCTGTGTTTTGCAACAGAAAATTATGTTCACTCATCTTTGTAGGTCCCACAAGTTATGGTGAAGGTTTTGTAGTCTACATGGGAAATGTTTAAAAAGGGATTAAACCTATTAATAATACTAATATTAAGCCTGTGCTCGGGGATCTTCCTTTGGTGAGTTTTTTTTCTGAAAACTACAGGTACATGTACACGTCTGCCTACTTTATTATTGTTTTTTCTTTGGGTAGTGTCTGGCCTGGATAGAACAGATACCCTAGTCTCCAGATAGAAAGTGAAACCTACTCTTCAAAGTGCAGACAGAACTCATCCAAAACAAAGTCGGTCCAATTGTACTCACTCTTTTTTCTTTGATATGCTCACTTGGCAAAGATGAGGCCCAAATACATGTCAATAGCAAAGTTTGAGTTCTCTGTCCAGCTTTGAAATATCTCCTTTATCTTCTTTTTAAGAGTGGACCCAAGTGAATTTCATTTGAGCATCTTGAAACATGGATCAGTTGTAAGTCTGGTGGCATGGCTGTTGAGAGTATGTATACAGATTGAGATTGGGGACCAGACTTTTGACAAGATTGTGTCAGTGCCAAGTGATGGATTATGTCACACACCGTTCTGCTTGTCTTTTCTTTCACTGCCTTTTTTTTAATTTCAAGATCTTAATTTTATACAACTGCTGGTACCAAACTTTCTAACCAGGGCTTCTTTGTCCCTAACACTCAAAATAAAGTGTTGGTGTGTGGGTTTTAGGGCGGGGAATCATATTTGCCATCCCCCCAGTCTTCAAAGGGATGTACTCGTGCCAATTATCATTGTGCATTATAATTTTCTCATTCAGACGTGATTCCTCCTCACAAAATTCATTGATACGTCGTCATGGCAACTAGCATCAGCAACGGGGGAACAACCCACGACATCCTCAGCCACCTAACAGACATCGACGTGACGAAGAACACAAAGGGCGCAAAGGATGAAGCCAAGGAGGAGGGGGCGGAGGAAGAGGAGGCCGAGGGGGTGGACTGGAAGGAACGATACATACTGCTAGAGGAACAGTTGGATAAATTCCGCCTGCAGGCCACCAAGATCCGCGCTGTGCTGGGTGAAAGGGTGAGTTTTTATTAGCTGTATTGTAGCCTCCTGCAGCCAATTATGCAAAACCTTACACAATGGCGCAGCTCCACTCATGCCACATGCTATTACATACACTGTAAGTTGTGCAACAAATTCTGACACATTGAATGAATGTTTCGCTCTGCGAACAAAATCAGAAATGGATGGTTTTACTAACTAATGATTTTCGTTGTAAAAGCTTTTTTGTTGCTCAACTTACATTGTAAAGGCTTATTGTTCAGGGAAAGAAGTGCTTGTGTTTTTTGGGTGTTGTGAAATGCTTGTTGCATGTAGGTTATGACAGAACTTAAACATTTATTGCCTGGTTCAGATGAGCAAAGAATGAAGGAAAACTTCAAAATGACAGTCACAGCTGATTCAAGAGATGCTCCTAGATGACAGAGGGATTGAATACAGTAGCTGTTCTCATCACTGATAATCAAAAACGTTGCACAGCGATACAATTTTTCCATGAAATTGCCTGCAAAAGCATTCCACTGTGACGTGGGCCACAGATCTGCAGCACAATGCTTGTGCATGGTGCCAAGTTGTGCCAGATCTTACGAATTTGGCTGTCTGATGTCATTTCAAGGGACTGCTTGATATAAAGTATCTGAACTTAGCATAGCAGCTTGTTTTTGCTAAGTAAAAGTCAAATGGGAACCAGTGAAAATTGCATTGAAGTCACTCATATGTTTGACAGTTCAGCTAGTAATCAAATACTTGCTTGGCAAAAGCTGTTCTGCATGCTTTAAGTTCAGTAATTGCTCCAACAAGCTGGCCAGTGATGGTGTATTGCACAACCTTCATCCTTAAAGACCCTTTTTAAATGTGTTGGTTATTGTATAAATATCAAAGTTCACTTGCAAACCACTCACCATAAAATAGACTTTTCTGTGTTGGAATTCACCGACACACTACTACAGTATGCTACCATCCATGTTGCGATGGATAACGAAAATACATGTAGTTAATCCATTCGACCGGTGACCTTTAAAATTAATGGTGTGCAGGAAATAATCAACATCCCTTCGTGCACGTAATTGGCAGATTTATTAAGCATGCAAGTTTGATCATTTGTTTTTGATCAGCCCTATTGTCCTTGACTTTTTTTAAAGGGTTTTGAGGATCACATAGACTAGGGAGGTAGAGAGTTTTAAAGTTTGCTTATTACATGAAAATGTTTCTCAGGTTGGCATACTTTGTACAGGTGTCTACTTGTGCACAAAGTGGTTTTGTTTGGGGGGGAGGCTGTCACAGTACATTTGACAATACCAGTAGTTGATGTTGTCTTTAACCTCTCCAGTCAAAGTACGGTCCACACTCGTTTTAAGCCCTGGTATCTCAAAATTAGTTTACATGAAGATCTACGTACATGTATGTACAACACATTCTTTTGTGAAACATACATGTAGCAATACCTGTATGCAGCTACGTACCGGTACAAAGTATGTGATGGTACATGTACATACATGAATGTGTATACTAGTTCATGTACATGTACATGTATCTTGCTTACCTTAAAGAGAAGATGTTTTGGGTGCCTTATATACATGTACAAGCACCTTTCAAGAACATCATTTGTGGTGCGTTTTGTAATTTCCTTTCCGTCACCAAGCTATACCTGTGTTTGATCAACACACTTTAGAGTAAGTTTCAATTCTTCTGTTAGTGTCAGAGTAAATGAAATCTACACGTACGTTTGTTGACTCTCAATGCCCTCAACAATTGAGGATTTTTGATGTTCTGAACCTGCGCACAACATGTGCCTGGCTTTTATATCTTTGACTGGTAGACTTGTTTGCTAGGGATCAGCTTGTCCTTATTGAATTTGAACATTTGGCATCAGTGTCTACTACATGCACCGGTAGATGTTGGAGTAACCGTTTTTCTAACGGGGCAAATGGAAAATTAATGAATTAATGGAAAAAAATTATACGGTACACATGTGCACTAGACAAGAGAAAGCAGCACATTTTCTGAAAAAGGAAGGAGATTGTGTTCTTGTTTGAGATAATAAATGAAACAAAAAATGATGTCCAAATCTGTTCTCATTCAGATGTCTCACAGCCTTAACATATAAATTATTATACATGCATATTGTGCGTGTACCTGTGAGTGCATTCGTGTGTTGTTGATGACCAAACCTAAACATCCTTCAAGGATTCCTTATGAGAATTAAAGGTGAAGTCCATCATTTGTTATTCGTGCATCATGTTCTTTGAGGCGACAAAGCACTCAAAATGTAAAGAAGGGTACACCTGTATCTAACGACTAACCTGATAAAGAGTTAGGCCAGCTAATGCATGTACATGTATATTGAATATTTAACTGGCCAGTATTGTGGAATGCGGAGTTCAACTTCAAATTCACTGATTCATGTTTTCAATTGTACAGTGTCCTCAACATAATCTCATCTAGCCAACTGTAGTTACGCAATGTCGTGTATCTGACAAATTACATGTATAACTGCATGTGCAATTGTGCCTCATGTCAACACTTGTGCACGCTGCCTGAAATGAAAATAAACTGTTAATGGCAATATTTTTAAAAATGTGTCCTTGGACGCATAGTTAAACAAAGCCTTCTTTCAGCGTTTTTTTTTTCTTCGAAAGGACAGCTTGCCAGAAAGAATAATTTCACAGAGTCTAGCTTCATAGCGACATGTACAGTATCTTTAACCCTAACACTCCTCAATCCTTCACCTGTTGGAGGACTGAGGAGTGTTAGGGTTAGTTTCGTCAGTTTCTTTTCTGATAGTTGCAAATGATGGAGTGCACCTTTAAAGGGAGGAAGCAATACAGCCACGAAATTACGATGTAAGCCTCGGTCAAACCTGTGAGGACCTCCTATCTATGTTCCACCTTACCTTAGATGCTGCCCTCCACAAGAGTCGTGGTGATGTGCTGGCAACAAATTTGTAACTGTCCAGTCTTGGAGACCAAAATAAAGCCGCCTGGTGCCCCTCCTTGCTGAGATATTATTAGTCAGATTTGCTTGTAGGAAATCCAGGGAAATGTCAAGAAATCGCAGGAAATAGTGAGATCAACCGGGCAGCCAGTATCACGGAGTAAAATGTGGAGTTGTGTGCGCAACACTTTTCATGATGCGTCAGCTGTCACCCATGCAGTTGTTGACATGTGTTATGAACAATGCAATTGGTTTTGACTTATCTGGAGGCATCCTGTTACTGAGTTACCACTGTTCACATTTGTGACCAGCTCCTCAAAAATGGGTATTATAGGATATTTTTTTTTCAAAATGAGTTACATGTACATATTTGAATTGATTACACTATAAGCTTTAATTCGGTGTAGGTTTGAACCCTGTGGCATTTTGTAATCTGGAGATACATGTACAATGTACCGGTCTATTCATTTTTGGCTAATCATACCAGCATCATACACATTAACAGAAATACTGCCAGAGATAAAGCCCTTTAAACACAGGAAGTGGAAAAAGAAATCAGCCAAGAAGGAAGTCTCTTAAAACCCATTGCAACAGTTAGGTTTCTTGTATGAATTGTGAAAGTATTTATCTAATAGAAGCCAAGAAACCAAGAAGTAAAAAATCACCCTGTCCACATGAAAAAGCCCTTAGCGTGAAATAACACAGCATCCTAATTAATGCTCTTTTTTGCAGAGCGGATCACATTTGTTACGTGATCTGCGAAAACCCATCACATGGTGAGCTTTGTCATGTGGGTCCATATGGTTTAAACTTCAAATTTATGGACACGCTCTTGTTTTCAGATTATGCTTCTAGGTTGTCTACAACATAAATCTAGGTTGTCTAGAATCACACTTAAATAGACTTGAAAACAGGACAGTGTCCAGATGATGCATTTGAAGTTGATATGCACCCAAGTAGCAGAGCTCATCATGCAAAGGGTTCATGCTGATCACATCACTTGTTAACACATGCTTTCTTACACTTGACATGCTCATGCATTTCAGCAACTTTTAAACATCTTCTGGAAGCATTTCAGTGTTGGCACATGTTCATGTACATATGTGCACACAGAACTTATTTTGTGGGGACCGAAAATGTTGTAGGGAGTTTAGAGATGTCCCCTTAACTCAGTCCTAATTTGCCCAACAAAAGAAAGTGTCCCCGTGGCGAAGGACTGTCCACCCCTACTTGGTACAGGGTTGTGGGAACAATGCTCAACTATGTTATGGGACCAAGAACATTATGGGGACAAGTTTACATGTACATGTATGTCTCTGTAAAACAGTTCCTAACAAAAGAAATGGTTTGTGTCTGTGTGTACATGTGATCCTGGTCATATAGTTTCATAAATTTTAAAAGCAATACATGTATTGCCAAGCTTCGTGCATTTTAAGTTTGCTGAAGGTTATTGGATTTTTGAAATAAACTTTTTTGCGCTCAGTGTATCTAGGTACATGTATGAGTCTCCTCGTGCATGTGTACATGTGGAGTTGAATCAGGGATTGCAAAATGAACAACACATATCATGGCGAATGTTTTAACCGCAGAGCAAGGAAACAGTGGGAGATTTTAGACTGCGAGGGTTGAGCGTCTCCTACACCGTGGCACAATCTCCTACAATGGCGAAGACGACTCCGACTCGGAGAGAGCTTTCATGTTTCACTATGCATTATTCAGTAAGAATAGAATATATTCTTTGCATAGGATCTTGGTGTGTGAGAGATGTACTTGCTACCGCTACGTACGCTCAGTGCACTTCACTTTTTTGTTGTACGTTTTACATACATCTGGAAGTAATATGAAGTGTGTACCTAGGTTAACTGTACTGTACAGGGACCCAGAGTGCATTGCACATTTACATGTGTACATGTACATAGTGTTTCATGTGTTATGACAAATTGTAAAACCCACAGGATTTGATCTGTAAAGTCAGAATGATTTTTGCACTCTCACTGGACGTTGTTATATTCACATTGATACAGTGCACACGTGCTCGTTTCTCCCCCCCCCCTTTCTTCTTGAAAGAACAGGAAGCATTTGTTTTCTAATTTGGGAACCCCGAGGCCGGCTCGAGGGGCAATCTCTGAGAAGACCGCAGCTAAATTTACGTCAGAATGCCTCCATTAATTTGACCAAGAGCGCCGTGAACTTGAGACCAAGGCACAGCCGGTCAGCGTTAATTAAGCTTGGCCGGTGTGAGCTTCCTAACATGCACAAAACTTCATCACATAAATCCTCATGGCAGGTTTGCTTGCATTGCGCATCATATCAGGAAGTGGGAAATTTACAGTACCAATGGGCTAGGGTTAGCCTGTCATCAAACTAGCCGTGTGCTGCTCGGAGAACTTGTTGGTTCAGAAACTTCAGTGTACAGCTACATGTAGTGCACATTTAGCGTGCCTGCGTGCACATTTGAATTTGTTGTAATGGATACATTAATTTGTTGTAATGGATACATGTATATGCTCTGTGCATGAAGAAGTTAAACATATGTTTAAACATATAGTTTAATATATGTTTAACTTCGGCAAATTTGCAAAATTTGCTGTATACCCCGGCATGTTTTGTTTTGTTTTGTTGTGGGGACTGTGGGTACAACCGGCACACACTTGTTGAACAATACCCGTAAGTACTTATTATTAGGATAGATTTTCATTGCCACGATTCGTCTGCAAATTTCTGACAAAAGAAATGGTTTCCTCAGTGCAGGGGGCTGGCCTGGACACTGTTCCAATACATGTCTGTAATGTGCATCGACACGTGTGCTTTCATGTAAGCTGCAATGATACGTTTGTGATTCAAAGATTCATTACTCATTTGTCGACCGTAAATATGTGGATGATGCATTCTCTCAGGAATTTTCTGATTGAAAACTACATGTCTTGGTCACTTTGTAGTCCGTAATTGTTCATGTGCACTGGCCCTGTGCAAGCGTGAACCACGGCAAATGTTTTTCACATACTTCCATGCAAGGGACTTCTGGTGCCACCTCTGCACGTCCACAGTGCCAGCCATGGGGGCGGGCTCAAGGAAAAGGGAAAAAAGGAAAGAATTTAGGAAAATGGAAAGAAACAAAAAAAAAAAAAGAGGAAAAGGGAATAAAAATCACCAACTTGGTTGCAAATGCCTCAGTCTTGACCCCCGTCCACTGTTGACAGTTGTTCAGTTTGATCCTAATGAATGCTTTCCTTCCCCTCTCCCAACCCCCCCCACCCCTTTCCTGGAAAAAAGCTTGGTGATGCTCACAGTTCAAGCTACATTGATTTATATGAAGCAAGATGTGAGATGGAGAGAACCCCCCCTTTGTGTTGTTTTTTTTTCCATTGGAATCTCAGGAATTCTTTTAAGACGGGGGTGTGTGTTTGGTAGCAATAGTCTAGAGTGTGTATGGGGGTTGGACATGTAGGGGTACCCTTCTCAGACCCATTTGTCTCATTTCTTGCTGGATGTAATTGATTTTAGGAAGTCTTAATGGCATCAGTGTGATCCCAGTACACATACATGTATGCTTACACAACACAATAAAATCAAATGAAACCACAAGAAGACATATACAGTCCATTAATTCAAGCCCCATTGAAAACAGTATAAAATCAGCACCGTTCAGGGCCCAATAGCATGCACGCCAACATCCCTGAGATTTCTGAAACAAATAAAATTCTTGTCTGGTCACTTATCTTTCAATTTCTTTTCAATTTTTTGTGGGTTAACCAATTACATTTTTAACTATTCCCACAAAACAAAATCACCCCCCCAAAAAGTGATTTTTCCGAAGTCTGATTGCAGCCATTTTTCAAGTGGCAACCCTCAACTTTCTCGGGCACTTAGGACCATTTTTCAACCGTAGTTTTTAGCTTTTCTGCCCTCATATGAAAGCTCAAAGACCCAGGGAGTTGATCCTGGCAACGATTTACACAATCTCACCATTTTGAGGGTCAAACAATCTCCTTTTTCAAAAGATACTGTGGGGGCACTTTTAATGCTAATGAGCCGGCCAGAGATTCTCACTTGAATTAGTGTTCTGCACCCTGATGAGAATTAGGGAGTGTGAAGATTGCAGAAGTTGTTAACAGAACTACCGACAGGTTGGCAGCTTGTAGGACCATCCACTGAATCTATAGGAATGCATTATACATACGTGTGTACATTGTGTGCACCATCTCTGCAAGCATTTGTGAAGTGTGGTATGCAAGAAACCTTTTACATTATTCCAATCCTTAATACTCCTGTCCGCAACAGGTGAAGAAAGTTGGACCCTACTCACATGGTACATGTACATACATGTATAATAAATGAACCCAGGGGCATTTGCTTGTCAGTGTGGATTGGCCTGTGTCAGCGTGTATCCATGCACCTGTCAACTGTCAACACCCAAAGCATCAGCCCTCAGAGTTTAAATGCACTGTTGACATCATGGAGTGTCATTTAACAAAATAAAAGTGATTCTGCTGCTTAATTATTTTTTTAAGTGACATCTGTAACAAGTACATGTACTTCCCGTTACTTGTAACATACATATGGGGTACATGCACATGCACATGTAATATGTATGTATCTGTTAAGACACATAAATTTGTGCACATGTTTCTGTACACTGTAGGAGCCAATGGCACACTTCACTTTATCATATATTACTGGCAATGGCTTTCTTGGTTGGATCAAACAACATCACAGTATGTGACAGTCTGTGCGCACACCCCAAGTTACAATCCAAAGTGCACTTGACAAGCAATTAAGAAACAGGCCAAAGTGGGTGTCTCATCGGTCCCTGTGACATGCATGAAAAATCTGCATTTTAGTCGAGTCAGGGCACCTGACCAAACCAAAACAGCTGCATGCAACAGGTGTTAAAACAAAAATCCCCTCCAATCATGGAGGAATTCAATCAAAAGATTTGGTGGCCAATAAAACCCAAGACAAACAATAAAAGCCCTGCACTTCAACTTTCTGGTTCTGGAGTATAACATCCCAGGTGTTGACTGTTGAGTTACGACAGGAAGTCAGTCATTAACTCAACTTTGAAAGGGCGGAAAAGTGGATTTGTGTATGGGTGTGTGACCAACATGACCAATGACCTATTTTCCTCCGAAGAGTGTAGTTGTGAATTCTGTATGTAAAAAATTGAAAATGCAGCATGAGGGACATTCCAGTTCAGGTAATTCACAATAGCACATCACCAAGAGTTTGCAACCCGTTGGGCAATCATAAGGCGCACAATTTGTCAACCCTTTCCAAATGTGCATTGGGTCGATAAATTTCGCGCATTGTGATTGGCCAACGCATTGCAAACTCCTGGTGGCGCACTATAGTGAGTCGCCCGTATTGTACTCAACATGCGGAAGTTGCCTCAGTTTCGTTTCTTCCTCACAGAGGTATCTGAAGATTGTTAAGTGTCTCTAGTGGTTTGAAGCAGTGGATAGACAAGTTTTTTGTTTGGATTGATGTTTGTACAGATGGAGGATTTGGAAGAGAAGGTCAAGGAATCCAACACAAGAGCAGAGATGGCCGAAAAGGAGGTACGTAATGTACATATATTAACCTTAACCCCCTAGGGTGTATGCAAAATCATACTGAAATCGGAAGATTTGGGACTGTTTTAAACAGACATCTACCAACCTGACATACACGTACGGTACGTGTATCGGTACCTACATGTAGTATGGACCCATGAACAAAACAGGTCCACGTAATGCGGATTGTGTGGACTACATGATGTAAGCCAGGTTCTGGGTAAGGGATATCCGTAGCAAAAAGGAAGAAAAACAGTCAAGGAAACAGTCAACAACATTCTGCCATCAGAAAAAGTTACTGGCGGCCGTTTTCGATCAAAAGAAACTTCCTCTTTTTGGAAAAAGCCAGAGGATCCACTGATACATTCTGTCTTGACCTACATACATGTACATGCGTAGATTCAAGAACTGGGCGGTTTCAAAACCCTGTGGGGTGGTGTACCAAGCAGCACTCACTTTGGCTCATTTAGCATCAAGAGATCTGAAACCATCTTTGATGTTGTCTCAACCTTGACAGTGCACTTGATTTTAGCCCAGAGGAGATCAGGGGTCTGACTGCAGTGGAGCTTAAGTTGAAGGTTAGGTCGTCCTTTGAGCAGATGTCCAGAACAGCCGGGGGACTAGACTGTACAAATTACAGGTCCACATGTGACACTGGTACACAGTACAGTACTGTACTCATGCATGTACATGTATGCTTTGCAAAATATATGCTGTCATCAGTGCTGACAAGGTGTGTGGGTGGAATAACAAATTTGATTGTCACCAGAGTGCACTTCATCTGTTAAGGACACATACACGTACCCCGATACGTGTTTTGTGTGCATGCCCACAGCGTGGATGGTAGAGGTACGGGTGCATGTGTGCTTGATGAATAAAAACATATGTACGGTACTTCACATAATTTGTAATGTACATGCATGTACACTTATAGTGTATAAACTCCAAAAATTGGTTGCACCCTTCAGGCTGATGATGAAATTCAGAGGTACAGTACATGTACAAGTGTACCATATGTGTAACCAATTTTTTTTTGGGGGGGGGTCTTGGGAAAGATACTGAGAGGAAGGAAAATCTTGTTTGCCTCCGTCTTAAAGCATGTAAAAATCCCAAGATGTAGCCCCATCCTCTGAAAGGCCATAAAACGTTGCATGAAACAATTTCCAAGTTTTTTGGCCCCTCCCCCACAAAAAAGCAGGTTTGTCCCCCCTCCCCCGGAAATTTGGTTTTGGATCCGCCCTTGGGTGTAACAGTTCTGCACCCCTTTGCATCTGCTTCATTTGAAGTTTCTGCAGGTTCTTATGTTCTTACAATGTATTTCATACTTGTATCATTTTTGTTCATGTTTTTAAAAATGTCTTTTAGGACAGTGTGATACATGTATCGTAAATATACACCAGAGTTAGTTACATGTCTGATTTGCTTAATGAGGTGTCTAGTCATGCCTCCATTTTTGTATTTTTGTGTCGGAGTTTTTTTCCCCAAAGGTTTACAGTTTGTGAAACTGAAACTGATGCAGAGTTTTCGTTTTACTCCATTACCACATATTTGTACCCACCACACACAGCCTGTGTTTGTTTGACACTTTCTATTGCTGTTTTATGCAATCTGTATGGACTTGTTGGCTCAGGTCTAGTAGCCGTAATGCAGTACCAATTGTCCATCCAGAATGTGTGATTCTTTTTGTATTGAGGAAAACCTCCATACCGGTATGTTGAATACGAATTTGCAAAGGTCTACACTTGGTTTCTCTATCCCTGTTGTAGCGTTATTCTTCAGAACAGCTTTCCATTAGAATTGCATGCCAGCTGTACATGTACAATAACCTCCTGGCTGTTTCTTCCTTTGCAATAATTGAATCAATCACTACACTTGTTCAAGAAAGGTCCGGGCAGCCAGCCATTTGCATAATTCAGTATGCGCGAACAGAGAAGAGAAGTAGGATGTATGCACATGTGTGCGGGGCCCAGATAACCAATTAAATATGAATTGTGCCTGGGGCCATGTTCCTCTCTTCTTGTCTCCATCGTATCAAAAAAAAAAAGAAATAAAAACAAGTTTGGAGGATGGATACCGGTGAAAGGCATGTAAGATTGGGATCAGGAAAGGTCAGTCAGCCCAGGGGTTAGCAGTTTCCCAGTTTCAATATTGGCGATGACGGTTGTGTGGTTATTGTCATTGCTGTTGAGTCTTTGTTAGGTTAAAGTCATGCGGAGCCCTGTGATGGCATAATGCCAACTAGCGATGAGAACTTCAACAGCAGTTTAAAAGTTTTTTTTCTACAGGAAATGTGGGTGTACCGCGTATACAACAAATGTAATTCTCCACATACAAAGCATCTGTTGAGGTGACTATATGAAAAAAAACCCAACTCCCACTGAAAAAAAATTACTTCAGGAAAACAAAATACTACCATCTCTGCCACTTGCTATCCTCAAAAGTAATATTTGCAATTTGAATCAACTTCATCATTGTTGCCAAGTTTTTGATATACTGTTTTGTAATTCAGTGCTTGTCCTGACTCATTTTGTTCCTCTGGATAGGCAACTGTCGAGTGACAGAACACATTCACGTCTTTGTTTCTTCCTCTGCAAGTTGTGCCTGCAACTTGTCGTTGTCATGTCATGTTTTACCCACGTTAATCTCTCTCCCATGGAGAGAGTATCATTTCCCCCGAGATTAGTTTGACCAAAAGATGTACATGTAGTCTACACACTTTTGTGTTTACAGAGCACACATGATATTAATTAGCAAACAGTGCATCAAATCTGACAGATGAAACTTTCTGTCATTTGCTTGGATCCTGATGTTTCGGTACGTGTCCGTACAGTGTAACTTTGTTTCATTCAACAGATGTTTATTTGGTATCTGTAGCAGCCAGTGTTTCCTCCTGCCTATTCAAGTGTGAGGCGGCCCACTTCACTGATTTTAGTGACCACCTCAGGCTTTTCTGTTGAATTTTACCACCTCACACTTAACCACTTCCTGCTGGGGTTTCCGGATCCGGACACGTATGCTTTATATGCGTGGCCGGGGTCTCTAAACTCGGACAAAGGGAACAGGGCCTCGTAACAAAATACCATACTCGGAACAAAAGACCAGGCTGCTGGGCATTACCAACATTTTTTCACTCTCAAAAATGGAGATAATCCAGCCTTGTTTTGAAACAGTATACCACGGTTTGGGGCATTTACCACCGGGGACAAAAGCGCTCCACCATCACAATGATGAGCCACACAGCACCGCTATATGCTAATCTGGCCCCTATTGAAAAGAGGTCAGCAGTGCACTGAGCCTGGCTTGTGAACAAAAGACAGTTATATAACACTGCACAATCTGGGCTCTTTTTACAAGGCTGAGGGCCTGGCTGAAATACTCAGGCGTCAATAGATTTTGTCTGTCAGGCTAAAGTGGACACCAGACAGTCATTCACGTGTTTGTAAGTGTACAGTAAATGAAGATACGAATTTTTAAAGAATTTTGAAAACGGAAAAAAAATGATAATTATCCCGGACCAGCATCATCAACATTGCTGCCCCCCACAGGAAGTGGTTGAAATAGGCAAAGATGGGAATAAAGCTAAATAACTTAGATAGTTTGAAATAAATCAGTTTTAAATCATTCAGAATGATAAGGAAGGGCACACAATACAAGATTGATTTATTTTAGAGGAGAAAGTTGGAGTAAATGTCCTATTGGACTACATATATAGAATTTATTTTAGGCTTTTTTGAAAACGCTTCTGTTTCAGGCACTAGAATTTTGGCCAAATTTGTTGGACCACTTCATGTACCCCAAGGGAAATCCCTGGAAGGGGCGCATGATTTACTGTCATTCTTAACATTGGTTCATGCTTCTTGGAGATGTGAAACTTCTCAAGCGCTGTTGACTTACATGTAATTCTTGCACATGATGTAGTCTTAAATATTTAAAATAATTTTCAAATTCAAATATAAGGGCAAGACTAAGAAGGCTACTTTGTACATTTGAAGCAAAAAATCCAAGAATGAAATCCAAGTTGTTAGTAGTGAGAGGCTGGTACATTGTAGTGGTAACACTGTACTGGTATCCGGCCATTCACAAAACATCCTGCCGTTCATGGATACATGTGCCAACTTGTGTGTAATGTAAATATGAACCAGTCACTGTGGCAATGTGCCCTGGACTGAGTGACATAACAGGTACATGTTGTACGAAGGCAGATTTTTTTTATTTTTTTTAAATTAGGGATTGATTTGTGAATTTCCCATTGTATATACACCGAACTAAGAAAAAGTAGCTTAAACAAAGAGCCAGTTCCGTTTTTCAACAAAGCAAGGTCATTTGGGAAAAGCACACGTGCAAGTCTCTGTAGGACCAAGCTGATGGGGCAGAAATCGCACTCACGTCCGCATGACATCAGACGTGCTTTGTGTTGGGTATGTACCCTTGAAATAATACATGTAGCTCTTTGAATGGAGATCTGTTCATGTATGACACAAGTACAGTTCATAGCCTACAGGATGATGTACATGTACATGTATACCTTGAATTCATCAGTTCACAGAAGGTTCATTCTCCCTCTCTGCATAAGATATTTATTTACATATTCCCAAGTGTACATGTATATATGTACTGTACATGCACCGTAGCTGTTTTAGCCTGTTTGTGCTGTGCACCTGGGAATAAAGTGCATGGGTGTGGGGAGGCTGCGAGATGAGTCTCCATTTCTTTAGAGTCAAAAACAGGGAGAACAAAGGTACCGTTGTGTACAGCATCCACTGCACTTTGAGCTTGGAAACTGAGAGTGTCTTGCAGACCTTGAACAAGCTTACCAGCTGAACCTTCACAACTCCACATTTTGCACATTTGATGACTTGTGTGCATGGACGAAATGGAGCCATTTGAACTGCAAGGTAAATGAAATGGATCGTAGGCAGAAGCCCGTGTGTTGGCACTCCAAGTTGAACAGGTTGATGTGTAATGCATGTGCCGTAAATGCAGCAGACAGTATCCTGACAGAGGCTTTTTAATCGCAAAATTGATTTCCCTCCTTGTGCTTCAGAACCTTGAAGGTTTAATTTGTGATTCACATTCACTCTAGCACTTTGACATTCACACAGTGTCCTTTTCCACTTGATGCAATGGTCTTTCATGTATACTGCATGCTGCCCCATGGTGTGCTAACTGCTAAATCTTCAGCAACTCTTGAAAAACAATCAAAACACTCTATGCTGGCAAAGAAGGAAAATTTTATCAAAGAGAGCCTGAGAGCCGTTGGAGCCAGAAGGGCCAGAGTTTCACAGGAGGGGCAGGGGGTGAGTTGGCAACTTGTGCTGAAAGTATGGCTAACTTTTGGCACCTTGAGCATCATCGATCCATTCATTACAATCTGGAGATAGGGGTCATATACATGTACATGTACATACATGTTTGGCAATAATTACTTTACTCCTTGGGCTGATTGGCAAGTCTGTGCACCTCCTGCCTGATGTGATCTGTATTGTACTGCATGTTAACTGGTAGTGTTTGGGGGTGCAGACCACTAATTCAAGTGAGAATTTTTGACCAGCTCATTAGCCCCCGCAGTATCTTTTGAAAAAGGAGATTGTTTGGCCCCCAAAATAATGAGATTGTGTAAATCGTCGCCAGGATCAACTCCCTGGGTCTTTGAGCTTTCATATGAGAGCAGAAGGGCTAAAAACTGCGGTTGGAAAATGGTCCTTAAGTGCCCGAGAAAGTGGAGGGTTGCCACTTGAAAAATGGCTGCAATCAGACTTCGGAAAAATCACTTTTTGAGGGGTGATTTTGTTTTGTGGGAATAACTAAAAATGTAATTGGTTAACCCACAAAAAATTGAAAAGAAATTGAAAGATAAGTGACCAGACAAGAACTTCATTTGTGTTTCAGAAATCTCAGGGATGTTGGCGTGCATGCTATTGGGCCCTGAACGGTGCTGATTTTACACTGTTTTCAATGGGGCTTGAATTAGTGGACTGGACCCTATATGTAATACTTTCTTAACAGTGAGTGTCAGTTGAACCCGAGGAATAATCAGTCTTAGGACAGAAAGAAATAAAGGCTCAGACATTAGAGATTTGTGTCTGTGTTCTTGCATTTGTTTCCATATCTCTGCCACTGAAATTTTTCTATAAAGGGACACTGTCTAGAGTTTCTGTAACAGAAGTCCTGCATCTGAGGCCAGTTGCAAGGTACATGTACATGTAGATCAAGCACAGCATTTTCAGCTTAAATACAGAATTACCATCCATTTAGCAGAGACACAAAACAATATTAAACAGTGTGATTGCAAATACTGTTCTTCGTACTTGTAGTACAGGAACTTAAGAAACAGACTTTGCTCTGCAGTCACGCAAAAGTCAAGTGCTGTGCTTGCACAAAGGGTAAGTGAATGTACCCGGTAGAAGCAGTACACAGTACATATTAGCCACAGAAGTTTATTAATTTGTAATTAAAGGTACCTGCTCTGAGTGGAACAACAGAGGGCATGTTTTTTTGGTACTCACTGCACAGGCGTGCCATGAGGTGTGCAAGTATATGCGGGTATGACACGGAGCACACTGAGTACTTGTAACTAATTTGTTCCAGCATGTACATGTATGGTCTCTGCGTACACACAGAACGCGTGCAAAAACCCCGCTTGTCTTTCTTTTGCCGGTTGGGGGGTGCACTTCAGCTCGGGGTAGACTGGCTCCACGTTCAGTGGCCTCAGAAGTGACAATGAGAAAGACTGCTGAATCCATTGTACCAGTGCATTTCAATACATGTATGGAACGCACACACGAAAATCCCATGGGTTAACTGCTCCCGACTCACATGAAATTCAGTAATGCATAAGTGTCACCTGCGTATTCTATGCCTACTGGATCCTTAATGCAGACTAGTGCTCGAATGGAGCATGCTGGCACAGCGGTACGCATTGCTAGTCAGAGGAGATGCCAGTACTGCAGTAGCCTGGCAGTCAAATGCCTGCACTCTTAAGCTTGATGGGTTGTGCATTTTGGCAAGCCATTGAACCCATTGGGTGAAAAAGTGACGCGTGTGTACCACACCACCTGCCCATGGCTCCATGGGTGTTGTGCCTCCCTCACGTAATGGCTTCTCATTTTGGTTGTAGAATTAGTCAATATTTATGAAGGGACAAAAGCAGCCTGTCTTGTTCACACATGGAGTTTGTAATTAGCACTTGTCGGCTTTGCCAAAGCTGTGCCAAAAGGTCACAGCCTTCTCTGATGATGAAAGTGGTACCATACTTGTAGACAGTACTTGTAGGCCGTGACCTCGAGTCATTCATTCACTCATTAGTGGCAAGTACTGGTACTCCCTGCGAGCTGCAGTCACTGTCCCCTCACCTCCACTCTCACATTTGTGCTACATTCAGCTAAGCCTATACCAATTTATGTGTCCATGAATAGTTAATGACCATTCATCATCAGCTTGCCAGGTCTGGACAGCCAGTAAATTCTGAGCCGGGGAAAAGTGACTTGGGGAAAATTATATTTTTGTTATGCTTAAATCATTGATGTGGAAAGATCTATACATGTACAATGTACATCTGTACTTGTATGTTCAGTGTATGTGGTTTTTAAGTATGCTATATGTCAGTTTGTATACGGAAAGGGATTACATCAGTCATGTTTACTACAGTGCTCATGTTTGTTAAATATAATAGAGTAGTGCGCTTTTATATCCTACTTACAAGGCAGTGGTAACACAACTTAAACAGCATTTTGGCTAACCTTTTTAAATGAAAATGCTTAAAAACATCCATGTGACATTTTTGTTGTCCATGTATGCACTTTGTGTTTAGAACACTTTTGTGTATGCATCACACAACTTCTGCATTCTTAAGTAGTCATTCAGCCCCAGAGTTTTAGTGGGATAAGATGCAAATTTGTATTCCTGTTGGACAGTCTGGAGTTGCAGACTGAAAGGAGTCCAAAACCCATCTTGCGATTGCTCGGAAAACCAAGGGATGCCAGCTGTCTTTGTTTGGCCAGGAGCTACTGGTACCTGATCAATATGCATCCCAATAAAGACTCGTGGTCTGCTGTAAAGGCTACAACGGTTTCCTTGGGGAAAGAATATGCCCCATCTTGGCTTCCTGCCAGCCCCCCCCCCCATCCCACCACAATCAGGAGTTGAAGTACATGGGTCAGCATGTGAACAATGAGGCTATGAGCCCTGGCCCGTTGCTTCATTAATTTGATCATGCGCTTCGCCTGTCAGGCTGAGCGTATTGATACTGAGAATTTTGGGCAAATTTTGCGGGGCCTTGACTTCGTTGCGTCGGCGCGACTTATTTACAGTGCGCGCGTACATTCTGTAATTTTTGTCGTGGATTGAATTGTGCCCAGAGTGCATGAAGTAATGTTCAATATGCTTTGTAACAAAAGCCTGACTAGACCTGAAAGGTAAACATACATATTTTGGCATGCATGTGTGGTACAATTGCATAAGTGCACATCCATGTAATGTGTGTACACATTGAATGGAATACTTCATTTGACTTGGTTTTTATCGATCCTCCTTGATGTATTCATCAAAAAAGCAATGAGGTACATGTACGTTACGGCACGTGCAGCTACCGTACAAACAGGGGTTTAAAATTTCACAATTTGCTGTAAATTCCAGTAAGGTGAAGCACAACTCTCATTCAAGCTAACTACCAGTACCATACGTGTACTGTGTGGTATATTGTACATGTACACTGTACATATACATGTCCGTGTACATGGGCTTGCCAAGAACATGCACAGTTCATGGATATTGTGGTGCAGGGTGTCACGAGTGGAGGCAGGGAGGGGGTCTGTGCCTCCTCCCTCTCCCCGCCGGGAAAATTAATCTAAATAATCAAAAATGTAGAGAAAAAAAAAGAAAAACAAAATCGAAAAAGTATAAAGGGGGACGAAAATCCCCCATTTGCTTGAAAATATCCTGAAAGACGCGTAGACCTCCTTCCACTGTTAATGGTAGCTCATTTGCTGCCAATGAGTGCTTTGAGCTCCCTCCCCTGGGAGAAAATTGTGGGGATGCCCGTGTTTAGGCACATCACTGCAATTCACACTTGGTAAAGAACATCATCTTGGCAAGAAATTTTGCTGCAACAGGAAATCTGCAGGGCAATTTACATGTATTTCATAAGCTAGTGAAAGTTCATGTATGATTTTTATTCCTTAATGACTCACTCCATCTTCACATTTACACGTACAAGCTTGAGGAATGCACGTCTGGATTGGATCATTATGCGCACCATGTATGTACCGTATTTTGTCAAAACCCACATCGGTCCATGGTCCCTACAGAATCGAGTCATTGAAACTCTGATGAATATATCAGATGTTCTCCCGTGGGATTATTTGAAAATACAGTACCAGCGATCCATTTTGTAATATACCACACGATTTTTCATACTGTTACCGGTACATGTGAATGTAATCATCTGACTCACACCATTGACAGCATAGTACTGCACATGCGAAATTTGTGCATTTCAAACATATTTTGTTATTAAACTTAAACGGTGTGACAGTGCAGATTTTTCAATATGCCCTGCTTGCAAGTTTGTACATGTATGGTTAGAAGTTCGTGGTAAAAGTCAACCTTCCTGAATTCTGATAACACAAGCCCCATTCTAAGTATACATGCAGCTGTCAGACAGGAAGTGGTGTTCTGTGGCCAGCCCAAACCATCAGAACAGACTTTCAATAATCAGACATTTATTTACACTTTACAGGCCAATGCTGCATTCTAGTCTAATTACGAATACCACATAAACTTCCAAACACCCCTAATCCCTCTCCATGACGGGCCCCTTCTCTTTCATCTCGTGATGACAATCTACATGTAGAAAAGAACAAAGTGTACTTGCCTCTTTGAAAGTACCTGCTAAATACTACACAGGTACACATTCAGTGTATATTACAAGTTACAAATGTAGGTTCATTTACAGGCCCAGTGGCCTGATCTGCTAGACTGAGTACGCAGTATTACACGGTGTGTAAAATGCAACCAGCATTTTCCCTCAAGTGTGTCAACTGTCAAGTGTTGGCCTAGTTGCCTGCAGTGGCGTTGCATATATTGTAACACATCCAATCTTAATACAACCCGAGAACGGACCATGCTGTCTGAATTACATGTATATTGAGTACCCCATGTCTACATGTAAGGGGGAGAGGTGGGAGGACATGGTGTTACTTTTTGAATTTGCAAAAATCTCCACAAAATTGGCACTTGGTAAAAGTTGAACCGTCCCTCCCCCTTTGATCATACAACTGGAAGGGGTCAATGACAGGATGATATTTCAGGAAGAAGGAAGTTGGACCACTCTGACCACTCATGCCCGAGCTGACCACCAGACCATAGGGCTGTGACCACATGGAGATAACCACTTGAATATATTGCACTGCAGATTACATTTGAAGTTAAGCGGCAGGTTAAAGGCACATCTGCATGATTTATAGCGGTGGTAAGGTTAATGCTTCACTGAACAATGCACAGAGGTCTTGACGTAATAGATAAATGCAATACGTGTGAATGAATGCATGTAACCTTAACTTACATGTAGGCTTGTGAATGTAGCCATTGAATATGAAATTAGGAAAATGGAGAACACTTTTGCAAAATCACACATGCAACTGTACCTGATGTACATGTACATGTACCGGTACATGTGTATACATGTAATTACCAGTCCATGTCGATTTGTCTTTCAATTTCTCTTTAAAAACAAAAGGTTCTCTGAAAAAAGAAGAAGTTCACATTCTTTTTATGGAATCTCACGTGTTTTTCATTCCAATAGTTTCCCATATGGTCCTCAAGAATGACTCTTTCTTCTGCTTGTGCTTGATATTGACACTGAGGACAGATTCCTCACTGGGATGTGCTCGTGGTACATGGGGTATGCCATGCGAGTGTAACGATTGGAGGGGCATGAATACGAAAGCAGGTGCGCTCACTGCACTGGCATTTTCAGTGTTTGTGGATGCGTCCATCTTTGCATCGTGACATGCTTCATGTCTTGAATTATACAATTTATGTGCAGGCACGTGCAAATGAATATTTCAGCAGGAGAATAAACTTACCAGGGCAGGCAGGCATTGATCTTTCAGAAGTTTCTAGCACTTCTACATGTACCACAGTGACTGTACTCATGCATGGTCATTGATAGTGATTCATGTATGCAATAACAGAAAATTCCAACGTGCCACCATACTAGATCAATCAGTTTGGGGAGCTGTGACAGATCCAATCCGTCAGATTTACAAGATTTTAGTATCAGTGATCATTTCTCCGTCAGTGTGAGCGTAAATATGCAAATCCCTTGTAATCACAGCTTTATCCTAGAATATTTTCACTTTCCCCCAGAAAGTGTCGGCATTTTGTTTCTTTTGCAGACATTGCACGGATATCAGATGTCCAGCGCGCAGTGTGCATAAGATTAAAAAGCTGCCTAAGTATAGCCTCGGGCGTGTTTGACAGTTACTTTGTTGTAACGGTATCACTTGTCCGATAAGTCACCTGCCAAGAAAGGCCATTGATGGTGCTCCGCGGAGAACGTCACTGATGCGTCTAGGGCAGTGACATAAGAGACGGGAGGATGAGTCATCAAATGACGACAGTGCACAAGCATTCACGGGGAGGGGGGGACAGAGAACAGTATTGCACCCAGCTAAATGATTTTAATAAAGAAAATTAGTGTACCCCAGGCTGATGTGGGGAGTTGCCTTGACTGCAGCATCGTCAGGTACCTAAAGAGTACCAGTATTTATTTACTGAAGGTGACAAATTGATTAACGTGGCGATTCCTGTTTTTTACAAAGCATTGCCAAACAGTGTGGATGGATGAATGCGTTTTCACCCAAGTTTTTCAACCCAACCATCTGATTAGATCGTCTCTGTTTGTGGAGTGGTCTCTCCAAACCATTTGTCATTGTCTGACAAACAATGAACTACATGTATCCACACACCCAACTTGCTGCCTAGCAACCGATCTGGCATTCATCATGTCATCTCTCAAAAGATTCATCAGCCTCTCATTCATCCCACACACGTGGCAACGTACACTGTACAGTAGTTTGTACAGCAAATGTTTCCCACAAATGTGTTTTCTGGGTTTTTTTTTAGAAGAATATTCATTCTTCACACTTACATAAAAAAATGATGTTCTAATGTGTATTGTACATTGTAGTACATGTATTCTTACAAATAGGTCATTAGGGAGACATTTTGTGGTAAATTCTCCGACCTTAGGGAGACATCGGTCATTAGGGAGACCTTAGGGAGACATCGGTCATTAGGGAGACCTTAGGGAGACATCGGTCATTAGGGAGACCTTAGGGAGACATCGGTCATTAGGGAGACCTTAGGGAGACATCGGTCATTAGGGAGACCTTAGGGAGACATCGGTCATTAGGGAGACCTTAGGGAGACATCGGTCATTAGGGAGACCTTAGGGAGACATCGGTCATTAGGGAGACCTTAGGGAGACATCGGTCATTAGGGAGACCTTAGGGAGACATCGGTCATTAGGGAGACCTTAGGGAGACATCGGTCATTAGGGAGACCTTAGGGAGACATCGGTCATTAGGGAGACCTTAGGGAGACATCGGTCATTAGGGAGACATTTTGTGGTAAATTCTCCGACCTTAGGGAGACATCGGTCATTAGGGAGACCTTAGGGAGACATCGGTCATTAGGGAGACCTTAGGGAGACATCGGTCATTAGGGAGACCTTAGGGAGACATCGGTCATTAGGGAGACCTTAGGGAGACATCGGTCATTAGGGAGACCTTAGGGAGACATCGGTCATTAGGGAGACCTTAGGGAGACATCGGTCATTAGGGAGACCTTAGGGAGACATCGGTCATTAGGGAGACCTTAGGGAGACATCGGTCATTAGGGAGACCTTAGGGAGACATCGGTCATTAGGGAGACCTTAGGGAGACATCGGTCATTAGGGAGACATTTTGTGGTAAATTCTCCGACCTTAGGGAGACATCGGTCATTAGGGAGACCTTAGGGAGACATCGGTCATTAGGGAGACCTTAGGGAGACATCGGTCATTAGGGAGACATTTTGTGGTAAATTCTCCGACCTTAGGGAGAGATCGGTCATTAGGGAGACCTTAGGGAGACATCGGTCATTAGGGAGACATTTTGTGGTAAATTCTCCGACCTTAGGGAGACATCGGTCATTAGGGAGACCTTAGGGAGACATCGGTCATTAGGGAGACCTTAGGGAGACATCGGTCATTAGGGAGACCTTAGGGAGACATCGGTCATTAGGGAGACCTTAGGGAGACATCGGTCATTAGGGAGACCTTAGGGAGACATCGGTCATTAGGGAGACCTTAGGGAGACATCGGTCATTAGGGAGACCTTAGGGAGACATCGGTCATTAGGGAGACCTTAGGGAGACATCGGTCATTAGGGAGACCTTAGGGAGACATCGGTCATTAGGGAGACATTTTGTGGTAAATTCTCCGACCTTAGGGAGACATCGGTCATTAGGGAGACCTTAGGGAGACATCGGTCATTAGGGAGACCTTAGGGAGACATCGGTCATTAGGGAGACATTTTGTGGTAAATTCTCCGACCTTAGGGAGACATCGGTCATTAGGGAGACCTTAGGGAGACATCGGTCATTAGGGAGACATTTTGTGGTAAATTCTCCGACCTTAGGGAGACATCGGTCATTAGGGAGACCTTAGGGAGACATCGGTCATTAGGGAGACCTTAGGGAGACATCGGTCATTAGGGAGACCTTAGGGAGACATCGGTCATTAGGGAGACCTTAGGGAGACATCGGTCATTAGGGAGACCTTAGGGGAGACATCGGTCATTAGGGAGACCTTAGGGAGACATCGGTCATTAGGGAGACCTTAGGGAGACATCGGTCATTAGGGAGACCTAGGGAGACATCGGTCATTAGGGAGACCTTAGGGAGACATCGGTCATTAGGGAGACCTTAGGGAGACATCGGTCATTAGGGAGACCTTAGGGAGACATCGGTCATTAGGGAGACCTTAGGGAGACATCGGTCATTAGGGAGACCTTAGGGAGACATCGGTCATTAGGGAGACCTTAGGGAGACATCGGTCATTAGGGAGACATTTCAATGTCTCCCTAATGCCCCAGCTACCAGAAGGAGGCCAAATTTTATTGTCCAAATTTTGAGAGATGATAGATTAGGGTCTAAATTGAAAACATACAAAGTTTGGTTCAGATCAGATTAGGGAATATTTAATTATGGGACAGTAAAGTTTGTGCACGTTCTTATGGGAATGTCCCCCAAGTGACCCATTTTCGGTAAACAGCACATGTACATGTTCATCTACACATGTATGGTATAACATATTTCACCAGACCTCCATGTATTGTACTTGTGTGCGCATAGGTTTACATAAAACTGCAATTTCCTTTGAACGATAGCAAAAAAGGCAGATCCAGCGCCATATTTCAAGGGAGACCAAAGCTCTATTTTTTTAGGGGGGTGCAAAAATGGAACATTTCTTTATGTGTGTAATTTTTATGTTTGAGACAAAACTTTGGGGACTTGTTACATGCTGTGCGAGAAAGGGAAGTGAAATGCTCTCTAAAAGTCAATCCTTCCCTCATATTTACCAAACTTTTTTTGGCCCTGTGGGAGGGGCATGGTCCCTGTTTCTCTCCCCTCCCCCCTCCCAACTGAACAGTATTGAAATAGAATGTTACATCGATGGGACAATGCTGATGTGATCGGCACTCACAGCAGACACAGATTTTTCATACCTACATGTACATGTAAGAGTGGCATATTGAGTCAGTTGCCAATCAATCGATTGCCATTTTAAAAAAGCTTTTTGGTCGCACAAGTGCATGTGTAATTCACTGACTGAACATTGTGATAGCAGCTTGCTGCAGTGTGTCTGGAATGCCAGACAGCCCTTTCGCCATTGATCAACATTTATGATGTAATTTAATATACATTTTTAGGCGGTTTGCAATAACGTGAGCATTAATCATTGACAAGAATTCGCGGAAGCGTAAAGGGGTTACATGGACGTGACTGGTACACTTTCCCACTGTTTGTCATTTGTCACATCAGAATGGCAAGCAGATTTTTAATATTTGTTAATAAAACTTGACAATCACACAACAGCTGAACAAACACGGTTGGTTACAGTAAATGTACCGGTCAGCCTACATTTGTACATGTACATGTACTATGCATTGCAAAAAGGCCAGAAGTGTTACATTGTGCGTTTGTAATGTGAACTTGTATGTGCCAAATATTGAAAGGTTATCTGAATACATGTACGCAAGCTTATGAATGTTTTCTGAAAGCTCTAAGAATGTAAGTAGGCCTATGCAGAACTTGGTCAACTTTGTCAATGAAGGACAAACTTATTCATATCGGTACCTCCCCTGCAAAAATTCCAGCAACAACTATGAAGCCCAGATTTCTGCATTCAACTCCAAAGTGCACCCCGGGTAATTTCACTTGACAATTATTGGACTTCGAAGATTGATTCAGTCAGGCCGCATCAGTTAATTTTTTGGGTGGGCTTTTGTTTAATTCTTTAGTCAATAAATCTGCCTAATTCAGGCCACCACTTACAAACCTTCTGTTGTCAATGCCTTTGAAGGATCCCAGTGCCTGAAACAGTCCAACATTTTTCTCAATTCTTTCGCAGCCAAGAAATCCTGATGTGAATTTCTGTATTCTGTTCAATGCTACATGTATATGAGCCGTTCCATGAAGCTGTCAGGCACACAAAGCCATGTTTGATGACAATTTTGCATCCATTGATGGAAAATCTCCAAAACTTCACATTAAATGTCCCAGCTTCTTGTTACGAGTGGTGTGTGGTGTTCCCTGTCATTCATGTGGTGTCAAACTGGTGCCCTGAATCTAAATTTGTTACCAAAATGGATGAAAATGGCATAGTGCCTTGTTAAATATGAATCCACATTGCATCGGACCTCCAAATGCTTTGTAAAAATTCTAGGAACAGTCATAAGAGCTACAGCCAACATGCATGAGTAAATATTCCGAAGAGTCCCTAGACCTCATCCTCAGATGTGCCCAACCGTCACAAAATTTGCCCCAAGCTTCACAGACAGGCCCATGTTGCAACATTTTCATCACGATCATCGATCGTTGATGAATTACCAGGACCTTCTATTCCACAGCTAGTGCTTTACAGTTGGACCTTCCTCATCACCACTGTCTTTCGTTCTCATCCCTCAGGTCAAGGAAGTGACGGAGAAGCTGGCTTCCATGAGACGGGGCTCGGGAGAGAGCGAGCGGAGCCAGGCCCTCAACAAGAGGATTCAAGCCTTGGAGGCGGCCTGCCAGGAGAAGGAGGACGTGATACGACACCTGGAGAAGCAACTCACGGAGCAGGTGAGACTGCAGCTGTGTGGAAGGAGATCCTGTCTTTCTTTCAGAATGCTTGTCATTCGTGAATGCATTATCTGTGATTTGTGCCAGCTGATACTTGCATCTGTTTTGACTTGTACAGTACAATCCTTTTGAGTGACATTAGCTAAAGCCTAATGTAATCCCCTCCCCATCCCAGATTAAGCCCAAACCAGTACAAATTTGTTTCAGACTAACTAGAATTGAGACCAATGTAGTCCAGGGTAACTAAGACAAAAAGACAAGCGTGGCACTGGTCACCTAGAGCAAAGACGGTTGCAGCCCAGATCCACAAGAATTGATAATGCAGTGGGCCCAAGCCAACCAGAGCCAGTACAAACCCGGTCCAGATCCTTTCCACTCAGACAGACCTGGCCCCAGACTTTGCAAAGACATGTCAAAACTTCTCAGGAACAATTGCGGTGGGATTAAATTAATATCCAGCCATTTTTCACCAGGTGGTAGTCTGTAGGCTGGGAGACATAATTTAGAGAGGTCGTCCCAGTCAAGGTTGTAACCAGATCACGGGACATGGAGTTTACCTTCTTTCAGCTCTTGCCCTATAAAATCCTTGCTCTCCTGGATGGCTTCCCTTTTATCACCTTGCATGCACATGTACTGTATGGGAACTACACTTGGAAGGAGGGGGGGCGCAAGTTGTGGGAGGAGATGGGAACCCAGGGAGCTGGGGCACCTACGTGCATACATGTACATGTAGGGGTTGGCTTACAGACCGGGTAAAGGATCGGCGTTCTCAGTTCTTCCTCTTTTTTGTGGTGATCCAAGAATTTCATGTACATGTACATGTACAACCTGCTTATGGTAAGCAGTGCATCCTTAGTTTGAAAACTACCCATACACAGATAATGAAAGTAACACTCCATTTCAAGTTTGAAAATGTTGGAAATGATACTTTCACGCGAACCCTTCATCATTTTTCTGACGATTGCCTTCTCACGCAACCACTAAGCCAGAGACAGGCCAGCGTCTCATGGGAGCCGGGACTAATTTGCTAGGCCTACTGAGAGGTGAAAGGCAAGGGGTAGCAGCTGGCTAGTCCACAAGCATATCACTTTACTTCCATCAGGCGCTGTTTCATAACAGAATAGGAACTAATGGTCCAGTACAAATGGCACTTTAAAGCGATGGCTAGGTGTCCCAATTTTATTGTCTAAACTGCTCTGTCTTTATGTACATGTAGTTAAAAGTTATTGTGACACTTCATATATGTACAGAAGATTAAGATGGACTGTCACGATAGTTGAAATCAAGTTTTAGGTTTATGCCACTCCTACATGTACATGTATGATGTATGTAAAAGAAAATAATTGTGATGTGAAAATTTAGTCCTGGTAACAATGCAGAGTGAAACCTGAATTTTAACTGCCCATATGGTATTTGGGTTTAGGTTGTGCAACTTATTTCTGTAGAGTGTAAGCGTCCGTGATACACATCCAAATGGTTGAAGAGATTCGAATATTGCACGTATGTATTTTTAACTATGAATCATCTAAAGATACACTGTGTGATGTATACTTTTAATTTACATCATACCCGGTAATTTATCATTTATTTAGATGTAGATTTCTTTTTTAATTCTTCAAACAAGGCATACATGTATGTCAACTTTGTAGGTTTAATTAAAGAAGAATTTGCTGTTCCATTTGATAATATCACACTAGTATGCCATGGAAAAATCATGGCACTGCTAAGCTACAACAGTGATCTGTCCAGCAAAGCAAATTACAAATTCAAGAAGCTGTGGGCCCTACTGCGGGAGGCTGCATGCCCACTGGGAATTAGTTTCATGTGAAAACTTCTCCGGTTTCCAGCCTGTCAAAAGCACAGTACAAGTTGACACGTTGCAAGGCATTCGTCTTTTGTGCCTTGCAGGTTCAAACGCTCCATCCAGAACGCTACGTATTTGTGAGTGTGTACAGTGCGAACTTGGCTTTGCACAAAAGCCATGGTGTTAGAGGTTTAATTTAGAGATGTAAATCATACGTTTCATTTATTGGTGACATGTTCACTCATGCGAGTATCCATCCATGGAAATTTTCCTGAGGACATGTGTGTAGGCCTATACATAAAGCCGTTCAGTAATTTTTTTTTCACAGTAGATGCATTTACTTGTACATGTATTTGTACAGTGGTGGATCTAGTGTTTACAAAAGGGGGGGAGGGGCAGCGGAGCCAAATGGAGGAGCAAAGGGGCATATTTTAGTGATGTTTGGCTTCCAAGTTTTTATTTGTTACATATAGTAGCAGTAGCGAAAATACAGAGAAAAAAAGACAGCTTTCTCCCTCAAGATTAAAAAAAAAAAGGTAACAGAGAAAAGTCCCCCTCCCTGATCCACTACTGTTCATGGGCCTGTGTGCAGACTCTTCAGAAAGAAGCTGTGTGTTAAAATGGAACACCATAAACACATGCATTGTACATCACATACCATTACCGAGGTCCAATCATACCTTCGCTTATGTTCACATACATGTACATGTACTGTACATGTATGTCACTTAATAACTGTGCTGATGAATTAATGAATTAGGTCATTATATACTGTACTCATATATACTGGTATATGGAGTCCAATTGCAGTTACCCAATTTACCCTGCACAAAACTGTACACTGCTCTGTACGAACATGTACTTTAGATATTAGAAAGGTTCACGTACCAACGGCAGTGCATAAACACATTTAGTTCTACTATTATGTACATTGTACATGTAAACTTATGTGAGCGGTCAGGCATTGTTTTGCTCTATTTGCAGAAATGCATACAATCTTGCATGAGCTGTTTGAGAGTCCAAAATGGCAGCAACCAGTGAAAACCTAGTGTGTGGCTATAATACTCAAAACCAAAATATAAAAATGTAAAGAAACAATGAGAATCTTTTTATTTTCTCTTCGATGTTTTCAAATTGTGCATAGCAAGTGAGATATTGTGCCGCATGAACATGCATGGTTGATAGTGAGTTATGTATGAAATCCATAAGACAGCACCAACTGATGGCCTATCCAGTGCACTAACTGCACTTGTACATATACATGTACATACATGTACATGTACGGTGGGCCTGCCTGTTTGCTTGCAAAACTTCTCCAGTTGTTAACATGCCTCCTCTAGAAAGACTGAATAAAGTGATGTTTTGTGGTACACTACATTCATGTACATGTGGGCACATATCCCAACTGGGTGTCTGATACTTTAATGTTTTAAAATGTGAGGACTGTTAGTATAGAAAAAAGACTCTAAAAAAGATGGTAGAAAAACATGAATAATGTTTTGGGGCCTTAAAAGTGCTCGGTGGACAAGCAGGTCATGAAATATTTTGAAGTTGCACACGGGTCTCCACGCAATTACAAAAATTACGTATTATATAGTCCATGTTCATATACCGGACCGGTAGTTATGGAATTGTTTTGTTTTCTGATTGCTCCTCAGCGAGAACTCCGACTGGAGGACAGCCGATTGGTGGATACCAAGATAACTCAAATCAAGGAGTGGGTAGCAACTACTGTTACTCAGGTATTTAAACATTTTGATTTGACACACAATTTATGCCCAGCGAATCCTAATAACTTCCCAGTGGTTCAGCTGACCAAACATTTATACCGAGATGTCGCAAATGCCAGTCAAATTGAAGGGTTCCAGTAAATGCAGTAGGTCTATACGGGTACGTACATGTCAGTATTGTATCCGAGACCTTGCTGTCCAAGACCAAGACCAGGTCTCGAGACCTACAGCACTGATACATGTACTAGTACATGTACATTTATGTACTGATAACATCACACTTTGTTAGTTTCCCTATGGAGCCAGTGGGGCTCATGGTCCAGTGAGCATCATAATCAACCACACAATGCATAGCACATGTCCAGTGGCTCACAAAACTTTTGCAAAATGCATCTTGATAAAATGCAAACATTGCTGACTTTTTTTCAAAAAGACAAAAGAAAATCCCCACAAAAAATGATGAATCCTTCTGAAGGGCCAACTAGTATTCAGGAATTGAAAGAATCTTGGAAGTTTTAAATTAAGCAAGAAAAAAACCTAATCGCTATTACTGCATGCAGTCACGTTAAGTAACTCTATAAAACAGGCACGATACAATATAGCATAGACGAGGTCGTCAGGATGTGACTTTTTTTTTAATGGATGTTGAAGTCACATTCCCAAATTCTAGGTCCTTTTTCAAATGCATGTCCAGGATTGACTTGTATGTGACGTAACAATACCCACCACATCTTGTTACATGTGTACGGTACTTCATTTGTTCTTTTCACAAATTCAGGCAATTTGGACGTGAGCTTGAAAGTCAGTGATTCAAAAACATTCAACGTCCATTCTGACAGAAACTATGAAGAAGCATATTGTGTCCATTTTAACAGTGTAATTCCCAGTGATAATTGCTTTGAGATTCTTGCATTCTCAAGCGGGAGTTTCTTTGTCTGAACTGTCCCACTCCCTCAGAGGAGGGGAAACATTCAATATCCTTTCACTCGGTGTCATCCTTTTGACATGTGGTATGCATTTGGCATTTCAGCGGCTATTTTTACGACGGGATGAGGAAATGTTCTGAAGCAGTCCATGTAGTCGATTTATAGCATTACACAGACACAAACCCTTAGAGAAATCCGTGGACATGGCTGCATTTACGCTACCTGTATGTGGTGTGCTACTGATACACTCTAAGAATGTTCCACTGTTCATTTGTTCACTTCCTCTCGAATTCATTGTGAGATATAAATAGACTTGGATTTTCTCTTAGATTTGCCCATGGTTGTCACATAATTATGTATGTAATTCATGTACATACAACTGTACATTGCCGGTGCATGTATGCACCTGTGACATTTAAATTTGTCACATTTTTGGAAGTACCCATTTTGTAATGAAATATTCATAAGAGTTGTACAGAGTGCAAAATGATACCTGCATAATAAATGAATATCATGTACAATTCATACTGTGAATGGTCATCTACATCTACAGTATGTATTGCACAGAATCCTTTTAAGAACCAAATTCTCCACAGATTTCTTTAAAAAATGTGCTGTAAATGCACATGTACATTGTACATATATGCATACATGGTACATACATTGTTAGAATGTTCCAGTAGTCTGTGAAAATGGTCGTTTCCTATTCTACAAAATTACACAGAATTCTGAGAATCTCCGGAGTGACCTCAGTTATGTGTATTTGCACAGAAGAGGTGCAAACTACATGTATGTCTCTTTGTTTTGTGCCTGTCACATTTGAAATCTGTCTTGTGCAAATTATATAGACATACACGTACCAGTATGTTGAGAATTCAGCATTTTACAGCCAGTCACATGCATCTTGGACAAATGGATTTTTAAAAGGTGTGTCTGAGCTCTTGAACCAAGCTATTATCATTCTAAAGCTGGGTAGCTCACATGTTCATGTATTCCTATGGGCCATGTTTTCAGTACAACACTGTCCCAATGCCTGTGCACTGTGCAGTATACCATGGAGGAAAGTGTAAAACTATCAATGCTCACAAAGAGATATATTTCCCAGTTGCATTGATGCCTTGAGCACTGACGCAGGAGACATGTCATGCTAGCTGAGCATGTACAAATGAGTTATCAGCCTGCTTACTATCATGACAGTTCCATGTTGTCGATAACGGTGCCGGTTCTGGGCATTCAAACATGGCCACAGGACTTGATGATTGCTGTCTTTTACGTGCTGATACAGGTGTAGAGTGAAAACACCTGTGGGCATAGATTGACGAGGTTTCTGATTATTTTCTGATGCATCTTATGGCACGCAGTCCAAGCAGGCTACCAGTATGGATGGAGATTGCCACAGCAGCAGTGCTCAGATAGCAGTGAAAGGAGGGGTCACTGAACTTGTGAGCTTTTTGTCCAGGATTCCAAACCTTTGCTGTAATAGATACATTTACATGTATGCTCACAACTGGGAAGCTATTATGTGTTTCCTGTTGGTTGACTTGGGGTGAGGGGGTATCATCAAGGCGGTTAGGCCTGCATGGGAGATCTACATGTACTTAATTTAAAAGACCCTGCCCATTTCCTGAGGACAGTGGAGCCCCTTTGTTTCTCCAGCGATCAATTCTCTGATCTGCCATGGCACAACCTGTGGATACCCTGGGTGTGATCTACTGGTTTCTCCATACATGTACACTGTAGAGTCTATATTTTTCAAGGGTACACAAAGGAAGATGGAGACTGTACAATGTACAAGTACAGTAGGAGGGGTGACTCTTTTGTGGACTCGGGACCAGAAAGCAGAAAGTGAGAAGTGAGATTTGGGGGGGGGGGAGATAGGTCAGAGACCTGGAAGTTGCAGAGGACCATTGCAAAAGCAAAATGATAACATCCAAAAATAAAATCAAACTATGCACTTATTTAACATTTGAAGGAAATGGGCAGGACCACAAAACATACATGAAAAGATAGTGTTTTGCCAGCTCAACTTCAACTTCAAGAACCTACTTTGTCTACCGCATGCAGAGCGATAGGCTCTCTGTGGATGTCTTTGTTCCCAGCCTCAATCAGACCTATTGTGTCCCAGTATGGAGACTCCAAGGATAAATCAATTCTGCCCTCTGTAGATCCATTGTTCGAGTTTCCCTTCTGCCTGAGAGTCCCCTTCTCCAGCCTCCACCCTGCCAAGTGCAAACAGACCAAGGCCTCTTAATCATTTGACAGTCTGTGTTTATTTTTTCGTTATAATTTAGCAATAAAGGAGATGGCGGCCTGGGCAACATACGCTTGCAATATTTTCACCAGACTGACTCATGGGACAGTTATTGTCTGGGTACACGTATTTGCTGTGTGTTGAATGGGGGGAACGGTATCAGAGGTCCCATTTGGATAATGAGAACATTGCGCTGTCAATCACAGAGACCGCATGAGTGACGGCTGGCGTATTAAGTCTCATTGAAGTCAGAGGAAAGACGGTTGCAACCTGATAGCACAAAGCGCTGACTATCTTGCATCTGTCTGCGTCCCGGCCTTGGCAGATGGGTATAATCCTGTTAGAATCCGGCTGCCGTGAGGCTTCATCTTCTATTTTAGTCCTGTCAATAAATGAGACATGTCATGTACACATGTGCGTGTACACTGTACATGTACATGTACATGTACCGTATACAAAGATGCTGCAAGGCAGGATGTCCACAGTCACAATGCAATTAAGAATGAAGCTTTGAAATTGATCCCAGCCACTCATTTCAGGCCCTGTTTAACACGTTTGTGACACTAACACAGTTTTAATCACCACATGTTATTTTCGGACAGAAACTTGGCTTTCCGGATAGTGAGAGCTTTAACATTATTATCTTATTTCAAATTGTGTATCTTTTTCCAATGTACAGTACAGTAATATAATTTTAGTCACTGTACATAGGAAAAGATAGATGCAGGTATTATGTACATCTATACATTGCGGAAGAAAAAGCCACCTCTGGCATCAAACTTTTTAGTAAGCAGCTACACTGCTCACATGAAGTCAGGTAACTGCTCAGGTGACATCACTGTTTTGCATAAATTAGCATAAAACAAGCCTTTCAACATCCTTACACCTGGTGTAGTTACTTTTAACATGAAGAAATTTTGAAGAGGATGTTTCATTCAAGACTTAATAACACTCTGTTGTATCAGACCTGCAAAATGTTGCGAAAATTTGTAACGGGACATCATATCGTTCTGAGGGAGACATTATGGATAAATGAGCTTGCTCAGTATGAAGTACAGGTCAATTTTGGTGCATGTGTATATACTGGAAAGACTTCTTAAAAATTTTTCAGCTTCCATTGACAGAGAAGCAATATGAACATAAAATTGTGAAAGTTTGAACACATCTCAACAGACGCTCTGTGTTGAAATTTGAAAATCTGAATGCACTTTCAGGTTTGCTTTTATACTGCATGTGTGCACATGCACTTTGTACCATTAGCATTGACCAGCCTTCAGAAGACAAGTCTAACACCATATTTAGATTTACTTTCTTGCTTGGTTTTTCAGCTCATGGCTGAGCCATTCCCCGAACAGATCCACCTGAAGACTGTCTTTAATTGGAAGCAGGATAGGGAGAAATCATGTACTTGTACTCTCCTCTCAGACAGCAGATGGACCTGTCATGTTGGCAGGCCAGCCCTTATCCTTGTCATTGTTTGTTGATCTCTAATAATAAACCACAGGCTTTTCGCTGGTCCGTTTTATAGTCAGTGTGAAATTGGCTGGGGGGGGAGGGGAGATTCAGTGTTGGTTGCTAGTTGCCCGACTGGAGGCCAGGGATTTGGTTGCTGAGTGATTTGTGAGGCCCATCAAACTTTGGTATCGGTGGAAATTGAAAATTTGTCTCTGCCAACAGTTGAATTATTTATGACAAAGGAGAGAGTGGATTTTGGTGAGAAGTGGTCTGGCCCAGGGCATGAATGGAAAAAAAAAACAGAAGAAACCTGTAAGATGAAAGAAGTTCTGCTGGATGAATCGTGCTGCTGAAGACCGCTTGTCTAATTTCAAAGATTAAGTTAAAACTGAGACGAATTGGTCAGACACATTCACCCTAGTCGCCTGGGCATCTTTGTGAGGATGCTTGCTTCCCCAAATCCTCTAATCCCAAAATAGCGACTGTACATGTAGTGGCTAGTAGGCATACCCAATGCCATGAGATTGCATGAAATGTGACTCGGTCCAACAAAATGAGTCGCGACAAGGCTCTTTCTGAAAGAATCTTTCACTGTGTAAATTGATACGAACCCTCAACTTCTGCCACTTTAATATTGTCCAGTTCCATCAGGATGCCAAATTGAGTGATAATGTACATGTACCAACATATCAAAACAAAAAGCTCAGTTTTAGAGAGCTTTCTAATGCAGATTTAAACAAAATAACGGTAATGAAAACTTGCCTAAAGACTCATTTTGTGGGATCCAGTCACAACTTGACATTGCATCTAGGAAATTAGGGTTAAACGTCCTTCAAGCAGCCTGTAAGTAGAGCAATCCACCCACTTCTTCCCCCATGCAGTCCTGCAAGACCTTCCGAAACTTCCCGATGAAATTCAAAAATCTCATTTGGTTAGGGTTAATAGTCTTCTTTCAAGGAGTAAATGTCTCGTGCATATAACCCATCTATCTTTCATTCTGAGAATCTACAGGTCTTTGAAATAGCAGGGAAAAAAAGGACTGCCATAAAGTCTACAGCATACCTTTATTGGTACAAAAATATAATCTAATTGTACATTGGTGTTTGATTTCAAACTCTGAAATAAAAGGTGACACAAGTGAATGATTTGTCTAATTACATTACCCATAAGTTTATTATTTTTTCCCCATGCAGTTGGAGGAAGAGAACAGATGTTTGCGAGCTGAAAATGTGCTTTTAAGCACTGGACGGGAAAGCTTAGAAGGTACATTTACCACTGAAAAGCACAAAATGTTCTACTTGCACAAAAGTGTGACTTTTGTTTTTTCAAATTAAAAAAAAAGGAACAAACCTAGGGCGTTATTTGAAACAAAACCCTCATTGCGTATGCATAAAAGCATTCCTAGAATTCTGACTCATCTCTGTGTGTGCACAGTACATGAACATAGGAATGCAGCAATCTGTCATGGTTGCATTTTTATTACTGCCTGATGTTGGCCCACAATTGAAATTAATTGACCATCAGAGCAAATAGAAATGTGCAAGGCAGGTTTTAGTAACCCATTCATTCTGCAGGTTCATGTAGCATGAATCCAGGCATGCATTTTAGGACGCAACTCTGGAATCAGACACAGTTCTTTTTAAATTAACTTCTGATATTGAAGTGTTGAGTGTTAAAGCTCGCCAGATAACCCTCAGAAGGGAGTCCTGTTACAGGGCGATGTGGTCAAGTGGTTAGGGTTTGTAGCTTAGGGTGGGGGGTTCAAATCCTGGCAGGCGGTCACGTGTTGTGACTTGGGCAAGTCACTTCACCCCTCTGAGTCTCTCTCTACCAATCTGAGGGGACACTGTTGCAGTGCACTGGCAGCACACTCTGTCACATTAAACTTGAGGGACACACGCTTTTGGCAAATCACAACATCCCATTGATAGAGGAAGCAGGTTATATACATGTCCAACCTGCATATGAGTTTTGCCACCCACACAATAAATACATACAAATGCTTTCTTTTTCTTTTGTTTTTCCAAAACTGTCCAGATTTGGAAATTGTGTCAGCGCTAGCTCACTGTCAGCATTGTCAAGTTCTCTGGAAGCAGAATTGTCTACTGTTGAGTGGCAATTCCACAAAACTTTGTTTCATAATTCCATGTTAAGTTTTCAAATCGATTCTGGTCATTAGAGGCACACTGTGCACGATTCTCATGTCGATTTGCAGTTCTCTATGTCTTTTTCTCCTCAGTCAGTGTCAATATGCCACCAAGTAGTTTTCATAGCTTTTGTATCTCACTTTCAGAGGGCACAGACCAAGAACCAAGTCAAAAACCATCACCACCTCGGCCTACATCAGTCCTGTCCGAACCGCCTGAGATTCCAGCTCGCCCCACCTCGTCTAGCATCAGGGAACACCTCCAGAGCATCTTGGATGAGAGCAGATCGGCCGGAGATGCCCCCAGGAGGCCCAAACCCCCGGCGCGAAACAGGAAGAGCCCCGACGAATCCCACGTCTCAGCCCTGATCCAGGTTCATGAGGAGTTCATCAAGCAAGGGGAGGAGAGGCCCCTTAGGGATGAGACCTTCAAGTGTGCAGCCTGCGAGAGGCGCATGAAGCTGCAGGACTCATGGATGGTGGTCCGGGAGGAGGTGAGCAACAACACCTGGCCCCGCAGGCAGCCCCACCACGCCCATGATCTCACCAAGCAGCACAGCTATGACGAGCATGGCCCAACGGTGAGCAACATCACGTGTGAGCCAGAGCCACGCCGGGACCTCATCGTGCACTGCGAGTTTTGCGGTCACGACGGGGTGCCGGTGCACGTGGAGTCGGATGAGGAGGAACCAACACCAGGGATGCTGTCCTCAGATCAGTTGCTTGGCAGTCAGGCATCCCTGATGTCTTTGTCGGATAGTTCTCTTGCCCTGCAAGCTCCCCCGCCCACCCCTGCGTCCCCAGGCACTGGAGGAGCTAAGAGTCTTGCCCACAGCTTGATTCAAGCCAATGATAACCCCACAATAACCAATAATAACAACGACTCACCCTCATCAGATGCAGTAAAGCTGCCGGGTACCCTGGAAGCTCTCGCTGACTCAGTGTCGGCAACAGCCAAGGTTCTTCACCAGTCGTCCAACAGGAACAACAACCAGACTCCATCCTTTTCGGAGGCTATGGTTGATCACACCCTAGACTCCTTAGAAGATGCAGCCCAGTCGCAGATGGACACTGAAACTACTGCAGAGGACGACGACGACGAGGTTTTCCTCAAAGATGGGTTTGTGCCCGAGTCAAGGAACAGCGACTATGCCGACCTTTTCCAGGAGGAGATTGAAAGCAGGCCCCCAAAGAAATCCGAGAGCAAGTACCAGAGCCTGACCTCCTTCAACACCACCGTGGTTTTGGGGAAGGACGACGACGACTACGACGAACCGCCTGATGACTTCTTCAGCATGGACAGTCCCGAGGAGTCCGGTAAACCGGACATGAAGATGGTTGAAAAGAGCAACCCCACCCCACCTCCCCCTCCTCTGCATAAGATGCCACCTTGGGTAAGAACAAGAGTCAGCTGTGGACTTCCTGCATTATTTACTCCCGATTAAATACTTCCATGCATTGATTATTCAGAATTTGGGGGGGGGGGAGTTGACTATCTCAAACCACTGTGAACAATAAAGGCTTCCATTAATTCAAAAGACTGTCCAAAAGTCTGTTTACTTCTAAACATGCTATTTTCAATTGAAAAGCACATTTCAAAGTCGAGTGCAGCTTGAAACCTCTTCCTTTATTTATCATTTTACCACTTTAATGATCGTGACTAGATTATTATGTCTGATTTTAGCAACTAGTCACATGATCCAGAACACCGTACACTTTTTTTAAAGTAATTCATTCCAGACTACACCTCTTCCATATATACTCAGTCAGCTACTGCAGACAGACTTGGCGAACTCCTGATATGACAACATTCAGCAAGTGCACTCACAAGTGTACACATACACTGTGTATACTGACGAGTGATTGTTAACTATAGAAATCAGAAATGGTCAAAACTACAGCAAACGGTTCTCTTCCAACAGTAACTTCCTTTCAGATTCTGTGCCCGTTGCGCACACACAAAGGCATGATATTCCTCTTGTGAAACCAAGTAGCTCCTCAAAGTCAAATTTTTCACAGAATTGTGGGTTTTTTTTAAACTTCTCTTTATCGACAAGTAGTACATTTTCATATTTGGTTTTGTTTACAACAGGAGAACCGTATCTACACAATTGCAGACAGAGGGATGACCTTATCGTCTTGCATCAACAACATGGCCAGCCCATCTAAAAGTAAGTGCTGTACCGGTAGTTGAATCTCCATAGGGTCAAAGAAACACAGCCATGGACCTTGTAAAACGTACAGTGCTTAATTTAAAAGACCAGGGCTAAAAGACCAGGATGAGTTTAGAACACAACGCTGTCGAAAATGTAAAATAAAGAAAAGAAACTATTTAGGGTTTTATAAGTAAACTGATTTATTTCAACCATACAAAATATAAGCAATTCAACAATTGAAGGAGCGCTGTTGGTTTCCCAAGATTCAGTTTTTGAGTTGCAAGTCACTGTCCTTGTCATGTGACAGCACTGTAACCAGTTAAAATTTTTCGAGTACCAGTGCTTGATTGGGCACTCTAGAATTCACAAGTGCGCAGTGTCTTCGCATGCGTCTGATTGCAAAGTTGACGTAGTAGCTGCTATTAGTGAACCACATGTGACTGTATTTCAACCAACCAGAATAAAGAATCAGCAAGAGGTGAGTTATAAGAGTGGCTATGACAGTCTTCCAGTTCATTGTACTCAACGACTTTTCTTAGCAAAATGACGCTCAATCATGTCATGGAAGTTTTCATATTTAGTCTCAGAAAGTCCTGGGAAAACTCATGGAAGTTGGATTCCAGATTGGTCTCCAGGTCTCTAGTCAAAGCAGAGAAGTTTGTCTAGAAGATTTACGTGCTTAGTGCAAATCAGCTGAAAACCAGTGATGAGAAGTATGCAGTTCATGGCATTTTGACCGGTATTCAGCTTTTGCTGAGCGATACTGTCTTTGCTTAGCAAAGCTCCCTTGCTCGGTAGCTCTTTGGAAAATAGCCGCTAGCCAAGCCAGACAGATCTCCTCAACAGACCTTGAGGTGCTTCAGTTAATTTGCAGGCCAGTGTAATGGCATCCACCCGTCGGAATTTCTCAGTGGACCTCTTGTTTATCTGGGGAGGAGGAGACTCCAATTGGGAGAGAAGGGGGGAGGCTTGTTTTCCCACGTGGTGTTGAAAGCAGAGGAAACCTTTCATTTTCCCAGGATGTCGTTTAAAAAAAGAGCCGTCTCAGCTGATAAGAAAAAAGTTATCCGTAAACATTCTGGTCTCATGGGTATTAGAGTGCCTGTGCAGAGGGTCCTGACTTTGCCCCCAGTTTTTTTGCTAACAACTCAGGTATCGGCCACAAAAAAAGGTAGTCCAAAAGAAAAATAGTTTAGCTGTGTTCATTTCAGTCAGTGTAGATTTCTCCCTGGAAATACTTAGTTAGCATTAATTGGCATTTGGGCAAACCATGTGGGTGATAAAGTAAGCTATGGTGTACACTTCGTGGGTAGTAATCGGTGTTGTTTTTTGGGGGGTGCACGCATTCTTCAGAAGATAGACGTTAGTGGCCTTCTTGCGTTTGTCAGGTAAGATGAGCAGAGTGGTGCATGCTGTCTTGATAACTGTTTTTAACACGTGAAGTTGACCCGTGCCATGTTTTCTTCCCTTATTGGCACGAAGAAATCTTTACACAGTCTTGCAGTCGCTCGGTCTCTTGAATGCAGTAGCTTCCAAGTGTTTCCATGGAGACACTTGAGTTTTGTCAGTCTGTCGGTCTGTTTTTGACCTAATGGCAGTTCATGGTACATGTACATTGTATTAGTATGTGCATATATGCGTCCTTTATAAGGGGTACAATGGGAAACACTCTTAATGGTACATTTTGAAGGGATTCAAGGCCACAAAGTTTTATTATGAGTCCGTAAAGCATGGCTGGTACTTTCAGTAAAAGTGGGACAAGATGCTGAGATCGTAATTTGGTTGGGTTCTGAAATGCAGGTTTTTCTAAAGAATTGATATTTTGTGCAAAACGAACATGGTACTGATGGTTCTCCATTTTCCAAAATATTTTCCAGCAAGTTTTGTAATAACACTTGCCTGACAAATCACCAACAGTATCAAGTGTCACAACATAAGTTTTCATTTCCCAGTTGGTTACATGTGAAATCACAATATAAATGCTGCCATTTGTAACCAACCAAAAATATCTCAGTTTACCCACGTGCCTACTATTAAAGGCAACATCATACTTGCTAATTCACCAGAAAAGGTGTAATCTGCCAGAAATTAGGCCAGTTTTAGTATTTCATTCACAGTTATATGTTACATGGCAGCTCTGCCCATGAAAGACCATGGGCCAGTTTCATAGAGCTGCTCAAGCACAAAATTTAAGTGGGAAAAAACTTTGCTTAATAAACAAAGGTTACCAGCTCAAACTCTATCTAATTGTCATGCTAACCCCAAAAACAGCTTCGTACAATGCCAAGACAATATACATCACATGGAGTTTTGGCTGGTTTTACCTGATTCATCAAGTAAGGTCTTCTCACGCTTAAGCAAATCTTGTGCTTAAGCAGCTCTATGAAATTGGCCCCTGTTTACTCCCTGTGATATATGCAAGAGGACATTTTGGAATCAGTGGAGGTCCCTGCAGATCTACCAGACTGCAGATGACAGAAAAATAATCTCATCATAATTGTAAAATACATTGCATTTGTCCAAAGCTGTTGTGTTTCTCCCCTCCAAAGCTTGTCCTGCCCCTATATGCCAATCTTGGGAAGGCTCCAGCACCGCAGCCATGTACAAAGACATGTCCGTACCGGTTTATACCACTCTCAGAGGGGTAAGTATTCCTTGACCTCAGTTGCCCCCCCTCCTGTTTTTGATCTTCAGTGGTATATTGAGTTGAAAACTACAAGGTCTTTTTTGTCAAGGTCATACCTCATTCATTATGCATTATATTGATCAAAGCCATTTAGTCTGGTTTGTGTTCTAATCCTGTTGTGTTATTGATAAATAACTAACTTCCACATTTATTAGACATACATAAAGGAAGAAATGCAAGATTTTCTTTCATTCTGAAAAGCTGAAAAAAAACTGAAAATGCTGTGTGATTATTGGATATATGTGAAATTTTTAACATCTGCTGAAGAGCCCAGGATGCAAATCTCAGCAGGTTTTAAGGAAAAATGCTGTTATATTTGCTTTTAGTGAAGTCTGCCTTCCTTTCAAATTGGAATGACAGCAGAGTTCTCACGTTGTCATTTAAAAATACACCAGCTTGCTTTTAATGCTGTACTTCACAGGAAATTATATCAGTTTTATGTTTTTCTCTCACAGATCCTGTTATTCAGAGAGAAAAAACAAACTTTCCTTTCTACTTATTTATGCTATTTAAATACACATTTTCCTGCCCCCAACTTGAAAACAAGTTAAATCCAATTAACGCACTACAGGGAGAAAGACTCCCAGGAGAGTACTTCTGCATCCTCGGTGGCATCCGTCCAAACCTCACACAGCCTTCAACTTTTTTTATTGGCTGAATCCACCCACAATTTTTTTTTATGTTTCCTGGTTTCCTTCACCTCCATCCCTCATCCCCCCCTCCTCTCTTTCTCTCAGCATGCTGACCAAATACGCAGCACGCCATTCAGTGGGGATTCCTCGGACTCCTCAGATGAGGAGCACTGCCTTGGAGGTGGCGGCAAGCTCTCCCAGCACATCCAATCGGCCGTGGGGACGCTGGGAAGGAGGCCCTCCCCAAGCGCCTCGCCGGCCAAGAGTGGAAGCAAGATCGGTGGCAGTGGCGGTGGCGGCAGCGCCCTCGCAAGTGGGAGCCCGTCCCGGAAACTCATTGGCATTGGAGGCACGCCCTCCACCCCAATGCTGGGCCTAAAGAGGGGTAAATAACGCAAAGCCTCACATCGTCCCTTAATAACTGTCCCTTTCTTTCTGGCAGATCCAAGTGCAAGCTCCACTTGTTCAGGTGCATGTAGTAATCATGCTAAAGGGGTGATAAGTGTTCATCATGAGTACTGAATGCAAACTTGGCCACATGGAGACTTGCTGATTGGAATCAGAACTGTGTTTGACTGGACTTGTGCCTCAGGCTTCTGATAATATCTTACGTTATGAATGTCGCCATAGTTGAAAATGTCGTCTGAATGCTTTCTGATGATGCTAGATACTCAGTCGTAGTGTGATATACTTGAAGTACAGAAGTCAGACATCTCCTACTCTGATGAGCCACTTCGACAGAGTACAGAAGCATGACGTCATTTGAACCAGGAAGCGTAGTGCAAACGAATGAAGTAACGTCGGGCACGTGTTGGTTCACGCATTGGTTCTCCTGCTATTGCCTACTACGCGCATAATTTTGACTTATTCACTTTGGTACTCTATAAGAAAAGGTCAATCAAGAACAGCGCACCTGGCATCATGCCCAGCTCACACACGCTCAGAGCATATTAGTCAGCACGCTGCCGCAATAGGGCAGACCTCACACATGTTGCTGTTCTTGAATGACATGCATGACTTATGTACATGTACTTCATTTTGAGCATGCCCTGTTGACTAGCTCACTACTCTTCCGGAATCAGTTCATAGGAAGCCTGGTGCCTATTGCAAATATGCAGTACTAACATTGAACTTAAAGTGCATATTTTGTAAGACTTGTATTGTCGGAAAGAGTGGATGGGTTTCCTATTCTGAACCCTTATTGTCAAATTGATAACTTTGGTGCGATTGCATATTGCTTGCATGTGGTGTTGTACAACATTTGTGACTCAACCTGACAAAATCAGTCACAAGTCACCAGAGCCACTTTTGAGTTAAAAAGTGCAGAGTACAGAAGGGTGAGGTCGTTTGAACCAAAAGAGAATCTTGTGGAATATGAATCAAAAGGAACTCTCCACAGTTTTCACTCAAATAATATCAGCTTTCATTGTGGCTCAGAATGCGAACACTTTGTGTCGTGTTTTTACGTCAAGCCAAGAAAGTAGAACAGGGACCTGTACAGAAAGAGGGTTTATTCAGAGTTTTTGAAACAAATAGATGAATGCTTCATGTTTTTGCAGTGGCAAGACTAATTTATTTGATGACATCAAGAAATCATTCTTACTATTGCATTCATAAACATTCACGGTTTTAAACTAGAGTCAATTGTTTAATATTTGGAACCCATATAGAGGATTTTGAGTCACATGATTTTTGAGTCGGCGTTCAATTTGCACAGATGTGTGTGGAAATGTGCATGCCTTCGAAGTCTCTCGACATTCTGACTTACATGAAACTGCCAATAGAAATACACACTTTCGAAGATGCAGGCACCTCCACAGACATGGAATGCTCCCTGAAATGCCTATGCCCGTCAAGTTACATCACATGAAAAACCTCTATATCCGTAAGAATAGTGAGGTGACAAGTCATTTTATTGCCAAAGTATTAGCTTGTTAAAAGGTACAACACTGCATGTGTGTCTTGTTATTAAATCTTCAATGAACATGACAGGTGCACAATACAGGGCTTCTCAACCAATGGCATACATGTACCTCTCTTTTTTGAATGCCAGGTGTGTCTGCCCAGTCAGGTAGCTCAGAGGCAGATTATGCAATACCCCCAGATGCAATCTCTTGCAGTGACAGTACAAACTCGGATGAGCCTGAGCCCAAACTACTCAAGACTTGTGCGGCCTTTACTGCCGAGAACGTCCGTAAGGTCAGTGTGTCTAGTCATGCTACCGCTATCTTCAACTCTGGTCTCGAGGGCTTTACTTCTCAAATATTTCATTGACATACCAGTAGGACACCAGCAGCCGATTTCACGAAACTCGTCTTATCTTGCAACTCATCTTAGAACTTGGGACGAGTCCCTGCGATAAGATCGATCTTAGCTAAGACCCGTCCTAGGATCGATTTCACGAAACGCTTCTTTGGCAAGACGCATGCATAATATCGTTAAATATTTTGCTCATTATTGGATGAGGATGACCCGTGTCCTGTGCGCGGCTGTGTCGTGTTTGATAAAGTTATTTCCTGCGATACGCGCAACAGCCGTTGGTAGCTTTGCACAGTAAATTCAAGATGGCTGATTGGGTGAAAAACACCCGGCAAAAGTTCGTCTGTTCTACTTCAACACACGTAAGTATATACATGTACGTTTCTAGATAAATTTGGTAGGTTTCAGTGTGTTCCTCGTCATCGTTTATGTTGTGTGCAGTCGGGTCGCATGGATCGTTAGATTGCAATTTCAAAAGAAATTATTTTGAGCCCATTCATTTGGAATTTGGAAAACTGAGAAAATACATGAGGCCATTATCACAGTTCTTCAAAACTTTTACAGTGTTGATAAGTTGAAAGCCTCTATGCGGTGCATTTTTCTTACAGTCACTTTTGTTGGCATGTTAAACTCCTCTTTGATGTACGAAAACTGGTTGAAACCTTTAAACAGCTAATTGGTGTGAAAAGTGTAATTTTTATAAGATTTGGAAAAATGACTAGGCTTTTCCAAACAGTCAAGGAGGGGTTGCAGTCATGTACATGTAAATAGAAGCACGCGCTGTTCGTGTAACATTCTTTAGTGTATAACATTTTGAACCTAGAGTATGCCCTTTGAAAACATTTCTGAGAAAAAGTTGCTAATTTCCATTTACTTAAATGCCAAAGGAAAATGGAAAATTGTTATTGTCAAGTAGAAAAAGAGATTTTTGTGTACAATTTATGCAAGATTGATTTTTGTTGCCTTGATCTGCATTACTGAATTCTACTGAATTTGTAAATTCGAATTAGCATTAACCTCAAAGGCCTTTTATACTAGATATAAGTGCCTAAAATAAATTGAAAAGGGGTCAATTGAAAAAAATGTGCAATCTCAGGGATTCTAAAAAAAAATTCCATTACATGGGTCCTTTAAATTGAATTTTGAAAAAAAGTTTTACGTTATGAATTCATAACCAGTGTTACGTTTTGTGTAATATTTCATGAAAGGAAGCATGGATACAACAGATTAAGTCAGACTAAATAGAAAAATGATGACATTTGACTATAATTGCATCTGAATCAAAATGGAATCAGTGATTCCAACAAAAAAGTAAACTTGAATTTTGTTCATTTAAAATAATTGTTTTTTCTTGTCAATGATACTGACTACTGAAACAAATCTACTCGGATTTTCCAATTTCAAGCTTCACCCAGCTGATCCCCAAAAGCTTTTCACAGTTTATGTTACTGCAGTCAAATTGACCGGTGCTTTTCAGTGGTTCTTTTTTACGGTGTGAAACAATTATTTTGCTGCTCTTCTGAAACATACGCCAATTTAAATCTATGGCTCTAAAAATCTGACCTGACTAAAGTGGCGCAACAAAAATAGGGCTCCAGTTCCGCTGATCTGACTAAAGTGGCGCAACAAAAATTGAGCTCCAGTTCCGCTGATCTGACTAAAGTGGCGCAACAAAAATAGGGCTCCAGTTCCGCTGATCTGACTAAAGTGGCGCAACAAAAATTGGGCTCCAGTTCCGCTGATCTGACTAAAGTGGCGCAACAAAAATTGGGCTCCAGTTCCGCTGATCTGACTAAAGTGGCGCACCAAAAATTGGGCTCCAGTTCCGCTGATATGACTAAAGTGGCGCAACAAAAATTGGGCTCCAGTTCCGCTGATCTGACTAAAGTGGCGCACCAAAAATTGGGCTCCTGTTCCGCTGATCTGACTAAAGTGGTGCACCAAAAATTGGGCTCCAGTTCCGCTGATATGACTAAAGTGGCGCAACAAAAATTGGGCTCCTGTTCCGCTGATCTGACTAAAGTGGTGCACCAAAAATTGGGGTCCAGTTCCGCTGATCTGACTAAAGTGGTGCACCAAAAATTGGGCTCCTGTTCCGCTGATCTGACTAAAGTGGCGCAACAAAAATAGGGCTCCAGTTCCGCTGATTCGACTTAAGTGGCGCAACAAAAATAGGGCTCCAGTTCCGCTGATTCGACTAAAGTGGCGCAACAAAAATAGGGCTCCAGTTCCGCTGATCTGACTAAAGTGGCGCAACAAAAATTGGGCTCCAGTTCCGCTGATCTAACCAAAGTGGTACACCAAAAATTGGGCTCCAGTTCCGCTGATTCGACTAAAGGGGCGCAACAAAAATAGGGCTCCAGTTCCGCTGATCTGACTAAAGTGGTACACCAAAAATAGGGCTCCAGTTCCGCTGATCTGACTAAAGTGGCGCAACAAAAATAGGGCTCCAGTTCCGCTGATCTGACTAAAGTGGCGCAACAAAAATAGGGCTCCAGTTCCGCTGATCTGACTAAAATGGAGCAACAGGCAAACCTCAGATGATCCTACATTAAACTTTAAGAAATTCAAGTCCGTCAGTTTTCATTTTTTTCACCCACATGCCCATCCACTCGTCCGTAAGGAATTTTTTTACGTGTCTTTCTTTGGGGGAATATTTTTCAGATTTTAGGTTGCTTGTCGGAAAAGATCGGAACTGTGTAGCATGTTTGCCTTGGTAAAATTGAATTTCATCAATCAGAGGATTGGAAATTTCATGAAGTTATAATAGTAGGGAAATTTTAGGTAACATGTTGCTGTTGTAAAGCACTGCATAGGAAAGATGAAAGTGCGCCACGTTAGGGGCTGCACTGCACCACGTCAAGGACGTCAACAATACAGCCTTCTTACCCGGGTGTCCGGCTCCAAGTCATTTTCTACTTTTTCCAGAACTCGAAATATCCCTTCTTGCGTGAACCTATATCTTCGGAAAACTTCCTCATCTTTCAAGCGATTTCTCCTGTCTCTAAATATTCTCTCTCTCCTTATTGCCCGCCGAGCTTGGTGATCAGCAACAAGCATAAGCCCCATTTCGCTGTTTTCTACAAAAATGCAAAGGTTTGCATCGAGATAAGACGGCCCCAATACTGATCTTAAGTTAAGACGGGTTCGGCCGCTTTGCTAGGGAAGTGAGGATGCGTTGAACGTGTCCTAAGTTTGGTGAAATCGATCCTGGGGCGAGACGCATCTTAGGATGAGTTACCCTTCCTAAGACGCGTCTTAATGTTTCGTGAAACCAGCCGCAGCTTGTGCCAAATTGAGTTGTCCTTGTTAAGTCCTTTTTTAATAATGTCATTATCAAAGTCCTGGAAATGGCAAGGCAAATCAAGGTACATGTAAATCCTCACAAACACGTCCCAGTGGTCCGTTTTCGCTCTCCTGTGACCACAGTTGGAAGGCAGAATGAGATTTACTATTCTTTATGCCTTGCTTAGTTTTGAGGAACTGTGCATTTTCTCAACCTTTACAGTTTAACTCAAACGAGCATAAAATGTGCATAATACCAGAGTGGAAGCCTGCTGCTCCCCTAGTCGCGATTTCTTAATTGTGTTCATTGGATTAGCCAGCACAGCTGAAGTCGTGGTTGCTTTTGTGATGGCAGTAACCTACACCTAATTATTTTTAAAAGTGTCCGCTCTGTTGAATGCTGACTTGTTTGTTCCGGAATGCTCTATATTAAGTTGGAACTGCTAATCTTAAGATGTCTGATTCCTTCGCGTGTATTTTCAATGTGTTTTTTTGGCATACTCATATACATATAAATACACTTGTCAGATTTGACTTATTTGCATGTTTTTCTATGCACTAATTGGCTGTGAAATGCAGGTTATTTGGCCAGAGTGCTTGCATTTCTTGCCAGCCGGGGATCTAAATCCCCCCCTCCCATTTAGTATTCCTGACAGAGAGACGCAGTTAAAACTTTTACCCCCAGTCCAGGAAGTTCAAATTATCCCGCCGCTGGACAGATTTACCCCACAGTGGAAACGTTTGACATTTGTCTTGTTTTTCATGGGTGCGGAATGTTGTCAGCTTTGGCATCATAAACACGAACCACGTGTTCCAGCGTCCTGTTTTCCAAAAACGTGCCTTTTGCTTTCCAGTAAAAAGGGGCCAGCTTTCTCGAGACCCCTGGATCTTACAAGGAAGTTTTGGGGAAATTGAGCTGGGGAGAAGCTGGCATGATTTCTCGGGGGAGCCAGTGGCCCCTTCCGGCTCTTTAATTCACTCAGCGTGTTTCAGATTGGCTTTGGGTTGGTGCGCAGTGTTGCCTAGGAAATTATTCATTGAATCGCTCAAATCGCTGTTGGGCATCAGTAATGAAGCAGTGTACATGTAAGAGCTGTGAGCTGAGAATGACCCTAACTCTCTTCATTAGGATTCATGCATTTCTTCCAGTTAAGACAGAAAGAAGGAAATTTACTGGTGCTTTTTAATTTTCTGAATGCATTTTCCAATTTGTGCAAGGTCCTTCTGAAGAAAAAGAGTGCTGCGAATTCTTATAGAAGAGAAGAAAAATGTTGTGTAAAATTTGATCTGTTTGCCAACAGGGTCCCCTGGAGAAGAGCGGTTGGCTGACCAAGTTTGGGGGGAGGATGAAAAGTTGGAAGCGGCGTTGGTTTGTTCTAAGAGACGGTGAACTCTGCTACTATAAGTCAATGGTAAGTCACTGCTGTTAATACATTGCCTCAAGTTTTGGAGAGTTTATTTCAATTTCCCGGGCATGGTCACAGCCATTTCATTTCTGCCATGGTGTGAAAATGTGGTGTTTGCACTCTTGCACCCCACCATTTTTGATGATTTTTACCGTGGAGTTGTCACATCTGATGAAAGTTCACAGTGCTATTGTGGCAGTTTTAACCTATGCTCAGAGCGCTGAGAAGGACACCTGTTGACGGATGATGGTGCAAGTGTTGTTGAGCACTCATTGGGTAGACTTCATTTCTTTAGAAATCAGATCTGTCAGAAGTGCTGCTACATATATATAGTTGCTTTTCTCAAAATGAGGAACATGTAGGTTCTCATGGTTCACTGCAGCATGTGATCTATATTGTTGCTGTGTTAGAAAATACGTGTAAGCACACGCGATGTTCTAAAGCTGCTGGAAAAATATGATGCCCAAATTCTTATCTTCAGAAGTGCAGTGTGCATGTATGATGGGGGTGAATATGTACTTACGTGTAAATGCGTGTATGAGAAATGGCTTGGCTATTAACCAAAGTGTCCAATAAGAATTAGTGGAGACCAGTCTGAGGAGACGCCATTACTATGGTGCCACCACACCGGCGCGCATTCATTTAACTTGAGTGTGTATGCTTCAGTAAGTCACAGTGCCCCATTGGTTGGAGAGGCTTGCAAGGCGTATTTACCACCAGCATGCAAGCCTGCAGCCGATTTCATGAAATGTGGGGTAACTTTGAACCATGCGTAAGTCTTGTGCCACAAATTTATGCTGTTGCTGCGCGATATGCTAACGTTCAATTTCATGAAATGTTGAGTAGATGCGCCACAGTTTAATTATATTAAATTTCTTGGACGAGGACAAAAACAGCTTTTACGACGGCTGTTCTTATAACAGCAGTCATCAAACAGGCATTGAATCACATCCCCCTGCAATTTTGAAAAAGTTTTCGTCTTTTTTCGTCGGAACTGGATAAAAAGTTTTGCAGTTTTCTCACAGCCAAACAAGTTTATTTTTCCCCTTTGGAACAAAGTTGCCCATTTCTAGTATAATCTTTAATAATTTCAGCAATGACGAGGCTTAACCAGACCCGATAAGCAAGTCAAATCATTCATTTTCGCTTCGTTTGGCGCAACTTACGCCATCTAAAATGACTAAGTAAGTTACGCCATAATTTGTTGCATAAGTTGCGGACTTACTCAGTGTGTGGGTTTTGTGAAATCGGTCTTAATTTGTTGCGCAACTTATGCAATAAAATGTGGTGTAAGTGGAGTTACACCATTACGTAAAGTTTTGTGAAATCGGCTGCTGGTTCAACCGCAGTCATGGCTTGGACTATTGGTTACTCGATTAGTGTATAGACGAAGCCACCATGATTTTGAATTTTGAACGGTGAATTTTGGATACTTAACCAAGTAACCGCTTGGTGAGGTAGTCACTTGGGATAGGCTCGAGAAATTTCAAGTCATTTGGCAACTAACTTGAGTGCAGTCATGTTTGCAAAAGTATGCACACAGGGGAAATGTACCGTGTATATTATGTACATGTACACATTGGTGCAAGCTACATCTACATCCATAGAAATAGGACTTGTGACTGTTGTGAAACAGTGAAATTACATTGTCCAAGGCGTGACATAACAAATGTCACATTCAAACACTGCAAAGTAAGAGAACCATTTCAGACTGTGGCTCGGCATTGCATCCCAAAGCATGCGCAGTGACATCGCTGCTTTCTGGTGTTTCCTAGTTTGCCAGAGACAGCAAACCTTGATTCATCACGAGAGACTGTAAGACGCTGCCGGGCATACTGCCTACTGCAGGGGTTTAGATAACGTGCGTATTGGCATATATATGCTATCCAACTTGGAAATTCAGTCAAAATACGCAGCATAAAACCTCATGCAGAACGTAAAATACAAAGTGATTTCTACTATAGAAAGAGTACCATAAGTTTCTGTTTACACCCCACCCAACAGGGTAACATTGGCAGCGGACACTACTGAACCAATTTGGTCATGTTCTTCTGCGTACAGTTTTTTATTCAGAAAATCTGAATCGACGGGAAGGACCCGGCCCGAAGCAAAATGTGTTGTAGACCGAAATGAGCTACTGCACACACATTGTGCACATGGATCATTTTTGTGTACAAAAACATGGTCGCCAGACTCCCTGAAGACACGGTGCAGTAAAATTGATTTCTAGCATGCGGGGACCACACTATTTTCATCGATTTTTGCATGGATGGATAGGGTTTGTGTTGCCCAAACTCCTCATCAAAAGCTTCACTTAAAAACATGAAGTTTTCTGCATGTTTTGCTCCGCTAAACACAGACATTTTTTCAAGTGGCGTTTTAACATGTTTAGAGGCTTTCCGGTACATTGGCAAGAAACCAGGTATCATTTTTTTAAATTTGAGTCTGAAACACCTTAGAAAGATTGAGGTTTAGATTGTGAGTGTGAGCGCATTTGACTGCCGAGCGATGAAGTGGATCATGATTATCTGAATGGCAACCACTGGGCGTGTGCTCACAGTGGCCGGTCAACATGGCGTCCTGGCAACCACTGGGCGTGTGCTCACAGTGGCCGGTCAACATGGCGTCCCCACGTGGTAGCCTCACACATGCCTACGTACACGGGCGGGATACGGACTTACGTGAGTTCATGGTTATCACCAAGCCCTGTTTTTTTTGTTGGTTTTTTCAAGAGAAATAACAAGTATTTTTATATTTACTAAGGCAAAAGGGCTAACTCACATCATGTTGCTACCCAGTTCCTCCACCTCTCAGGGAGTACAATACTCTCCCTCTCATGAGGAAGAATAGTACAATACCAAACAATACTCAGGGCAAAAGAGTACTGTACTCTGCTCTAACCAAGGAAGTGAGTATTGTACTCATGGCTTGAAGAAAATTATCTAAACCCCTGCTACTCAGTGCTGGTGTCTCTGTCACCGCTAAGGAGTTTGTTTATGGACCCCTTTCGCCCTGCACATATTGTGTCATTGAAATTCAATATCAGAAGGAAAGACTCAAACTTTTGCAGTTTGTCATTAGTGTGCTTGAAACAATAGCTGTGACCACTAGGTTGTTAGTTTACATGTGTGGCTCATACCGTGCAGTTATAATAGGCAGAGAGTATTGTATACATGTAGCTTCACATCCCTGCATGTTCACTACCACCCCATGAAATTCTAGGGCCCTGATTTGCTTTCCCATTTAAAATCCTATCCTTACCACTGAAGAAAATTCAAATAGTGTTGTATATGCAGTATATCTTGGGTGTGGGTTGTAATTCTTTTACTCTGGAACCTCAAGATAAGAGCAGGGCCTGTATTCACTGAGCTGCTATGCGGAAAATGCTGCTTAGCATGCTTATGTGCCGATCAAACAAAAAACTTCCACCAGGAACCAGTCGGAAGCACTGTAAGATATCATAGCATATCGGCTGGTAACCCAAGGTTTTGCTAGGAACATGCTTAATGCCGGCTGCTGTGCTTATCAGCTGTATGAAACGGGGCCCAGGTCCTAGCCACTTGTAGCTTTGGGTGAGACTTACATGTAGGCAGGGTCGAAATTACTTGGCTGCGGATTGAAATTACATACAAGTCAATGGTCCCTGTTGTAGCCACTCTCCACAGACTTGTGTTTAATTTCAAGCCACAGCCAAATAATTTGGACATACCGTACTTACTGTCAGATGCTCTCCCGGTCTGTGGTCACAGGCACAGTATCCCAAAGTTGTCAAGCTGCAGCTGGCCCAAATTGATCAGACAAGGTGGCCCGGTTGACCTTTTCCCTTTGCATCCTGTTATTTTCCCCTTGACCTCCCTCCCTCCTCTCCAGAATGAATCCAGTCGGAAGCCAAGAGGAAGAATACCCCTGGACACATTGACTAAGATCTCCCGGTCAGAGGGCTCCTTGACATTTGAACTTGTCACCACCAAGAGAACATACTACTTAACTGCAGGGTCTTCTGCTGTCATGGAAGAGTGGATTACAGGTATGGAAATGTTAACAAGCGTTTCTCTTATATCTGTAGCAGGGCTTGGACCTGTTTCGTGCCACCCTACATGGACATGTCGATCTGAAAGAACTCCTTCAAAATGAGACTTGATTTGTGAATGGAAATTGTTGTACGCTTCACTTGTTGGACCCACAGAATCTTGATTTGGAACATCTCGTTTCTATCAATGGTCACAGAGGGTGATTCTCACTGTCATATTAGATTCCAAGTTGCTAGCTGACATGTGGAAGCTGAGTGGCTGTGTTGTGAGACATCGGCACTAAAATGCAGGAGGGCATGTGTTTAACCACTTGTCATCTCTACTACTCTGTGAACGAATTTGTGCCAGGAGCTCCGTTATTTTCAGCCAGACAAGATGTCATAGCCACAGTCCTTTGCTGAGTTGGACTTTACACATGCTGACCACATATGGTCATAATTTTGAAGATCTGTGTGACATTGGTTTTTGTGACTCTGAGATTATATTGTGGAGCGATATTTACCACTACTTCCGGTAGATGTTTACTGCCACTTGAGGGCTCCACGCACACACACTCAGCCTCCATTGACTATTTGGAGTCTCTGTGCATGTACGTGTACCAACTCAAAGGGAATCACTCAAGCATACAGATGAGTGTACACGTCACCGGACACTGCGTAGAAAATTGGCCAAGATGTGTCTAAACATCCTCCGTATGATGAGCATAGGGAATCCCTTCATCATAACACATCCTTCAGGGGGAAGTGGTTAAGCCCCCAGATTGTACATGTATGTGTAGCTTGAGGATTTTGTCTACTAGTCCTCAAGGAAATGATACTGGTGCAGAGCCTGTCTCACCAGGGATGGATTAGCTGCTCTATAGGTATCTACCGTAAGCCCCAGGTCATGGGGCCTACTCCACCCAAGTCACTGGCACCAGCATAATTTAAATTTGATAGTGCTGGCAGGTGCTGGAGCATTTTATTTCATATTGGTGCTATGTTTTACAATGTAGTGATAGGCCATCTATTAAGGAGGTCCGCTTAAATTGTTAGTTTAAGGACGCCAAGGCAAAGGAAGACGGGCAGAAAGAGTCCAAATGTAACTGTCTCAATTATACAGAGTTTTATTGCACATCAACTTTTGAGGGTTCAAATATCTAGGTTTGATTACAATTAATTACAATTTACCTAAATCTCTTGTTATTCCTTTATTTTTTTTACATGAAATTCCATATTCCTTGAATTCCCTGAATGTCAGGCCAGTGTGCGACCGTGGACTTGGCCTTCTAGACAATATCTAATAATGAATATTGTGTGGAGTAAAGATAGAAACCCTAGTGTAAATCATACGAGTCGCCACACCAACAAACAGCTGAAGTACAATTTACAGTGAACAATATGTACGCTTCACGTGAAACTTTTACAATCAAGACAGTGAATTTTCACTCCAAAATCACTCATTCCGCCTTCTGCTATGACCCCAAAATTTACCAAGTCGGGTCACACACTATGGAATCATAGATTGCGATGGTGAAGAGACTACAAATCAGCTATTACAATGCAAGAAGCTAGTTTTCATGGTAACAGGTTAATCCCAAGATACTCACTCTGTCGTGCCCACACTGGAAAGGAATATGTCACTCGCACGCCCACCGCACTTTCTTCATGGGCTTTTGTTTTACATTTCCAACGGGCTGGGCGATGTGCCAAATAAACTATGGTGACCCCTAAAACATGCTTCCCTACATCTATTATACAGTATTTTATCATCTGTATACTAATTAGCTTTCCATAAGTAGAAAATCAGAGAGACCCTAAAACTTAATCCCTTGGTTATTGATTTCCGGGTGTTGGAGTTTTTTGGCAATCTGTGGTATTTTCATAGGCGCTCAAATTGTTCTGTAGGCCCTAGGCACATTGCCAAGTGTGCTTATTGGATCATCCTGCTTGTCTCACCCAAATTGTGCAAACCATATAATATTTTCCAAGCCTTGCCTTTCCCGGTTTCCGCATTCCAGTCTTGAACAACGTCCTGTGCCGCTACAACACCAGGGCCATGATGGACAAAGGCAGCAGCAGCGAGGAGGTCAAGCCTAGCATCCAGTCCTGGCTCACCAAGGTCAAGAACGGACACTCCAAGACCTGCTGGTGTGTCCTGGCGGTCAAGACATTCAGCTACTACAAGAAACAGGGGGACAAGGTACGTCCTCCATGTGGTCTTAAACTTGTAAACTAAGGAAATACAGGCTCACTGCATCTCAGAACTCCTGAATTATGTTGTCACTTGTCAGCGTTTCTCTCGGTACTTGCAAACTATGCAGACTGCTTATAATGCAAGTATGAGATAAATTCAGGGCATAAATAAGATGTTTGATCGTACCTGTATCTTGAGACACAGGAAGAAGCTAACAAAGGGCATCTGTTCATCACAACTCACTCGTCTTCAGCTTGTGCAATAGAGACAGCACTGAAAATCAGTAGTGCATGTTTTTTTTCTCTGTGTACCAAGAGTCAGGTTTACTTCTCGGTTGATTTAGTGGTACGTTTAGAGTTGATATTCCCTTACCAGCGGAGGAAACTTCTCAAAAGTACTCTAGCCAACTTAACAGGGAATCCGATCAAATAGGTCCAGAGACTCATATTGTTTGGATCATTTTTAATTTATCACAAGGTTCCCATCGGCACCATCGACATTGGCGAGGCATCGGTGGAGGAGGTGGACCAGTCACAAAACTCAGATGATGAAGGGGACGGCAAGACAGAGAGCAAGTACTCCCTGTGCCTGGCGCCGGCCAAGAAGCCAGACAAGCCCAATCCAAGCCCAACGTATCTAGTCTTCAATAGTAAAGAAGAGAAGGCAGGTCCTCTCTCAGCCATTTTGGGTTGTATCACCTGTTGGTGCATGTGCCAGTTACACATGCGCAAACAGTTGAACCCTGGACAGTTGAACTCTGGACAGTTGAACTCTGGACAGTTGAACCCTGGACAGTTGAACCCTGGACAGCTGAACCCTGGACAGTTGAACCCTGGACAGTTGAACCCTGGACAGTTGAACCCTGGACAGTTGAACCCTGGACAGTTGAACCCTGGACAGTTGAACTCTGGACAGTTGAACTTTTTCTGTTAGTTTTCTAGTCTGTAAATGTTCACAAAAGTGCCAAAATGGGGCACTGAAATTGTAAAAGCGTATAAATACACATTTTTCACAGACACTTTTAAAGCCGTCGTTTTTGGGAAGAGTTTATCGTGTTAAGTGATAGATGAAAAAGGGATTAATACTAGATTGTAAATTTGTAAGTTGACAGTGCACTGGAAATAGAACAGTAACAGTGTTTAAAACATTCCTCCCATAAGGAACCACTGGCATATCCCAGCTTTGAGTGGGGGGGTTAGCATGTGGAAGATGGCAATTGTTTCCTAAAATGAATGTCCATAAATTATAAAAGAAATCCCTTTCAAAGGAAGGTGAAGACGCTATTTCTAAATTTGTTTGTATTTTCAATTCCTAACAAAGAATAATGAATTTTTAAAAAGATTGGCAACAATCAAGCAACTCCCCCTTCCCTGGCTATGCCACCTGTGCTCAGGAGGGAAAGTTGATGTGGCAAGTATAATTTTGAAGGGAACTATTTACCAGAGACATTGAGAGAATCTCTCTTAGGCTATATTTTACTACTTGTGCATAAAAGAAATTAATCTTATTGAATGAAAATCCCTCATTTGTACATTAAGCAGTTTCTCTCGTTTTGCTTGCGCAGGATAACTGGCTGTATCATCTTCTGGTGGCATCGGGCGGGGGAAACTCAGACGCGGGCACCGAGTTTGAGAAGCTGATCTCCAGGCTGATGGTCGCAGAGGGCAACCCCCAGAGCCCCTACTGGAAGCATCCCATGCTGTGCTACAGCAAAGAGAGCATCGAGAAGCCACTGACCACGCTGCCTTCCGAACCCCTGAAGAAGGAGGCTGTCAAACTCGGCAAGGTCTGTTGTTTTTGGCAGTGTAAGAGAAGAAGTTAGTTTTGCATTGAGGTTTTATAAAAAAAACCTGAGGGAGGCAGCCATTTTTTTTTTTTCCTACAGAGGGTATGCATGGCAGCCATCTTCCCGGTCAGTGCTTTTGTTACGGGGGACATGCTTAAAAGGTATAATCATGTGGATAACTACAGAACAAAAGTACTGAACAGGAAGATGGCTGCCATGCATAACCTAAATAGTGGATGTTTCCTAAAGTACAAATGGATTTTCTGGACTCTTTGGCTAGTATATGTCTAGGATAAGGGGCCATTCATTCTTAGATACACACAAAGCAGTGGGGCGGGGCAGTGGATTGTCATCATCGCTTACAGGGGGGGGGTCTGAGACAATACACACACCTGAATTGCTTTTTATAAATTGACATGAAATTAATGTACTTTCTCCAGTTTTTATACCAAAAAATGTTACAACACATTACCTTTCACCTCTGACAATTGGGGATCTTACCAGTAAATCGGTATCATTGCTTTGATACATGTAAGTCAAAGGGCCGTATGGAATGCATGTGCACACTTGGAGGGAGGTGTTAGAGTTGCTTTGCATGCCATGCTTGTGGGGGGGATTAAAAAGGCCAAGACTCTGTGTGTACAGACTTGATTGACAGCCCCAAGGAGTTGGTATCCCTTCTACAAGGCTTATGTGGGGCCAACACTCTGTGTGTACATACTTGATTGACAGCCCCAAGGAGTTGGTATCCCTTCTAAAAGTCTTCAAACCTCTCAAGACTTTCACAAGACTTCCAGTCTGAATTTATGTCGCACAAAAAAATCTCAAACCAACTCCAACAAAAGCATTCCCCTGTCTCTCCTTGTGAACGGTTTCGCGTCTGGTCTTGTGATGGTCTAGGGTACAATACTACATGCGTTGCAAAACAATAAAATGTCACAAACTTAATAGAAAAGTAGCTACAATTGGGCACAACTAACCTCCAGTGCCTGCATGCATTTGCATGTGTGACCGGTCTACACATGGTAGATGTAGGTTATCAGGCTAGGTGCAAGTTCAGGGAAGTCCTAATTTCGGGGTTTGATTTGGTTGTGGTCTGCAGTCCTGCAACCTCTTCATCACTGTCCAGATGGACACGCTGGCCATCGACTACCACATCAGCCTGGCCCAGAATGCACTGCAGACCTGCCTGTCCCATCCGGAGCTCCAGAACGAGATGTACTGCCAGCTGATCAAGCAGACCACCAGGTGTCCACCGGGATCCGGCACAGCGAGCTTACAGGTAACCCTAGCAACCGAGATGGCATCCAGGGCACAGTTTGGGGGGGCTTGGAGTTATTAATTCCTCACCGCATTCAAGAAACTTGGGGGATACGTATTCGGGGGTTTCTTTCTCCAATTTGTGGCCATTTTTAAAGCCACATCTTCTAGCAGTCACAAATGTCAAATATAAGGAGATACCTCAAAAGACAAATATAAAACTTTGCTTTTATTTCTTTTTCTGCCCCAAATATTGCATTCAAATTAATTGTTTTCTGTTTTTAGGCGAGCTTGTAGAACATAGCCCAGTAGTTGAGGTTTGCCAAGGCATGCTCGGTGTGGGTTTGGCCCAAACTAATCAAATACAGACCTAAGACAGCTCTCAACCTTGTGCCTTGTGCAGCATTGCACTGACAGTGAGCATTCAGCTGTGCTGTACCATTATAAAGCCTGTAGAATTGTTGCAACGCATTAGAAACGCTTCCCTTGGATTTCACTGAGCTGCAACTACATCACTAACCGAGACCTTCACAAGTCATGCGTTGAAATGTGGCCATTGTTCAGACTCCGACGATATACATGGCCATTGTAATTGCTTGCAGGAAACTGGTTGGTTGCTATGGTCACAGTTTCTAACGTGATATTGGTCACTATGGCAGCCCTTTTATGCATCGTGTATATTTCTGGGTGGAGTGGCCTGCAAGCTTACTTGGAATCAATACACTCGTTAGGGAGATCAAACTGAATTCTATTATGGCTTCATTTGGAGTGATGCACCTTGTGTTAGCTTTTTAATAATTGAACTGATAAATTTGGCAGTGTATTTGAATCATTACATAAGTAGCCTTTGCAAGCAGTATTAGATCCCTTGTACAAAGAATAGAGAGGTTTTGCATACACACGGTTGTGTGCACAATTACATTCTGCCATCCATCACTTTCATTGGTCCCTCAGTTGTTTTGTTTCAAGTAGTTGTACTCATAAGTTTTCCAACATGGTTATAAGCGGCAGTAGTAATCTAAGATATCAAAGAAAACTTGGTGCAGTTGCCGTTGCTGTGAGTTTGCAAAACTTCTCTGATGCATTTATACAGAACCTCATTGCTGCATGACTTTCACTGAGCCTGGCTGCCAGTTCTATGAAGAAACCTGCCTGTCTTGCCCCAGAAAATGCTTTTTGAAGCTACAGTTGTCCCTTTCAAAAACCAACCCAACCCTCATGACCTCTAATAACCCTTGACCCCTAACCCTGCTCTGCTTAATTGCCCTTGCTTTGATTTTCATTTGCATTTGATTTTTCTGTCTTATTTACATGTAACTCTGGTTGTTTTGTGCTGTTTTGATTTGCTTTTAAAGTGTTGTTTGCAGCAAACACATTTTTATTTGCAGCTTTTAAAAAAGCATACATCACATTTGAGATAATTGAATGCATCTCGAGTGTTTGTAGTTTTTTCATAGCACAATTGAATACTGACCAACAATAATGCAGATAAGGCTAGTTTGTTTGAACCAGTGCACAATTACTAGCACAAAGGCTGTTGACTAACACCAGTTTAAAAATGTGTGGCACTATAGAGTTAGAGAAAAACGGAATTAGCTCACGAAGTTGACAAACATGCAAATACAAGTTTTAAAGTGAACCGACTAAACTGATTGTTTTATTTATGCATCAATTCCAAAAACTTGCAAAAGAGAACATTTTCTTCTCTGAGTACGTCAGTATCAGTAATTAAAGGCATGCTCATATTTTTGAAGTGGCCAACCGTTTATCAAGGCTTCAGGCACTAGAATTACTAAAAAAAATGTAGTAAAAAGCGTGATTTACATTTGAACTTATCTTGAATTCAGTGCCTTCAATTCAGTGCCTAAGACTTCTTTCAAAATGCGATGTTCATGATTTATATTCAGTTCTTTTTTCTTGGTGTTGTTTTGGTTTGCTTATTGATTTATTTTTGCTTATTGTTTATTTTTGTCATTCCCACGGCTATTTTTTTTGTGTGTTTTGTTTTTGTTTTCTTATCCCATTCCAACACCACCATTCCACCGCGGCTATCCCCACCACTCCTTTGCCGGCAAACCCCACCCTCCCAATCCCGCCGGGTTGCACAGTCCTTCCTCTGCGGGAGTCTCTCCTCCTGGTTTGGGTGCGACGCCCAGGTGTCGCGGCCCTCGTCCATGACTGACCTGACCTCTGAACCCCGGCAGGTCAACCCGCAGGAGATCTACCTGGTCACACAGGCCTGGCAGTTGCTGGCAATGTGCTGCGTGCTGTTCCTACCTCAGCAGAAGTACCTCTGGTTTCTCAAGGCCCATCTGCGCCGGCACGCCGACACAAAGTGAGTAGTGTCTTTTTGTTCGGGTCTCTGCATACGTGTTTAGGAGAGCTTGGTTGGTAGAGTGCCGGCACAGTTTTCAGAGGCCTCTGGCTCTAGTCCCCTCCTAGTCAATTTCTGTATCTTTTGCTGCTAGCAACATGTGCCGTATTATTTCAACAGTTTTTTGTGGGAGTAACAGGCATCAAGAGGAATAGAGTACCAAAGTGTGACGTCACTCTGAACCAGAAAGTGCAGTGCAATCGAATGGAGTAGGCGCGTGTTGGTTCGCGCGCGTGTTGGTTCACGCGCTGGTTCACACGCTCATGCCTTTTGCACACTAATTGTGCATGTGACGTATTCACTTCGATACTCTGTAGAAAGTTGCTTAACAGATGTGTCTTATTCTTCGTATGAACCGTTATGTGCCTGCTGACTGTTCTGATTTAATTGAAACCGTTCCAGGTTTTTTTATTTTCAAAGGCCTGAAAATCAGGCCATTGTGATTTTCAGAAGAAAAACCAAAATCGGAAAAATGTCTGGCACGCTGCACACCATCCAGGAAGTTTGCTCGTCCATGATAAAACATGCAGATCCCCAGAGCATGGTGATCCTGGAGAACGCTAAACAAGAGTTAATCACAGTAACACGTACTCCTTGAATTGAGTGCGGCATATCATAAACGCGGACTTAATACAAACACCTAATCGCTGTTGCATTTAATACATTCACTGTCGTGTTTCTTGTCCAGTCACTGAAAAATCAGCTTTTAGCACCAACATGTTTCTGCTGTGTGGTTCCCAGATCAAACACACCAACTAAGTTTATCACGCGTTCATCAGTCAGGAGTGAATTAGTGTCGTAAATGGATAGCAGTAGTAAGAGAGAGATAAGGCCCTCGCATTGTTTGTGTGCTTTTTGGGCTCCATTTTCTGAGTTTGCAGTGTTTGCAAGTACGCTGTTTGAAATGGGTCGCTGGCAACATTGTAGTAGTAGTGGGCTTGTGTCATTTCCCAAGCAGGTTGATCTCCGTAGGTTTCAGTTAGGTGCGGAGTCTAGCCATATCACGGCATTTCTCCAGCCAGTATTTTTTCCTTTGTGCTGTGCTGTGCCTTACCACATCAGGGAAACAGAAGCGCTGCATTCCTCTTATGTGCGCTGCTCTCCATGAGGATGGAAAGTAAAATAGTAATATTCAAGAGTTTCTGGATGTCTGCTCGCACGTTTCAAGGTGTTTGGCATTGACCTTTTCCATTCACTGCAGCAGTTTGTGAGCTGTTTCCAGATGCAGTTGTAAAGGTTGCCTTAATCTTCATGGTAGAAGAAGTTATAACAAACACAATTCTTAATCACAATTCATCTATTCAGTATCCTGCCATACTCGCAATTGGTTAGCAGGCACTTTGGCCCATTACATATGCATGCGCACCAAAAAGTTGGTTTTTATAGTTAAAAGAGCAAAGTGCAAATTTAAAGCGCAAGGTGTGAAGCTATTACTTTCAAGGTACTTTCTAACAACCTTAAAATGTTACTTGAAGCTATTTTATACATGTAAAATTACGGTACATTTTTCATTCAGCTACATACACAACACAATATACTCACAGTTATGGACCATTCTTTAAATAAAAGATACAAAGTTGGACACACAAGCTACAAGTTGAAACTATTTTTGTGCCCTGTTGACTGCAGTTAGCTTATTTACGTTCCGTAATACATGAAGGTCACATATAAAAATAGTAGTATATGTCACTACTGTATTTTGCATGGGGCAAAGGTGAAACATTTCAGGCACTAAGTTTGGCAGGAAAGTGCTGTAAGAGACCTTGATATATCAAATACATTTGTAAATTAAGAAGAATCAATGTTAAGTCCGTTCAGCATAAAATATTAATTTATTCTTCATAAATACCACACATCTCAGATCTTAGCAGAATCCAGGTTGCCATTTACTAAGCAACCCTTCAAAGTGTACTATTGAGTATGTTTCTTTACAAAAAAGAAAGACTGTTACATACGTGTAGGTGTTAACTGTTAAAGTCTGCCAATGGCTTTAATAAGAAACGCCTGTAAATTTGTACACTTTGGCATCTGCGGTGCACAGCTAGAGCACCTTGCTGATTTGATAGTCGAACATGAACCAATGGAAGAGGTTTATTTACTTATACATATGCATGAGGCAATAGACGACTTCTTGTAGTTTGATTCATCATTCCTGTTTGGTGCAGATTGGTGCCTGAAGGAGTTGTTTTGGTTAGAGTTAAATATCATTTGTCCCTTTTCGAAAAATGTATTAGTATTATTTCTTCTAGGTTTATAACATTGATTTCTATCTGTCAATCAAGCTCACAGTTAGTCCAAGCCTGACAAGGACTGTCTGGGGAAACTTAACAAAGCAGAGGGTTTTTTAACTGTCAGGCAATAGACCTTTATAAAATACAGCAGCCGGTGACAAGCAATAAAAAAGAAATGATGCCCTGCACCAGATACAAGTTAACATAATTGATTTGTTGAAACCTCATTTAATACGGATTTTATTTTACTGTGGTGTTCAGCGCCTATCAATTTGTATCAAGTCCTTGTGTATGTCCTTAATGAGAAAGCAAGGTTGTTTGCATGCCATCTGAATTGTAGTGTCCTGTTGAAAGTCACATTTGAGTCGTCTTGTCCTGAAATATTCTCACATTTGGTTGCCAGGCACTTTGTGGCCCCAAACAAATGTGCATCTTTGTATGCATAAGAGTTTGTCCTTTGTGAGCTAGACAGGGTTGTGTCCATGTCATTGGAATTATATCAACATCTGAGTCCAATTGTACTAAACCAACACATTTTATTTGCTTTCATCTTCTGTCAGACTTTTAAGATGCGCATTAGGGTTTACCCTCGTAGTGTCATCTCTCAGTTTCTTACAGCCTATCTGCCCAGAGTTGAAGTGCCCCCTCACTGGCGAAAGAAAGACAGTATAAGTATTCCAAATGGGTTCTTGCACGCATTTGGCGTGCATGCAAAGATCATACATTCGTCAAACGTGCGTCAAACTTGTGCGCCTATGCAGGGAGTTCGTACCAAAGGACTGTCAATTTCATTTAAAAACACACCCTCTTTTGTTTTCACTCAGAGCGGAGAGATTAAACCTTTAGCATTTTACACACTATATATCTCTATATTTTGCACATGACTACATACATAGCACAGTTTACACACTGGTGTCAACTGTTATCAAAGGCTGAAAGAGTTGGGTCCAACTATATAATATTTTATCATGTGCCTAACAGAAGGGCTTTTAAGTATTTTCTTCCAAAACAATTCACATTGTAAGCAGCTTGCTTAATATGCCTTTTTGTCAGATGATTTCAATTAATGACGTCAAGTCATACTAGCAACCATTCTAACTAATCAGTCTACCGTACAAAAAGGAACTTCAGCATTAAATTAAAATTAAATTCAAACATGCAGGGATACATGTAGTGTGAAAAATGTATAAGATGCCCTCTTCCGCCACTGTTCCTCTGAGGGTCATATTGTCATTTGAAGAGCAAGCCTACTATGAAAGGGACTGTGCAAGAAGATTGTGAAGGAGCAGGCAAAGATTCGTTCTATCACAGGTGAAGAAGTGCTTGATTTCTGTTGATGGGCTGGCATAAAGAGTCAGGGACTGAGTTTGAGTACATGCATGAACCGATGAAAGAGTTAACATGTACCAGCTCTCACAGCTCGGCACTGCATGGGCGAATCACACGCAAGCTCCATCTCGCACATTGAGTAGCAGTTACGAGAATCGGGGAAATCTGCCCACCCCAGTCCATGCATCGGAAGGGATGCAAAATCTGCTCCAGTGCCGTCACCATTATCTGGGTAGTTATTTGGCTGAGCACCCGCTGGATTCCGATCCCATTTACGGTAGCCTGACCCCGCTGCTATGTCCTCAGCGCATACCCACGTACCCTCAATCGCTTTGTCGGTGCAGTCAATCCACAGACACACTTGAAGTCTGGAGGCAACCCTGGTCATGAACTGGTTCTCCTCATCAGAGCTCGGGACTGCCATGCGAGCGCCAAAGCTCCGACACAGTGGCTGGACATCTCTCCACAGCATTGGTGCAGGTGTTATCATATAGCAGGACTTACTCCATCTCAGCCATCCTACAGGACAGCAGTGGATGAGAGCAATTTTTGTAAGAGTGAAAACAATGCTAGCCATGTACATTGCTATTCTCCCAGCTGCTTTCATGGTCGATTGCTCAAGATGCCTCAAGTTTTCTAAATCATTCGTAGCTTGTGCTGTGAAGATATTTAATGTGTATGCTGTACTTTTGGGGTCATTCAGCTGTCAGAAATTCTTGACTTTGATGATAGCTGTGAAGTTGTGAACATAGACATGATGCCTTGCTAAGTTGCTAGTTTGATATCTTGTGGTGTCGCGAGATGTTTTAACAACCTTTATTCATCTTATTCGTTAGTGCATCATTGTATCAGTGTAGGCCACGCCCACGAGTACAGTGTAGCAATGCAACCATTAGACATGTTAGAACTGGAAGTGGTAAAAATTTGTGTATTAGCCATTGGTCACAGTCACTAATGAACTGAATTGCAAAGGATGTTTTAAAAATTACCTTTCCTATTGGTAAATTACACCATGCATATGCATAAAGTGTAATGAACACTTCAGTGCCTGCTACAGCATTCTTGATTGGTGGAAATAGTAGAACCTTTTCTGATGGCTGATGTGAAGTTTTGAGCATATCTGGTTTCTAAAGAGAGGTGCAAGGTCCAGTTAACTTTTTCTTGAAATGTCATCTGGTGTGCTCTCCTTTGTGAGGTTTTTTGTGTATGTTTTGTGTTAATTGGTGGTGCAAATTGGTCAACTACAAAATTAATTAAAGCTTAATGAGGCCTGTCAGGAAGAACTGTTTCTAAGGAAGAACTTTCCACTTGAGCTGTCAGGCTGTAGGCCTTGGATGACCAACCACAGCAAAATTACTCTGCATCAGGGGCAGGTTCATAGCATGGACTTCAGTGATACCTCTTTTTCTAAGAATCAGTCTGCTTTGTCACTCTGTGAACCCTTGCGCACGAAATTGAAATGAAATTGGGAAATTGAATAGAGCTTGTGGCTCTTTGAAACATGTCATGTAAGCCTTACCTCATAGGTGAGGGTATGTGAAAAATGATATTGCAGTTGGAGGATTTAGGACTTTTAGGGTGATACTGATAAACAGTGCAGTACACAGAAAATTAAAAGGAAGAGCCACTGACTCCTAGAAAAACAAGGTTAGGCGCTAGGTCAATTTTCGTACATGCTGTACACACAGTTTCAAAATACACAAGTTACTTGTACAAAATCTGACATAACACACAGAAACATTATTCTGTCAATTATCCACAGGACAGACAGGCTTTGGATTTTGTGCTTGAGAAATAAATGAAAAATGTCAACCAATTATATTAGAAAAACAACTGAAAGAAAAGACATACTGAACTGGACCAAGGGAAGCTTGAAACCTTTTGGTTTCAAACTTACATTTGGGACCGAAACAAGTTCATTAGACTGGAATGGTGGCGTGCATAGACAGCTAGTGCATCTAATGAATACATGAAACGTCTCAGCTTCCCATACATACTCTACACAGTGTGCGACCACAAACCAATTGACTTGGTTACCTAGTACCTGCACTTGTGTGTATGTACATACACCTACAGTGTACATGTACATGCAAGCTACGTTATGTTTTAAAGTGGGCTCATGCTTTGTACATGTAGTAAGACAGAAAAAATGCATGATCATAGAGACACATCACCCGGTGCACGGAGAAGAAAACTGGGCAGCGATCGTTGGTGAAATATGACTGGCAAGATGGGCGACTAACAAGCACAGATCATGGTCGCCATTGGCGATAAGAATTAAACAATTAGTCGCATATCATCATTTTTTAGGCGAAAATGTGACTGTTTTAGTCACACCGTACAGCACTGATGATATGCCAATATTTGGTGATACCTCTTGTTCTGAATTGGTCACACTGTGGCAGGTGATTATCACTGAGACATTCATGTTGGATTGTTGGGTTAATCCACGTCAGTTGAACTCCAATGAAAGACGACACTGAGCTGGGATTAATCCGCTTCCAGACTTTATACAGATTTGATAATGCTTGGAGGTCAACATCTCAAAAACGAATTAGAATTGCATACTTTAAGAGTTATTGGCCACCGAATTTTGAAATTATCTATAGGTGGACATAAAAAAATTCAATTTTTAAGGACACCCCCAAGATATGTGTTAAGGAGTTTGTGATACTCTATTCCTGTCAGTTGGACAAATGTTTGTCTGCAAAAGGAAAATGAAGTAACAGAAGCTTTAAGTTTAGTATTGTAGGCCTTTGAAAAGAGTCCCGGTTAAAAAAAAGTGGACATTTTCCCAAATTTTTGGCTGGCAAGCTCACCACGTGGCGGGCAATTACTCATGGACATAAGTGTTTTCTACATGAATACAACTTGCCTTTATTTGCTCAAAATTTCAAGTTGAGTTTTACTCCATACTCCTTGTGATGAGCTATGCAGCTCAACATTTGGATGAGAAACGGTCATTACCGTGAAACAGAAATGTCAACATACAAAGTCAACAGATGCTTTTAAAGTACTAAAATGTGTAGATGAAAGATTTAGCATGCACAAGCATTCACAGCTCGGCACTGGATAGGTGAAGTACACACTTGCTTCATTTCACACATTGAGCAACAGACCATAGAATTGGAGTCATCTGCCCGCAGTTCACTGCTATCAAGTGATGCTATATCTGTTCCAGTGCCACCACCATTAACTTGGAAGTCATTTGGCTGCTGTCCACTGGGTCTTCTCCTACTGTAACCCATCCCTGCCACTCTATGCTTGGAACATACACACATTCCCTCAACAATTTCATCGGTGCAGTTAATCCATAGAGGGGTTCCAAGACTGCAGGCAACATTGGTCATGAATTGGTTCTCTTAATCTGAGCGCGGGACCACCATACGAGCGCCAAAGCTCCGACACAGTGGCTGGACATCTCTCCACGGCATTGGTGTAGGTGTTATCATATAATAGGACTGATTCCACCCCGGCCATCCTACTGGACAGCGATGGATGCATGAAACCCTCACAAGACTGAAAACAGCGATCAAGCACAATGCTCCTTTCCCACAACTCATTGTGACAATTTTAAAGCTTATCTCTCACGCAATGTCTGATTCTGAATACTTTGGGAAACCACGGCTTGCTTGGTCCGTGCCACTGGAGTGTCAAGAATGCTGTCTTTCCTCCTCCTTGGTTTAGATAGAGGCCAGTTTCTTCTTAATAGTAGCACAACAGATGCCACGCCCCCTATCAGTCATCAGTTGACGTGAAACCTCCAGCCAGGTTTCATAAAGTTGTCGGCATTTTATGATAAACGTGGGTGTTGTATTTACTGTACCTGAAAATTTCCTGTAGGTTTTGGTAAAGTGTCATGTAAATCAATACTTTCCTGGGCAAACCTTTCTACGAGAACCGTTGGTCTAGAAAACCTTTGTGGTTGATTGACACCGTAATAATTGTAGCTGGGAAAGAATTTGAGATGCCATGTCAATACATTTTTAAGAAATAAATAATGTCTCTTTGATTGGCTTATGGAACATATTAGAATGTCCTCTAACCTGAACAATATCAATTATATCGAGGGGCATCATTATGCATTATCTTTAATCAACAGATAAGACTGTAGGCTATATAGGAACAACTTTTGTGATTTGTTTAACCCCTAATCCCTAACCTTCCAAGAAAAGAAAAACAAACATTGCCCTAAAATTGCAAATGAATATGTCCTGAAGTTCTGTTTTTCATAAATTTATTGATTTTCTTTTGAACTCAGTTTCAAACATGGGGCAATTTTTGCTTACATTGACTTGCGTTGAGGATTTTTCTGTGTTACTTTCACTATCTACTTAAAATTTAAATCTAAATATTTCAACCTCAAAACGGCTTCTGTTCTGAACATCAGATGATGTCTCTGGTCAGTCTGACATTTCATCTATTACTAGTGCTGGATTAAGGGAAGTGTATGGAGACATTTCTAGGCCATGGAAGTATTTCATTTGTCAGTCAAACATGAAATTAGGGTGAGCCTATTAAGCCCTGTCTGGCAGAACTTCAGCCAGGCTGAAATAATCATTCTGGGCTCTCACCACTAAAAGTACTGAGTGACAGCCAATGAAAATTTACATCAGGCCCTGAATAAGCATTCTCCATTTCTCTGTCATGCTTCTGAGAGTTCAGGAGTATTTGTTGTTTTGTTTTCTCAGGAATGATGTTGGCAAGTATGCCCTCTTCTGTCAGAGGTCGTTGGAGCGTACCATTCACAAAGGAGGGAGGGAGGCCAAGCCATCTCGCCAGGAGGTGCTGTCGATTCTACAGAGGCACCCCTACCACCACTCCTTCCCGATTAGCATGCCGGTTCACTTCATGAATGGGAGTTATCAGGTCAGAGGACTCACTTCTGTCTATGTATATATAAGCAGTATCAAAGCTGGGGTTCTGATATACAGAGAGAAGCCATTATTTCTATGTACTTGCCGAAACAATATTTTAGTTTAACTTTTCATGGAAAATGTGGCTGGGTGATTTTCAACCACCCTGTGAAGTGTGGAAAAGAGAGACTGATATTTGATGTAGGTGATTTACACCTGCTGCTCATGCAGACTTGCAGTAAGCTAGTGATATTGATACAAAAAGCAGTCCTCCATGCCATAGATGGAAACCAGAGACTAAGGAAACACAGTGTTTCCATACTCCATGGATTTGGACATATGCTGAATAGAAAAGAACTCTTCACAATGGATCAGATTTAAATTGCTTTAGAACCATTCAAAATACCTCAAGCAGGCTCAGCACAAGAACCATCAGGGAAGAGTGGTAACTGATGTAGTGGTTTATAGTGATCAGTGCTCACCAAAAATTGTCATGATCCTGGTTTTTATTGCATAAATTGGCTGCCATCCTGAAGTTTGTCAATTTGTGTTCTATCAAGAAAGGGTAAACATCTTAAAGCCCGCTACGTTGAACAGAGCATAATTCTAATGTTAGAAAAGTTTTAATTGTAAGAAATGGTGATTACTCTATTTTGAGCAGGTGGTAGGGTTTGATGGCTCAACAACAGTCAAGGACTTGCTGCACACACTGAACCACAAGATCAACATGAGAGACAGCGAGGAGAGTGGATTTGCCTTGTTCACCGATGACCCATGTGGGAGGGAAATTGAGCATTGCCTGCATCCTTCGGCCAAGGTGGGTCTCTGTGTGATGGGTTGTTTTTTCAGCGGGTGATGTTTGGGCTTTGAGAGGGCTGGCTTGGCTTTTATAGGCTGGCATGGGGAATGGGTAAGGACTGAGCTTGGTTTGGATTGGTCAGGCTGGGGATTGACCTGGGCTTGGTAGGGTTGTAGTAGGCTTCGTTTGGCTTGGCTAAAGCTAGGGAATAGACTTGGGCTGGGGAATAGGTGTGGGTTGAGCTTGGGCATAGGATCCATCTCAAGTGGCTGGGCCAAAGAAATGGCTTTGTCCAGGCAGGGCTTTGGAATGGACTTGATGCAGGCTGGGCTTGGGAATGGACTTGGTCTGGGATGGACCGGGGTTCGAGGGACAAGACAGATCAGGAATTTGCTTATTTTTGAGCATTTCACCGAGACCTCATCTCTCTTATTCCTTATTGTACGGCAGAAATAGACAAGCACCCCTGTTATTCTAAAATCTCTGTATTTGTTTCCTCATCTTTGATTTTGACTCTGCCCCTACTGCACAGATCTGCGATGTGATATCCAAATGGGAGCAGACTTTGAAGGAGACACAGACTGGCAAGTGGGAAACAGCCAGAATGGTGCGACTCACCTACAAAAACAGGTAAAGCTTAGCCAACATGAACAGGAGTCATTCAACAGGAATATTGGTTTACTGTAAGAAAGATGTCATGGGAATTAGGAATGGCCTCCCTGTACAAAGCCTGATGATTGCCATAGAATGAAGGTATTCTCTGAGGGTAAAAGAAGGGTATGTTTTCAATTTTGAGCAGCCTCTTGGTCATTTTTTAGATGGTTTTCAGCATAAAATGTTTGAAGATTATCTTTTTGTTTTCAACAAAATACTTTGGCACTTTTTGTAACATCAAATGTTATATGTTGGTTTTGGTTTGACACATTTCAAATGTTACTGAAACCAGTTTTGATACTGACCAACAAATATGTTTTAGCACTAGGACTGAAACATTGCACTTATATGTCTTTTGTGAAGCAGGTCATAAATGTTCAATAACACTCCACCATAAATCGTCATTGGTTCACATGTTTCTTTCTTTGGATTATGGGTGGGGCTGATAATGGACTGAAATAAATTTCACCTTGGAGAAAAAATGATGATTTTAATCAGAGTATTTATAAGGCGCACAGAAGTTAACAGTATCTGTCATTCAAAGGCACCGATGTATTATCTGTTCCCCAGCTCATTGGTTCATAACAGCTGAACATTTCCTAAGACCATCACACCTCCCTGGGGAGTAAACCAGCCTGATGCAGCCATTTGCAGGTGCAAAATGCTAAACACTACAATACCTGACTTCACGGGGTCCCCATTTACTCCTTGGTGGAGAGAGGCATGCAGGGGTGAAGTGACTTGCCCCCAGGTTATGGCATCTTATTACCCGCCAGGATTCGAACCCCTCACCCTATGATTGGAAGCTACAAACCCTAACCACTAAGGCCACACGTTACCATTAAATAGAATTGTGAAAATATGCAACAGAGAGAATTAAAAAGTCACTCTTCTAAGAAAAAAAGTCCTGTTGCATTCTGTGTATGATATTCCATTGCAGTGTTTTATACATCATTGTAAAAGCATGGAACGTGTAAACTTTTTCTTTTTAAGGATACTGCGTAAGTTGAACTGTCGTTACTCACATACCAGTTGATCATATAGAGTTGCCAACATTCACATTCCAGTGACTGAATTTCCAATTTTATACTGAGCGTTTCAAGGTTAAAACGGGAGTCTCTTTCCCCTAGTCATTTTGGCCTACATCAGATTAAATACAAGTCACACGATAACAAGGAAATCCAACAGAATGTGATGGCATGTGGGGAGGAAAAACACAGACATGAATTGCATCCGGTGGTGTATTATTAGATTAGAATTGGGAGGAAGTGGTCAAGTAATCGGATTAGGGGTCTAAATGGTTGATTTCCCTCCCTTGGTGGATTCTTCCAAGGTTGTACTTCCGACAGCGCACCAAGAGAGAGACGGAGCGGGAGAGGCTGCTGCTGGCCTATCAGGTCAACGATGACATCATCAACGGCTGGTTCCCCATCAACAAGGAGCTGGCACTGGAGTTGGCAGCCCTCATGGCCCAGGTAGGGTTCAGAAGGTTTATGACGGCGACCCCTACTGGAATTGTGCCAGAGAGCGGGCAAGTCAGGGCAATCAGCAGTTGTTGAGCACCGGTCGAGTTTGCCTGGTGCCCGGGATGTATTATGTGCAGGGGTTACCGGGGAAAATTGCCCAGTGGTCAATAAATGGTGGTTACTTGAACTTCCCAAGGCTTTCCAGAAACTTCATCAAATGGAAGTGACACAACACTTTGATGCTCAAATTAGCCCTCAAATTAAGTGGCTAAAACATAGAATGTGAAAGTGTGTTTTACTTGTCTTTGATCATAATGGTCAATAGTGGTCACCCTTGATCGAGCAAAACTGGATTGGTAAGCCCTGTTGTCCTGTGAAATATGAGCACTGATATCATGACAAATATTATTCCAAAAAAGTAATAGGGACAGGCTATTACCAAGAGTAGATCCAGAACTTTTCTTTTGGGCGGGGGGGTAAAATTTGAAAATATCTTTCTGTACACTTTTATAGTCTTCCAAGTGGTGCTGCTAAATTTGGGGTTTTTTACATACTTTGCGATGGAAGGGAATGAAACAGTCTCTACAAGTCATCTTTCTGTCATTACATTGTAAAATAAAAGTTAAGGGAGGGGGAAAGGGAGTGTTGCATGGCCCCCTTCGAACCCCCCGGGAATTTGCTTCTGGCTGCTACCTTCCTCAATCCTTCAAATTCCTCCAAACATCCTGATGGAGTTTTGAAGACCTGGGAAAATCCCAGTTGGTGTAAACCTTCACAGGACCTGTCACTCCCAAGGAAAGCATCAGTTCTGACTGTCCAATAAGCAAATTACTCTTGTTTTAACAGATTGAATATAACGACTACCGACCCAGCGTGACCAACCTGGAGCTGCCATCCGCCGGTACCAGTGCGGCGAGTACCAGCCAGACACTAGACAGCGCATTTGAGAAGTTCTACCCCAAGAGGTACAAGAGCTGCGACGAGGAAGAACTTAGGTACGTAGGGATAGTTTTGCCTGTGTGTCTGGGTCAGTGTTTTCAGCGGCATGAGTAACTGGGGTTGGGCACTAGACAGCAAGCATGTATGTACCAAGAAAAGCATCCTTGGGATACCATCCATGACAGATTGTGTTAGGATTTGGGTTAACAAGGACAGGAAATTCATTTCACATTTTGCCCTCATGTCTGTCTCGAACTACACGAGAATAACAGAGAACTGTCAGTGACTGGCTCCAGTATGCTCCTAGAAAAAAATATATCACAAAAAAATTATAACCCCCCCCTAAAAGGAGTTGCATCCATTGGATATTTACATGTAATTCCATTAAAAATGTCTTCAAAGGGCTTCTCAGCATGCCATGTAGGAGTTGTCTGGTAGGCTGTTGCTGTGTGCCAAGTGAGTGAAAGATTGATTGCTTCTGGAGGAAACTAGTTTATTTTGTCATCATTTAATTCTTCCAAGGATTCATCTGTCCCATCGTTCTATTTAGTAGTGCCTGTGAATGGCTCGCCAGAGTTATGATTCGACCCAGCACAAGTCGCAAGAAATTTAACTCAAATCAAATTGCACGTCAGCTATAAAGTAGGAGGGGGGGGTCTGAATGGATCAGAACGAATGCCTGTAGTCATCTTCAACAGCTTGTGACTTACCTTGAGTCTTGACGACTTGTGGTTGACCACTGACTGACTTGCAACGATTTGATCACACCTCTGCATGAACCTTTACACCTCATAAATGCTCCCTCTTCACTGTAACTAGACGCCATTAAGCTCTTCTGTGTGGTTTGGGCAAACAGGACCCTGAAGCATAACCTGGCCCAGAAGTGGTGCGTCCTGAAGGGCCGTACGCCCATAGACTGTGTGCGTATCTACCTGACTGTCACCCGGAAATGGCCGCTCTTTGGCGCCAAGCTCTTCCCAGCCAAGGTATTCAGCTGACCAGTTTATACAGGGGTAGAGGATGGGGCGAAGGCAGGGATGGTTGGGGGGGGAACCATCAAGTTTGCTTCACTGAAGATGTGATGGTGGAACCAACTAAATTTGGTTTGTAAGTCACCCTTGGTCAGACAGTGTTGATGTTGACTGGCTTATGTTTACTTGGTTTTTCAGTGCAAATTTGGTAAGCAGGAGAGAGTCTGGCTAGCTGTGCAGGACAGTGGCGTCAGTATGCTCAACTATCAAACCCTGGTAAGAAAGGACTATTTCAAGATCAAGATTCAACACAGAAGAGATACAAGATCGAGGGCAAATAGAGAGAGAAAAAAAAACTGTTAGCATAGCAGTTGGCATTTCTTTATTTCAAATTACCCCTTGATGTGGTTCATTGTAGACTCGGCGTTACTATCTAAGGAGAGCTGGATTTGATTTTCAGGTTTGTTGTAATACGAGCAATGTTGATAAGAGTTTGAACCAACAAGTAAAACAGTAGACAAATATGTGACCCGCTCTGCAAAAAAGGGTAATAAGTCGTGCAATTCCAAAATATGTTATGCCGTGTTCTGTTTGGAGAGGGCAAAATGTCTTCAAAATGAGATTTTGTGTTTTTTCCTCTATTAGCTTGTATAACATTTATGTTTTCAGCATTTGTGACAACAAACATGGATACTGATGAATAAAGATGAAAAATTGACCATTCAGTAGGAAATCCTACATAGCACTGTGTTTCCAAGTGCTACACTTTATGAGCTTTTATCGAAAAGTGCTTTTATTGAATCTGAAAATGTGGATATACAAATGTCTAAATATCTCTGGAACACACTATAGGGGTCATTCATAAATCAAATTGTAGCTTGTGATGTACTCAATCCAGCCATATCAAAAACTGATAACCTGAATCTGGTGAATTATTACCCATTTTTCTAGAGCCGGTCACATATAGCATGGTTTGAGGGTGGAAAGTCGTTCTTAACTCCACTCAGCATTGGAAGGAGCCGGTTTGTCAAAATAAACTGTGTTATTTGTATTACCATACCTCAGACATTCAGTTGCCATAGAGATTCCAGGAGCAAAGTAAACGGAGCATGTAGATGTATGTGTGCCACCCTCTGTTCCATGTGTAGAGTGCATATACAGCATTACTGGGGCAGTGCTATTAGGGTATATCCAACTTGTGCACAAATGCTCATGTGCACACCTGGTAAATAGCAAACGTAGTGACTGGCAAATTATGATGAATGGACCAGTAAGAGTTCAGCTCTCAATCATGAATATGTATGAGGTATGGTAATACTAGTCAAGGAATCTTTTTTTCTGAATTATAAACATCTCCTATTCTGAGATGCCTATTCAAATGAGGCAAACAAAGTTCTGACATTTATTTGTAATTGTGTTTTTTCATTACAGCAAGAACTCTCCAAGTACTCTTTTCAGTCGATGGTCACCTTTGGAGGTTGCCGTGACGACTTTATGATTGTCCTCAGCCAATCAGTGACCAAGGAGGTGCCCCGGGAACGTGAACATGGCACCGAGAAACTGCTCTTTGCTATGACAAAGACAAAGGTATTCTCTTCTCTGACGAAGCTGCTACTGACTCGGACACTACATATTTCATAAACTGTGAATCAAAAATGACTGGCAGAAGTCAAATGATCCAGTTTAACTTCAGTCCACGTGTTTCAAAAACTGGACGCATCACTCTTGTATGTTTCAGAATTTGGGTTCTGCATATTTCATAAGATATGAATTAAATGAATTAAATTTTCATAGAGATATTTGTGACTCTAACTAACAAAAATAGTTGCTAGTCGCTCAAGCCACTTTTCGATTTAATAGGCATTCAAAAGAATCTTGCACAATTGAAATCAACACAAACTTGCAACATTTTTCCTGATGTAATGTCCATTTTTATCAAGGTGCCAAACTGAGTGATAATTCTAAACGGAGTTCAGCTTGCTCCCTTCATTGCAGACTAAAGCAAAATATTGAAAAACACATTGGCCTAAGGACTTACTTTTTTGAATCCGGTCACACAGTTGGATGTAATCCTTTTTCTTCATGCCTTCTGACAGGTGCTGGAGATCACCCTGCTGATTGCCAGCTATATCAACGCCATCGTCAAACAGGAAGGCCTAACCTACAAGCCCTCAGGCGAAGCAGCTACGGCAGATGGGATGGCCTCCTCAGGCAGTGGGGGTCCGGCCCCCTGCACCAACCCCAAAGTCTGGGATCTGGAGAGCTCAACTGGGCCAATTGTGGTCGGTGGGAGCAGGATTGTATAGCCCCTTGTCTGCCCCCGACGAAACACTCCAAATAAAGAAATCAAGATCATGATCCAGAGGCTTTGAAAGGCAGAGTATGTTTCTGGGAGGGATTTGAGGTTGGTCCCAAAATGCTTTGTTTGCAATCTAGGAGAAGGGACAGTTACCGTCAGTGGAACTTGGAGTGAGGCATTCCTTACCTATCTGTGTCCTAGCCCTGTTGAGGAGCTGAGATATTTGTCCAAAAGTTAAAAACATCTCAAGGCAAACAGACTTAATTTGGAATGAAGAATGTAAGTTGTTTGACAAGGATCTTCAGATCAGGAGAGAGACTATACCAACATTTGTCGGTGTGCATCAGTCTGGATTATTTGTTCTGGCTGACCATCTCTGTACAGAATTTTCCACAGAAATGTAACACATGGACAGCTTGTCCTTTTACGGTGACTTCAAGCCAAGTCAGAGACCAATCACTGCTTAGCTTCATTTGACTGTGCATACATGTAGATGTCCTTCCGTACAGATCGACTCAAGAATGTGCCGTTTGCTAGCTCCTCCCCCTTAGCGCTCGGTTGCGAGCAAACGACCAGCAGGAGAAAACTGTCATCAGATGAACGAGAATTGTTAGTCTCTGGCTCGTCAAGCTGCTTGTATCGTCAGTGGCCTTATGCAGAAAGAGAGGCAAATAAATGCACCTGCCAGGAAGTTTTTTAAAGGTGTCTTCACCATTTAAAAAGTATCTAACAGTTGTCACTGGAGATTTGTTTTACAGATTTGAATCGGAAGGGCGTTTGGTAGGTATTGTGTGTGAAAAAGGCAAGCATGGAGTTGGAGTTATTAGAGGCTTTCTTTCAGTAGCGTAGTGTTTGGTTTGGGTGGGGTTTTTTTTGTGTGTTTTTGAAGCAAAATATAAGCTTGTCAGTTCATGGTCAGCACTACAGTGCGTCCTTGTGCATCAAATTTGATGCGAGTTGTTTCAGGAGGCCACCCTTTGTGATGCTGACATGGGGATTTTCTTGAATTGCCTAATACACTGTGTTTGAACTTACACCACTGGTTGTCTCACCGTGGATTATACCATCATTACTGACATTGGTTTCTCTAAGAAAATGGGTTTTAAGAAAAGAGCACATGTGCGTTTCTTAAACCACCTCAGTTAAAGCTGGTAATGTATCAATTCAGTGAACAATCAATCAAACTTGGACTTCATCTGAACCCTAAAAGAGCCATCTTGGAAAACAGAAACAGCGGAGGAACGATTTGTCCGATTTCTACAATATACCTGTCAAAATGAGCACAAAGAGTTACTTAAAAACTGTTGAAGGCTCAATGCATGAAAAACATGCAATGCGACGGTATCAGGAAAAATGTCCCCTATTCTTTTAGGGTTGAGGGTCCAACAGTGAGCTTTTTGCAAAATTTTGTTCTTTTGTCATACTATGGTTCAAATTTCTCACTGTGTAGCAATTGACTTTTAATGAGTTTTTTTGAAATATGACTATATTAAGAAGGATCACAGACACTGCATGTGTTGTATTGTGCAATACTATTCAGATTCAGACAATCAAGGTGTATACTTATATATAGCTCATTCATATAGCCTACTTGACAAATATTCTTGTAGAATATGAATATATTGTATAAAGTAAAAGCGAATTTGTTGTCAGTTGTATGTTGTGTTTAATAAGGGCACCGTAGGGCTGAAGAGCACCTTTATGATTTCCTGCTTGCAATGGCATGCACTGAAGATGGCTCTTGAGCTGTGAGGTTCTCTAACAACAGATTACCAGTTATCTATCAATGCAGCAAGGTTACCGTGACCTGGTTTCTCAAAGTAGCAGAGTAGTCGTGCTTCATAGCTCAGTTCAGCAGAACCGATTCACATGTTCAATTCAGTCAGCAGGCACCTTTATCGGATTGCGTGCGCACCTAGGTCCTTGTTTGAAAACACAATTTTATTGAAAGGTATTGACTAAGAAAGTGCCATTTTGCTCATCAGTCTGCTGAAAATTGAGTTTGTGCATATTCAGCTGAAAAATGTGGTTTGTAATTATTGAGCTGAGAATTACATTTGAGCACATTCAGCTGAAAATTTATCTCAAGCTAAGTCAGATGAGAATTGGATTTGTGTACAGTCAGCTGAAAAGTGGGTTCGAGCACATTCAGCTAAAAATTGGGTTCATGCACATTTAGCTGAAAATTGGGTTCCTGCACATTCAGCTGAAAATTGGTTGCCTTCTTTCCCTGCTGTTAGCACTTGGGGTACAAATACATGTATGTGCAAGCAATGTGTCTTTCATTGGCTGTCGTAATGAGATGGTAGAGCATAACCCACAGCTGTTTGCATGGTAACCACGTTTGAGGTCTGAACCTTAGCGTAGGATGATAAAAGGGATTTAGGCCTGTTGCTATAATCCGCTATTCCAGGAGGTGTGTTTTCATGTACTGGAAGGGAATACTAATTTGTGGGCACTTTTTGTGTGAGAGAAAGGATGAAATAATTCTTTCAAAGGTCTAAAATGAAAAAGGTCTGTCTACTGTTTGAAGTTTAAAACATTTTGAATCTTGTCTGGGATTTTTCCATAGTCAGGGGGTCATATGACAAACTGGCTTTAGCTCTTTTTTATAAAAGTATGTTTTGTTACGTTTTTGGTTTACTTACTTCTGAAATGCACATACACAGTAAGCTGGAATTGAGATTTGCCAAGGACACTTGTTAGTGCAGTGTTACGTTACTGAGTCACATACAGAAATATTTATTCTGGGAAATAGTATGTTGGATTGAAATTACTTACGGTGATTATCTTATGCCATTCAGTGCTTTTTTATACATGTATCTCATCATCACATTTTTATCAGGGATTTAAATGATAAAATGTTGTCTTTTGTAAACTGCATGACTGTTGAGATTTTGTAGATTGGTTCTCGGAACTTGTAAGAGGTATTTTTTTTGTGCAAGCCATCGAGGCTCAGACTGGTCTTCAGGCCTAAAGTAGAAGGTAATCAGCTGTTTTTTTGTTTTGTTTTTTTCTGGTATTGAAACTGCCTAAGCACGAGTGAGGGTGCTGCTTGATCAACCCAAGCAGAGCTATAACATAGAGAGACTTGTGACTTCTTCATATTAACCACTGGTTCTAAAGTCTGCCGCAAGTTGTACCTCGATGGAAATATTGGCTTTTGGGGTGGGGTCACCTTCTGATTGATTAGAGCAACCCATCACAAAGCAGACAACCAGTCTGGAAATCAAATGGCATCTTAAACTACCTCTTGTCCCAACTTTGGCTGTACACATCTCTGCAGGCAAGAGGGTGCTCCATTGAATCGATCAGTTGGGACCTATCAACTTCCCCAGCATCCATGCAAGCCAAGGCATCAATATCAATAGCAAACCTGAAAACTTAGAGTGTGTTAATAGAGGATTGTGTTGTAGTGTCCATGTAGGTGCAGGTTTGTAGGCCAACACAATCCTGAAGCACCTTTATAATTTTCCATAAGAGTATATGTGATGTAGAGTCACCACTGAACCTGTCATTTTACTGCCTTAACTTCCCTTGGAGATGGTCAACCATCGGCCAGTGTACGACTGTCCTGGTGACCCCCCGACGCAGGCTCAATTCAATTTAAAAATTGATATTCATAGAGAAAGTTATTGGAATCCTGATAAACTTCAGAACAGAAGGCCGTTAAGACTAGAGGGAAGTTGAAACCACAGTCAACAGTGTCATCTCAGAAGTTGTGACAAGATTGCTTGTATTCCTGCAATGAGTCAGGTATCCAGACTGGCTAACACACTACGTGTAGCTATGTTTTTATGATCTTTCCTTCACAGTTTGTATTGTTGCAGTCTGTACCTTCCACCACAATGTGAATGTTGGAACTACCAATAAGTACACTTCTAGATCAATGGAACAAGTGATGGTACCATGAGATTTGGTTTGTGGAAGGAAGATTAAAATCAGAGGCTGTAAGCTGAGGAAACGTAGTGCATTATGGTCCAAACTTTGGATTTAAGCCTCAACTTGTCAGCTTTGGATAAATCCACAGGAAACATTGCACAATAACAAGAATGGTGTTGGTGGATTTGTCGCAAAGAGATCAGTATGAACTGCCAGTGTTAACCAGTAACCATCAAAGGGTGCACATGACATTTTTAAACACATAAGTTATTTTCTTAGAGTGACTTGCCATAAGCTTATGTATGTACGTTGTTTGTGTCTGTGCAATTACTTTGTTATGCATCAGGATTTAAATGTTAACTGTGCAATCAGATAAACCTGTACACTCACCCTCGTGACAAAATGAAAGCTGGTTTATACTGCAGGTAAATGCAAAAGTAAAGTGAATTGGACGTGACGAAAAATTTCCAGCGAAATTTCGCTTGAGTTGAAATGTGTTCGACTTTCATGAATTCGCAACGCAAATATTTCATCTAACGTCACAAATTCGCATTCGTTTTCGCTTTTGCACGAAGTCTAAACTGGCCTTAAGTCTGCCCACTCACACTCGTGACACAATGAACCAACACACTCACCCCCTTGACCCAGTGAACCTACACACTCACCCTCATGACACCATGAACCAACACACTCACCCCCTTGACCCAGTGAACCTACACACTCACCCTCATGACACCATGAACCAACACACTCACCCCCTTGACCCAGTGAACCTACACACTCACCCTCATGACACAATGAACCTGCATACTCGAACTCATGACAGTGATTCTGCTGCTCACCCTCATGGCACAGTGAATCTACTCATTCACCCTCATGACACCATGAACCAACACACTCACCCCCTTGACCCAGTGAACCTACACACTCACCCTCATGGCACAGTGAATCTACCCATTCACCATACTGCATGAAGTACAAAGGGACCACCTGTTCTCGCATAGCGGTGTTAGTTTTTCATGTCATTGCATACTTCATATGTGACATTAGCCTTTCGAAATATACCTGTAGTTGTTTTATCGAGATGTTTCTGGAATAGTTGTTTTTGCACAGAGTGAACGTCTCCTTTTCCAGTGTGGGCCAAGAATTTTTTTTGTCTTGTTGGATGTTGCAAATACAAGATATGTTTGTCTGGCCAGTTGCTGAATTTCTCCCTACGGTATCAAGTGTAATGTTGAGAAGAATCAAAGAACGTGTACTAAAATACTTCCCTTGCTAAGCGTTTCTTGCTCCAGACTTAATATGCCAACAGAATTTTCTAGGGAGCGGTGGTTACTTGAAGAAACGAACCCAGACGTAAACAAGTTTACTTTAGCATTGTTACTGCATTTTCCAGTACTGTTGAGTATTTTTGATGTCCGCTGCTAAGAGTGCGTTATATTTACCGTCTGTGCAGAAAACGGCCTGTGAGAAGTTTTATGTACAGCAGACGCTGTGTTTAGTCTGAATGTGTATATTTTTTAATTTGCATTGTTTTACCAAAAGGAAATATTGTTTCAACACTTTGTAATACGACGTCATGTGCCATAAGACAAAATATCTACAAAGTTATCTCTTTCTGAATTATAGACTTGTTGATAGATGCAGAACTATTCCTAAGGTGCAACTGTTGTATGTATAAAGATAGTTACATTAGATTTGTGTTATTTTCACGGAAAGGTTGTTTTTTAACCAGTTTTCAAGCAAGGTGTGTGCAAAGCTACAGTATGCTCTGTGTTGAATTTGTCAGTATGGCAGATTAATTTGAAATCCCGTTTGTTTTTTGGGCACTGAAATAAAATATAACAGCATATTTTAACCCACACTTTGCTTCAAAGATGTTTGTTTTGTGAGGAGAGAGCCCTATGTTTAACAAGAACAATTTTAAAAGTCAAAAGTTAAAACGTAGTTGTACAAATTACATATTATGGAGGCACATAAAACAAAAAAAAGAAAAAAATGTTCTGAGAAGGATGAATAAGTCGGCCTATCTTGAAATGTGGAGAGATAACAGTTCACCACATGCCGTGTTGAAGGCAAAAATGTGTTCCAAATTCTGTATGTCCGATCAATCCTGGTAACATGGCCCAAACCAAAAAAGCCTGTAAGTTTCCCTTCCCCTTTTCGTTCAGCAGAAACGTGACAGAGGAAAAAATTAATATCTACCCAAGCTATGAAAACGTTTCAAAGCAAGTTCGTACAGCTGCAATGCTGTTTACGAACTCTGCCATGTATCGATCTGCTGTTAGGTGCCAAATTAACAAGGGAATAAATACATGTATATGTTTTGCCGGTCTTAAACGACTAATGCCCGAGCCGCAGGCGAGGGCATCAGCGTTCAGTCTCCCGAGCCGGTCTTAAATTTTAGTTTAGAACCGGCCAAGTACATATTTACATGAACTCCCGTTCATAAATACCTCTTTCGTCAGAGAGTCAAAAGAAGTCAATATATGATGGATTTTCAACAATTTTGTTCTAGAATTTTACTTTCATTTTGCCAAGCACCCCCGTCCATTTTATGGTATATTCCTTGTGCAAGTTGTATCTCCTTTTATGGAGTAGCCCCACAGTTTTTAAAACTTCTATTCGATTCCAGCACAAGCCCCACACTCACAACACAGCAGCAGTGCGATACGACGGCAGTATAATACGATGCAACGGCACGACACGACGGCATATTCTGCACAATAGTAACACAGCATCCGGACGATGATTTCATATCGCTGTAATAAAATAAACAGGCTGGCATTGAGAACAAGTGCTAAATTGCCGACGATAAGTCACGATATGATGTGACATGTTTTAAAGACGTAGTAGTAACTTTACACTGCATGGCCTCGACCTTCACTGAGGGTTAACTTGAAGTCTTGGCCTTGAGAATCAAGTAAAACCTTCGCTCCAGCACTGGCTTGTACTGAGACTGACATATATGAAATGGCATGAATAGTCGGTGACAACCAACTTGCATCAAGTTACATTTTGACAATTCGAATTCTGAAGAACAACACAGATCAGGCCCGCCACATAACATAACATGTTATTTAGTAGAACTGTTGGGGTCCTGATTCAACCTTCGGCTGTCGTTTGATGCTAGTAAAGAAAACGAGAGACAACGCCCTCCCCCCCCCAAAAAAATAAAGCCTAAGGAGAAAAAAATGGCGTGTCATCAACATATTTTTATGAAAGAGTTCATGCGTGTAGACGGGTGTACGTCCAGACGTGGTCCGGGGACTAGCCCATATTAACGAGCACATTCAAAAACACCAAGGAGAAGCTGTCAGGGAGAACATTTACTGTTGACGACCATTGTTTCTGTGTATGTGTATTTTTGCTACGTGATGCACTATTGTAGCGTTCAGTCACTCAATCTTTACACAGAAACATTCTGTACAGTAAGGTGAATGGTTATGTCCTTAAAATGAACGGCCAAAAGTAACTTCTTCGAAATGGCCAAACGGTTAAGGTCGCGGTTTTCGGATTGTTAATTAGTGGGTTCGAATCCCAGCGGATATATAACTTTTTCTTTTCCCAACACTTGCTGTCAGTCAGTAGCTATAAGAGACTCTAATTCACCCCGTCAAATACCAGCAGTACCTTAGCCGACCGGGAAAGCTCTGCGGCTGGGACTGTCCGCGAAGTCCAGGTGAGCGCCTAAGTACAGGTTCGAGACGTGTGGCCGACTCGGCGGCCAGGGCTTAGGGGCCTGTCTCGTTACCTCCCTTGCATGGTCGCTCGACCCTTTTTGGGTTAAATGGATGGGCAGGGAGGAAGTGTGGTGGGCCGGGAACCCCGAGACCCCAGAAGAGTCCTATATGGAAGCCGGTAACTGTGATTTGTAGCGAATTTCAGGAGTCCGTGCGCCTGAATGCTTGGTCAACACCACATAACTTTTGCATTTTTCCCTCACCACATTTTTTTTATTTCCCTCGGCGCAAAACCCACAAGGCAATTTTCTAGGTTTGAATAGAGTGAGCTAAAGGATTGATGCTGATTTACTTCATTTATAATCTTAATTTCCTACATTTTCGACGGTACAAGGGATCCCAACCGTGTTCGGGTTTCATTACTTCTAAGTGATCTCAATATTAAAGCAGTAAGATTGTTCATGGTTCAGAAGTAACAGATCCAGGGATGACACAGTCGGGCGGAATAAAGTATTCACGTACATATAACGGACAGCTTTTTTTGTGTTTTTGTTTTTGATTGTACTGGAATTCACCCAAGGTGAGAAACCGCTCAGAATTATCTTTTCTCATGCACATGTAATGTTTTCAACGAGGAATCTTTAATTTTATTCTAAAAACTTATAATTTGATGAAATTCCTTTTTTCAGGTAGCGTCATGTGGTAAGTCGGGCAAATCTCATCTCCATGTTCAAGCCTGATGGAGGGGGAGACAACCACTGGCTTTCCTGAAAACATTTGGTCAATTCAGATATTTTGACTGGTGGATGTAATGTGGTATTACAAGATAGAGTGATGGGCTGCTTGCCCAAATTTTAAACTCAAAGATCTGATTGGTCCAGCATATAGAGTCTGAGTTTCAAAACATGAGTACTGTACTGTTTCCCCCCCCCGCCCCGTCAAGGGCAAACCCAGTGTGCGAATTTCGAACCTATAGTTGGTCAAACCTAACCCTAACCACAGAAATTAACCCTAGTTTGCAGTCACAAGCGATTATTTCCAGCAACTGATAAAGTTGGAAATACACAGACGTAAGCATATAATGGCCAAACTACACAGGTATACGCACTATCAGCCCTACTCAAGGTAACAGGCCCATAACCTGGATGAGAGATAACCTTTTCCAATTGTTCGCCTCAAACCGATTTTAGAACCTCTTTTCGCCCTGTTTTACGCGTTTTCGGGGAAATTGTAGAAACTGGGGTTTACTAAAGGATGCAGGCCAGTCAACAGGCCAGAAAAGTGCTTGCGCGGGCCAAATCAGAATTTGTATGCACTCAGTTTCTGAAAAGACAGGTTTAGGCGGGCAAAGAGAATACCAGCTTGCGTCCCAGTGAGATTTGGAAGAAATCGGTGCATGAAAACTATTTTTCGAGAAATGTAGGCACCGATATTTCAAAATGGCGAGGGGCTTCAAGACTGCATCATAGGGGTGACCTTCCGTGGAAATAAATATCTTCAGAAGTCATAGATTAATGAATGGAAATTTGAAAGAAAATAAAAAATCGTCAACTGGGCTTTAATTTGACGCGCGTCTCAAACGCCTGAGAAACTCTTGAATATATTTTTCCTGATTTTTTGAAGTTCGGGTATTTATCACTGTTGTCTCTATGACATTTTATTTACTGGCCTGCAACCCTTTGTACCCCTCTAGAGAGAAATTGCTATAGAAAACATAATCCTCCCATAAAAAGTGGAATAGGCCAAAAAAAGCAGGGAGCGCCAGTGAGTTTGCCTGATTACTTTAATATACTTGCAAAGTAGGGTAAATCGGACATCCTCAATATGGTCCTCTTCTGTCTTTGTCCTATCCAGGTATGAGCTGATTTCTTTCTTTTAGATGTGGTTTAGATGTGGTTTCCGCATCTGAATTATTCCAATTATATTATTCTCTTCCAAAGTTGCACGTTGACTGATAATTGAACGAAGTTAATCAATACTGACAATACAATTAATACTGACTGACATGATTGATTTTGTTTCGCGATTGTAATATTGAATGTAATATTTTAAATAGCTTTTGCATACATTGGACATGATGTTTGGGTAAACTTTAGTGCTAGATTAGTGAATGAAACTTTTACTTTGAAGCCACACAAAGGTACAAATTAAGACACAGTCCTACCGTGTATTTTTTGAACAATGTTTGCCCGTAGGCCAAGCTACAGTACACCAAACACAACGTGGACCTGTGCAAGCGTGCGATACTTCATGTACTTTGTGCAATGTAGACTGTGTACATGGCAGCATTTCTGCCGATAAGATTCTGCAAAGCAACAAATGGCAAAGCAATGGCAAAAATTGTTTAGGCAAAACCTAAAGTCATGCACATCTTCCTTTGTGGGTCCAGGCATCTACCTCCATGGTATGGGTGTTATTTTTTGTTATTCCATTTGTTTTTTCAAAGTGGTTTGTGGCTCTTAAATATATTTTACTCTGGTGCAAAGTCGGAAAATAAAGCTGTTTTGAAAACTTTGTGAAAATTATGAGGCCCTCTATCTGCTCCGAGCGGGAACAAAGGAGGGTGCGCTTCAACTCAGGCAGACTGGACCGACGGGACCACAGACTGGACACTTATCGCCGAGTCCAAAGCGCATTTACACCTGAACAGAATTCGATGGTCCTATCCATATCCTGGGAATTTCCACCTGTACCTCCATGGTTCTGATGAGAGTGGGAATTACTTCTTGACTTGTAAGTTGTAAGAAGCGGTTGTCGATGTTCTTTAGTACGTATTAGTTGTCCTCAAACTTGTTACCTTAGTTATTTTATGAGGAAGTGCAGGCTATTGCAAAAGCTAGGTAATTTGTGGCCCATTATCATTATTGCCTTTCGAAGGCCAAATGGGGTCATATATTTGACATAGGCCTATGCTTAGCGAGGAAGGAAAATAATAACCCCAGCGTTCCGTATGCAGGACGCCACTTGACACCCCGCGGCCTTTTGGTCTGAAAAATTCTAAGTGTGATTTAAATAAACGACTCGGTATTTTTCCCCCTAAATTGAACTTTTCTGGACACGTTTTTGCTTTCTTACACTGTAGGGAATAGTTCCTGGCGTCTATGTATGGAACTCCTTCCAATCCCCCACAATGCCTTTCATTAAATTAAAGAACAAAACAAAACCTATGTTTTTCTCCTTTGGGGGTGGGGACGTAACCCATGTTCCCCCCTCCCCCAGATCTGTCTGTTCACTTGATTGAACAAGAATTAAATTAATGTTGGTGTACCTTCTCAAGATTAGTTCACACCAGTTTCAATTGCATTTAAGAATTTTTGGGAGAATTTTTAATCGCACACTGAAATGGTTGGGTTTATCACAAACACAGGTCCATCATGGTATCTGCTTGCGTGGTTGCCTTGGCAACCATCACATTACTCCAAAAAAGTCACACTTGTAAACCCTAATTTCTGGAATTATACCCATATACACGAATTGACTAATGACCACTCTGATGGAAAGTTATATACTAAAGCCACGTTTAGTGCATTGAAGACATAACAGGTTCATGGAAGGGTCAGTGTTTTTCAGCCAGTTCCAAGTTCAGGAATACTGGGCGCCTCTCATTTGAAATTTATGGCTTGGACATGTAGCTTTTGGGGAAACTTTGTGTTCTTTGTTGATACTCACTTTTAGAAGTACTGTTTTCACGATATGTATAACCATAGGCCTACACTTTATTCTGATGGCTTCATGTTTTGATATATGCTTTTCTTTTCTGTTTACATTGTTGGATTGTTTACGGTTGAGTGTTTTCGATTAGTGGCCTCCCTTGAACACTTTTGTTGTCTTTTGTTCGTTGGGTCGTGTGTTTGGTTTTGTTTTATCTGTAGGTTATTGCATCATGTTCACACTTTATCATAATAGCCTGGATTTGGCTGTTGTTTAGCATCAAATTTCACGTTACTCACCTATTATCTTTGTTCTCTCTTAATCTCCCATTATCTGCAGAGGAGTTCGATTTTCCCCAGGGGTTTGAGTGACTTCTACCACTATTTTTTGGCTGTTTCATGTAAAGTTGGCTTGAGTTTTGACAGTTTTATTGAAGGTTTTGTGGTGTAAGTCAGGTCTGTCAGGTTTTCGAAATTTTAGTCATCACTTAGGGTTTTTTTCTTTGTTTGACTTTTTTTAGCTCAAGTGACTGGGTTGACTTTTTATTTGTTTATTGACCAAATTGTTCATTATAGTAATTTGATTATTTGGGGGGTCTTCCCATGCTTGAATCATTCACAAAGATACCTGTGTTGCTTAGTCTTGCATATAATGAATTTCTTCTCGTTTTCTGTTGTTGCTGAGTCTCAAATTCTGCCTCTGTTTTCTCTATTCTTAGAATGGGCTTGCGATTCCTCCCCGAAAGATTCCATTTGATTTTTTTGTGTTAACTTCATAAAACTGACCCCTTAAAGGGTTTTCTCTATTGACTTAAGTGGTCCTGATTTTTTTCTTTCGGTTACGTAGCCGGTTTTTGGAAAGACAACTCCCGCAAGCGAAGCCCTCACAGCGTGAGGTGCCCACTCAAGGGCCCTGAACATTTTGGGTTGTAGATGCTCCATGCTTTTTCATCTTTGGCCTTCTTTTCGGGAGATTTTTTGTCAAATCTATTTAATGTCTTAAACGAACGATAATTCTGTGATTCTTTAATCAATTTCATTTTATTGTGGAGATTTTCATTATGTTTTTCCTCATGTGGGTTGGGTTTGTAAACAAGAAAATAGACCGAACTAAAACTTCAGCCCCCACCCCAGCATTGCCGCGGCCTCCGATCATTTCCAATATGGAGGTAGGAAAACATTTTCCTGCATCCTTGTTTCCAATCACCATAACTCGGAAAAAAGCACTAGGCCCGAATTTAAAATGAAACTTCATTAATAATATCAGGGTCACCGGCAGAAGCCATAAAAATTAGAAATAAAGACATTTCTGGAAACCTCAAAATGGTGCATGCCAGACAAAATACGTATTTGTGCACACACGTTCCTGTATGCATTTTCCTTCATTTTTTCCCCAGTGAATTTTGGCTCTAAAGTATTTTTTTATCCTGAAGTCATAAACCTTTTGATTTGACAATATAGTACCCCTGTACAAGCTTTGTTAAAAATTAATGGCCCTCTACAAGCCAATTCGGTATTTCGGTCGCGCATGCGCCACCTGGCCTTGACGACCCTTTTTTGGATAAACAAACCATTCCGCTCCATAGCAATACCCAAGTAGATTTTCGACTTGCCGCTCTGGTTTATTTCATTTCATTTCATTCGTTGGGCTCCACCACGACCGGGCTAAAACTAACCCTCGCTGAGCAAATTCGCCTCCACCTTCGACAGGTTCAACCATGGCTGGCTATCCCATTGCCTCGCAAGTATTGGCTACATTACCTGGCACAACAGCCTCATGGCCCGTTGGGGTCTCGATGGTTTCCGCCACCAATACTCAACCGACAAACGGTTCACCGGCACCATTGGTACACCTTGATCTCTCTCCATTCAGCCTCAACTCTAACCTTCCAAAATCTAAGTTGCCGCCGGTAGGCAACAGAAAGTCCATCCCTAATATACCTTCGCACTTGATGTCAGCAAAAATTAGCCGAACCGGGTAAACTGTTTTGCCTATTTGAATATATCGACCCAAGCAGCGCACATTGTTAGTAATGTACTGCCATCAACTTGCCGAATGCTGGCCTCCTCCGCTTCCATGCAACACAGGCCTTTGCTCCTTGGAAACTCTATGGCAGACAACACTACTGAGTAAAGTTACTGTTGACACCGAATCAACCAAGAATCGACACTTCGCCCCTCTAACAATTCCATCGATAAATAGCCCACCCCTAGGCTTGGAAACAGATTTTGGCTGGGTGCCTAGTGGCTCTTTGCCTTTTCCTGTTTCATGCCTCTAATGGATCGCTTGCCTCTCGCTTAAGCTTCGGGAATGTCCAGCCTGCCCCTTTCTCTCCTTCCGAAGCTTGGTGCATTCTTTGGCGAAATGACCAACCTCTTTACACCTGAAGCACTTCAACACGCATGGCTTCCTTTTCTCTAGTTTCGGTGACAGCAGTCCTGCAGGCGGTTATCATCCCCCTGGCTCGGCCCCTTACTCGTGAACTCAGTCAACATCTTGACCATCCGATATATCTTTTTGGCTTGCTGCCCAGCACTCTCCTCCAACTTCTGCAACCGATCTTCGGTTTCCGAGTCCATGGCCTTTGTGAACGTCGCTGGCTTCTTCTCTGCTCGCTTTTCACTCTCAACCTTCTCGAAATTCTCTGTCTCTATAGGCTGCACGTATCGCCTCGTCCAATGTCTTCGGACGGGCGCGATAAATGCCTTCCCGGACCACCTGACTCGACACATCATCCAGTCGCTCACGTGCCTCTTAGGGGATCTCTGGATAAGATGTTAACACCAACTCACGGACTACTTGTCCCAGTTCTTATTAAAAAGAATTTCCTTTGGCCCTTGACGCCGACTCCTTAACTCCACAAGGTAGTTCTCAGCCTGTTGGCTAGGACCAAACCTCCTAGCTGTTCAGAACTTGAACAAGTTCTTTATATGTGAAGTTCTTGGACCCATCGCCAAGAATGCGGAGCGCATCTCCCTGGAGGCTAGCAGCCAGGATCTCGGTTACCTGCTCCTCATTCCACTGATTCACCTTTCTACACGCCTCACAGTGGCGGTAGTACTCGTTCCAAAAACCTTACCGTTATACCGGTAGGGAGGTGATCGTAGGCTTCAGAGGCTTACCGTCGAATATACTATAGCCCTGACTACCTACCAACCTAGACTCCCTTTTCGGTGGCCCAGGGCCAACTCCAGGTGAGTCAACCTTATCGACAACCTTGTCGGATTTCTCCAAGGTTGGGCGAGTAACAAAGCTAAACAACTCACTGTGTAACTTTCGTTCCTTATCAGCGCAATCAACTTCATGGTTCAAAAAGGGGTTGGTGCTACGACTACGCATGGGAAGATAGGCCTCACAGGCGTACTCTCAGTTTGCCTTGGCACTTCCTTTGAAACCAATATAAGCAATGTGCCTACGCAGGATATCTCCGTTGCCTTCAGTGCATACCCGGAGGTATCTGAATCAACTTCGATCAGAGGTGTATCCCTACTCTTAGGGATACCCTCATTTACTGTTTTAGGCTCTGTACCCTTCTTAACAGCCTCCAACTCTGAGGACAAACGGTCCCTCTCCCACTTTAACCGCTGAACTTCCATTCTTGAATGGTTCAGCTCGTCCAGGATAGAACCCTTTTCAGCCTCCGTCGAGCCAACACCACTGTCCTTACCCACGCTCATACTGGAGTTCCCTCCTGAACAGAAACCTCAGTCTCAACTAGACAACTACACTCGGTCACTGTCCACGTGGCGACAATGGCAACTCACAGGCAAACTCAGGCTGAGGAACCTCAGTTTCAAGCCTCCAGAATTTACCACTCCTTGTGTACCTACTACAACCCGGTAAATTCTCAACAGGATTGGAAGCTGCTGTCCTGCAGTACGCAACTCCGCTCGAATCTTCAACAGAATCCCCACCAATGTCACCAACCCAACAATTAAGGAACACAATTATGTACAGGGCAGTATACACCCCAAGTAAGCATAAACCGCCTACCTCGCTACAATTATCCTCACTGTGCACCTCTGTGAGGTTCGTCCACTTCACACCAAAAGACACAGATATTACTCTTTATTGGTAGATATAACTACAACAAAATTACAGAGTATCCCACTTCTGACACCATTTGTGGCGGGACAACTGACACCTTTGGAGGTGGACCTGCAGACTAGCCTGATCGGAGATGGAATTGACCTAGCCTAACCCCACAAATATATTTATTTAACCTTACGCAAAAATGAGCGGCTATCCAAACGCAAGGGGGGATATCAGTTAACGAACGGTGGACTATGCCTTAGGGGCTGTTCGTTTGTTGGAAGTTTACCACCTCTCTGCGATTAGGTGATTGATTCCAATGTCAATATAGGTTACAATAAATGTCATTACAAGTGACAAGGGACTGGACTAAACCTCATGGTTACCGTTGACTTCAAAGGCAATTATATGATTGGTTTATTCAATGTCAGAGCTTCAGTAATAGTTTACACACAAAGGCAATTAATTATGTACAAAATGATCCTCACAGGTAGGTAGTCCTATGTGGTCAACTTAACCACTAACTTGATTAAATAGGAAGCTTGTTATCCTGAACCTACACCAAGGTATCCCTCACAATAACCAGAGTGGCCCGCACAATAACCGGGGTAACCCTCAATGACCAGGCAACCTTCAAGTCAATAGGTAACCCTCAAGTTAATAATAGGCTTATAATTGATGAGTGTTGATCACAGAAGCAAAGACAACCTTCGTAATTATACAACACAACAGGGTAGACTTATATTACTAAGCAATGCAGTTCCCAAACTGCAACAGGGTTCAAGGTGACTTAAGTAACCCCCATCCACTTCAAGTTATTATCAAATTACACGGGTCAGTTGATTAAGAAGGCGATTATAATAGTCCTCACTGGACTCTAACGGAAACCGGCATCGAGTAAGCATCACCGAGGAAAGCAAAGCTCTCAGACCAAGGCTGCAACCAACCATCGTATACCAAAAAGTATGGAACAACGGCACGCGATCCCTCCAGTCTAGCTTTGCTAATTCCCTTATTAACTGGTTCACATGGGTTCCCTAGCCCTGTAATCCAACATTCCTTAAATAAACCGGACTGTCTAACAATCCCTCAATCTCCGATGAGATCTTAAGTAACCGGCAGCTCCGATGAGAACAAGCACCACACTAACCGATCGCACCAGGCGCACCAGAGGTAGGGTTTTAATATAGCTAAGTGAACGATACAACTCCGTAAAGCTCCTATCTGCACGGTGCCGTCTTAAGAAATCCCGGCAACCCACGCAGCCAGTGCCCAGACCTAGGGTAACGCGCGCTTCTGATTGGTTGCCGCTTTCCACGTGCATGCATTATAAATACCCAGATTAAACACAAGACTACACAGCTACCCTGTTTCGCCACACTATGAGTAGAACAAAATTTGAAAGAAGATTGAAATGAGCATCTAAAATTATTTTAAGTGCACATACATCTATGCGTGTTTGACACGGAGCACGCTGAGTATATACGCGAAACTAATTTATTTCGGCTTGTATGCTCTTTACGTACACCATGGTGGAAGGACGCGGAAGGAGTTACAACTCTGGCGCATCAAAGTGCTCGATGATCATCGCCGCCTGGTCAGACGAACAATAGTAAACATTCCAAAAATGTCTGATTACTGCCTGCAACTTAGCTGGACAAGCGGGGCCAGTAATATCCTAGCAATACTTGTGGCGTTTTCCTAGAAATTAACAGCAACTTGTCGCAGGGACCGGGAAATAGAAACAAAATATCTATCATTTAATTTATATCTACTTTAGCCGTCTTGAATTAAAAAAAATTTTGATGCACTTTTCCATTATCCATGCAATGTTTGCAATTTTACTTTGTCACTCCGAAACATCAGTTTTCAAAGTCTTTCTACGAATTTGGCTAAGTCTGGTCAAGGACATGTTGACCTCCACAGGACAGTTAAGTTCACGAAAAACAAAATACTGTAGCGTGTCCTACTGATCAGGGTTCGACGCTGGTATAGAAGCACACGCAGCCGCAACTCACTGTTTTTGGTCACGAAACCTCTGTTTTATTGCTGTCGTCCACAACAATGCGTTTTCAGCTCAACTCTAAACATGGCGCCTGTCCGCAGGGACTGCGCAGGCGCGAGGCGGGAAAACCGCGGGCCGTTCGCATACCAGCGCGGGCAGCCAGCCAACTCCATGCGGGTCCGAGCTGGCGCCCCCACCGGCCGGACCCGCCGGCGCTACAATACCCTGTTTCATCAGAAGGAGTGATCATGAAATCTCATAAAATACCTTTTGTGTAAATTCAGTAATAAAAATGATTCAAATAAAACACAAGATCTTATAAACAACTTGGCTATTAATTCCCAAAATAAGTCCAGAAGAAAGCGTTCGATAAGGACAATGACTGCACGTAAACACTTACGGCACAGGGCCTAATACAAGCAACTGCGCAAGCATTAAATTAGATGTTGTTGTCAAATCATACTAAGCACCAACAATGCATGAATATTCAACTTCCTATACTGCAGTACACAACGTCTTAAGGATATATGCAGATTACCAGCGAAAAATAGCGGCGATGATCACGGGGTACGTTCAAAGGGCGCTTATGGTTGTGAAACAGGTGGGGCGTTGCAAGCATTTGCTGCGCTCTGGCTATGGACATACCGGGCATAACAGAACTAAAGCGGTAATTGGCCAGATGTTGTAGCCCGGATAGTTCAAACTCCTGTGTCCTTCCTCCATACGTATACACAGAACGCGTGCAAGAACTACGGACGTATATCAAAAAAATCTGGACTCGCAATGCCCTCAATCAGCTTATAGAGATCACTGAATCCACTAGTGGCCATTTTACCGAGTCGAATACAAAGCTTGCCCGGCAATGCCCGCCTTTGTTCTCCCTGGCGTCAATAGAAGCAAGCCAACCTGCGCATTTGTATTCGGCTCGGTAAAATGGCCGCTAGTTGGCTTCTATTTTATACAAAGGCGTTGCAAGTCCGGGTTCTTTTTATATACGACCGTGGCAAGAACCCGCTTGTAACCACCTGTCTTTTTTCCCCGATTGGGGGTGCACTTCAGCTCGGGGCGGATACCGTACCGCTGGCTAGGCCATATGTGGGTTTGTTCATCCAATTTCCACCCCACAATTCCTTGCGAGCCTGAAATCTGGCCACAGACATTATAAAAGCATAGACCGCCAGTCTTGCGCGTATAACCGTGATTTTGAAAAGTATGGGCAAACAATGGACGAAACGGTGGATGGAAGCGTGTTCATTGCGCATTGCGCACAACGCACTTACATTGCCTGTATTTGTTTACAACTGTGCTTCCAAATACGTTCACCTTTTTTGCTCTTTGGTGCTCTATTACCTCTTCTTGTCAAATGTTGCAATCGCATTGTTTTGAATCTCTATGAGCGAGATTAAGTAAACAGAGGATTTTCTTTTACAGTCGATGATGGCTTCATAGAATTTTATGGTATGGCTGGAATTCTTCAACTGTGCGTAAATTCCCTATCCGCTCCGAGCAGGTACAAAAGAGGGCGTGTTTTGAAGTGAAATTGACAGTCCTTTGGTACGCGTTCACCGCATAGACGTGCAAGTTTATGCGTGTTTGACGCGGAACACGCTGAGTACGCGCGCACCGTGACAAATTTAGGAATGTAGCCTATGGTCTCCGCGCGCACGTCGAACACGTGCAAGAACCCAGTTGGAAAAAGTTAGTACCATCTCTCTTTCTTTCGCCGGTGAGGGTGCACTTCAGCTCCGGGCGGATACCGTGGGGTGAATTCAGTGCCGGAAGGCACTGTTCGAGAACCACCAAAAATGACTTCGTCACTCTGCACACTTTGGCGACTTACCGGTCAAACAATAAAGCAAGCGCACTATTTATAAAATGTCCTACAACGATGTCATTTGGTGGTTCTGGAACAGTGCCTTCCGAATTTGCCAATAATTAATAGTCGGGCGCCGTGCAGATCACGGAAAACCCCCTGTACATGTAGTTTTGAATATGAACTGGCGTTCTATGCGCTGTGGATCGGGCTGCTGCACGCGCATAATATGTAACCAGATCGGGGACCAAACCACAATCTAGCGACGTCCCTACTTCTCTGCTTATGTCGCTTGTTCAAGCAGCAAGACCATAAGACGTCTTTTTTTTAATCAGGTCACATGATAATGATGTAATTTTCCCGCTCGATTTTGGGAAAATAACAAGATTTGAAATGCCGGCAGCCACCATGGCCGCCGCCGTTACCGTTACCGTTGGAGTCTATGACAAAATTGTTTCCGATCGCTATGTTGGAAAATCGCCACGGTAAACATAAAATTTACCACGGTGAATCGATGGAGATTTTTAATGGAAACATTTTCATGCATAAATTAAACTTTGGCAAAGCTTTATTTTTTTCGCGTAAACGTTTTCATCGGCAGAATTAGACTCGCGCGTGCCCGGGGCCACCAAATTCTACACATCTCGTGCAAGATTCGACCGAAAAATCCCCTTGATCCGCTTTTATATATAACAAGTGAAGGGAAAGTTTCATTTAGTTCTTGGGTAGCATGTTTCCTGCAAAATCCGATCAATTAGAGCAATTTGTATTGACATTTTTGGCCGATAATGAGATAGATGTCATCTGCGAACCATGATCTAAAAATAGTTCAAAAATTACGTCATCGCTGCACAAACGAGTGGCGTTTGTGTACATGGCCGTTTTCCAATACTCAACTGCGGCTGCGTCTCAGGCTTCAACTGTTTTTTTACTACCTGACTTTGAAGCTGTAAGCGCACTAATTAGTCTAATAGTGCCACAAAACATCAAATAAGATGCAAAAGAACAAAAATTTACAGTAATCCAATTAGATTTAAACGCTTCAGGCCCACAATCGGGGATTGGTTTCAGGGACATAGCCCGAGACAGAGTTGAGTATTGGAAAAGCGTCGTCACTAGTTTGTGGCGGTTTGACGGTGATTTGGTCCCCGCGGTCCGCGCGACCTGATACTTGACAACGCCGCGCCAGGCCTGACAGGATCGTATATCGACGAGTCGTCCACGAGCCCCCTGAGCACAGTACTTCATTCATAGCTCGGAGAGTGAACATTAAGTTAAGTCCTGACTCGTAAGAAGCAATTGTAACTGACCTCACGTCCGTGCATGTAAACTAATAATATGCTAAATGTACTGAACGAAGCGTTTCCCACAATTTGCATGAAAAGGGCCGGGAAAGAGTTCCATATACGGACAACACTTGATGCCTCTGTGCATAACCATATGAGACTTGTGTAGGGCATGTTATCACTTTCTGACGGCTTTTATAACATTTAAAGGGAAAATCAGTGTTGTCCGTATATAGGCCTATGGACCTCTTTCCAAGGGGCATACCGACCACAAGCCAAGCTGACCTTTGCCCCCTCATGACTCTGCAGTTTGCAAACTGATTCAGTGATCATGCTTCTCTGCTGGTTTATGTAGTTTGTCCCGAGTCGAGTATGTTACCAGGGGTCCTGTATTTGACAAGCATAGCCTTTTATAACCACCCTTCCACTTTCAATTGTGAATGTCCATCATTGTACATATATGTTACATCTGTTTGTTTATTTTGGGTTTTTGAGGTGGAACAGTTGACCTTGAATGGCAAATGGTCCATACAGAATTTGTGAGAGGCCCATAACTGACAAAGGTTTAGGCTAAAATCATTGAAAAACTTAAGGGAAAAAGCCATTTTGTCCATTATTCTAAAAGTGACCACGCTTACCGATACATGTAGGTGACGTTTTTCACCATCAGTGCTCTTGACGTTGAAACCAGTGAAAGGCCCATAACTGACCCACTTTGCTGAAGTCAATGAAAAAAAGTGAGGACACAATGACAGAAAATGACCACTTCTGACCCAAATCTGCTTTGAGCCTTTGTAAGGCTTAGCACAGGCATTGACCAAATATCAAGGCTAAAGGTGGCTTTCTTAGGCCACATAAAAAAAATAATTGGTGAGCTGCCTTTGTTTTTAAGTCTTGAGGAGGGAGGGCCTTTTTTCAGTTCAACATACATCTTTGCTGGATTAGAAAAATGAAATAAACAGTAGTAGTTTCCTCAATGAAATCAGTTTTCAGACTTGAGTTGCACATCCAGGATAATAGGAGGGTTTTCTGAGAGAGGGTCACGGTGCTGTAGCTCTGTGAAGTGGACTCAATATCTGGGAATGGGTGAAATACTACAAACCTCACTATTATTTTGTGGCATATGACATGATCGCTATGACTTTGGGTCAAAATTTCATGTATTCTTACCATAGTCCATCAAAAAGAGCCTCCTGATTTATTTCATTTTCGAAATGCTTTTGTCCCTTTGGGGAGGGCTAGTTCTTCCCCCATCAACCAAAGTTTCCCGGTCACTTGATGGAATGAGAATTAAATTAATTCAAATGTATCCATGCCCTTTCTCAACATTTTCACACTAGTTTCAATCACATTTGTTAAGAATATTTTTGGGATCAGTTTTAACTTGTGCTGAAATGGTTGGGTTTATCACAAACACAGGTCTATCATGGTGTCTGCTGGTATGGTTGCCTTGGCAACCGTTTCATCACTGCTGTCATTGTCTCTGGTTGCATTCATTGTCGCGGTTGTTTTTTTCCACTACCGTCACTGGAAGTACAGTCATATCCCTGGACCAAAGAGACGGAGGTTTGTAATCATCCATGAAAATTTTATTTTTTTATTTTTTATTTTTTTTTTGCTTCTATGAAGAATGCTATTTCTGGTAGCAAGCTCACATGAATGGTACAAACGTGCTGCTTTTATGATCGTTGAAAATTGATCCTTTAGAGAATAGCCTTTGCCACTTCATTCAGTGGAACTTGAAGGTACATACATGTACTTGACTTCTCATCAAGGATGCGCTGGTATATTGTTTTGCCATTCACAGTATTGTCATTGTTGGATGTTCACTTGAAATAAAACGTAAAGAGCAAACTTGTTCATACAGTGCAACACATGCAAGATGGTATTTTCAGTGACATTAACAAAGGGGGTAATATAGTCTTGGTTACAAGACGTCGATCCCTGGCGGTGAGGACATTAACAAAGTGGGTAATAGTCTTGGTTACAAGATGCCCCTAGCAGTGCAGTGTTTCAAGTCAGTCATTGGACTGTATAGTGATTCACCAAAGTGGTGTAGATGGCACGGTGCCCTGTACACACAAGGCTATCCACCTCTGGCAGAAGCAACCCCCTTATTGGTTGAAAAGAGCTACAGTGTATGTTTAATAGGCGTGAGTCTTCAAAGTTTTTTTATTTTGTTTCTCCTACAGTTTTTTTCTGGGGAATATTCCAGACATAAGGGATTATGTAGCCAGAGGCCGATTAATGGAGGATGCTGTCAAAGATTGGTCAGTAAACTGTTTACATTGATTCATGTTGCTTTGTTGTGGCGTTCAGTCCCTGGCACACTCAAGCATGGATTCAGAGCCACATGTTAGGAGGGGGAGTACACAATGTTTCCAGGGAGGGGGAAGGACCAAATATTTGGGGAATTTCTTATCATAACCTTTTTATTTTCCTTTTGAGCGGTGACAATTTGGGGCTTCTTATGTTATTTGGAAGAAAGCTTTTCTCATTCTAAATTCAAGAAAGGGGGAATGTTTGCCCCTTTGGTTATGTAAAGGGTCAAAGAAATGTGGGTTTTTGTTTCAATGAGATCCTTAAAAATGCACCTTTGTGCCTGATTAAACATATGTTCAATTTTTGTTTTGCAATGTTGGCTTCTGTAAAGGGGAATTCAGAACCCAATTTTTTTTTGGGGGGGAGGGGGCAAACATTTCTTAAGGGGCTACACATTTTAGAATTCTTCATATGACCTTGTACCGGTGTACCATTATTTTAGGGATGAGGGTAGATTTAGGGTCATTTTACTTGTTTTTGGAAATAAGTGAGAAAATGTCCCAAAATCATCTTTTCACACATTGTTTCTTTATAAATGCTAAGAAAGAAATTGCCAAATTTTGGGGTTGCTCTAGTTTGGCCTTGGTTATTGTGTATTCCCAAAGTTGCGATCCTTGTGCATGTTGTAAGGCCATGCCTAAAACTTCTGGCTATGGCTGGCAATAACATGCCTGTCTTTGGAAAGCCGCAAGCCAGTGGCTATGGCCTTGTCGCATAGACAGATGAGACTTTTGGATATGGCTCGACTGACGTTCATGCCTTTTTCTATCTTTAAATGCAGGGCTGATGAGTTTGGGCCAGTTTGCGTTGTTTGGTTATTACATGTAAGCATGGTGTATTTCCATGACGTCCGTGTCATTAAGGTATGTCAATAAAATGTGCATAAATATGTGTGACTAGCAGATCCCGAACAACGAGTCTTAAGGTTGTTTTTACCAGTAATGCAGTTTTGGTTTCCGTTAGAAACAGAAAGAGCTGATCTCCTTTTAGTGATGTATTACTCAGTATGGCATCCAAATGAAAAAAAAAATGTGGGCATTGTGTGGGTGAAAAGATTTTGACTTACTGTTTGCAAGTTCGTTTGAGGCATTGAACTCCAAAGCGGCTCTTACAATGTGTGACTCATTTTGTGAGGTTGGGTAACATATGCACCACTTGGTCTCAGTTTGCCAAGCAAATTTCACTTAATGTTAGTGTATTGTAGCGCCGGCAGGTTCGGCCGGTGGGGGCACCAGCTCGGACCCGCATGGAGCTAGCTGGCTGCCCCCACTGGTATGTGAACGGCCCGCGGTTTTCCCGCCTCGCAACTGTACAGTCCCCGCCTAGACACCTCGTGTCTAGAGCTTGTGTACGAAAAACAGGTTTGTTGACGTCGGGAAAATAAACAGAGGTTTCTTGCCCGGAACAGCGATTTGTGGTTGACTGTGTGCTTCTGTGACAGCGTCAGAGCCCAATAAGTAGGACACGCTACAGTATTCCCCCCCTCCAAAAAAAACAGAACTAGTTCTGTATACCAATGTTAACTAAGTGTTAACTGCTTCAAAACTAATAAAAAGGTGATGTGAGTGGGATTTTCCATCATTGTGTAGGAAATGATTATACCTTTTTTTCCCAAGCTGAGGAGATTTCAGGGCAGTGTTCCGTATCCCCATTCAGGAAATCCTCGTGCTGGAGAATCTCAAGTATCGTAAAGGATGGAATTATGATGGCATTGCGTCCATCTTTGGCGCACGGTTTCTGGGCCGAGGTCTGGTGACAGAGACAAATCATGAATTGTGGCTCAAGAGACGGGAAATTTTCAACCCAGCTTTTAGCCGAAAGTAAGCACTCTGAATCATTCCAACTGTTTGTTAGTGTGGAAGGGGGGGGAGGGACAATGCCGCCAGGTTGGGTGCAAGGTGGGGACCAGAGGTAGTGCCAGGCTGGGACTTGGTTAAAGGGCAAGATGAATTGAAATGCATTAGGATAATGTTTGTTTTTTGACTCCATTACCTAAACTTACCTAAAACAAGATGGATGGACCAACAAGGCAAACGGAAAAGATAGACTCACGTAAGATGTTGGTGCCCATTGCATTAGATTTTATAAAGAGTGTTGTATAAGGGATATAAAGGGTAAAAAAGGGGAATCCAAGATAAATTTATTTGTTTCTTGAATGTGTCATTATTTTGGTAAATGGCAACCATCATCTGTTTCTTTGTGATATCCTTTGTGGTATGTTTTGCATGACAGTTTCGTTACCCAAATGTGTCATCCTGGTTTTTGGTTCATTTTTTTAAAGCTACTTGAAGACGTGCATCAGTCAATTCAATTCTAGTTCTGATTTATTGGTGGGTTACCTCAAGTCCAAAGCTGATGGCAAGACAGGTGTTCGACTCATTGAGGCACTGAACAAGGCCACTATAGATATCATTGCCAAGGTCAGTAAGAGACACTTTGGTGTTTGAACACAAAGGCATGCTGAAAAATAGAGCACATGCTGGGTCAGTAGCTCACACGTGGTTGGCCCTTCCAGCGTGGCCGTGTACTAGCACCCTGACTCCCATGCTCGGAACATGTTTGAAGTGGCATGACATCAGGTGTTTTGTACAGCCTCGGTACAGCCATATTTTCCGAGGCAAAGGCCAAGGGAAGTCCACCTTGAGCAGAAGCACCCCGGCCCTGATCACTTGAAAAGAGCCATATTGGTGGGTAGTGTTCACTTGGTCGCTGGTAGAAACGCGACTGTAATGCATGCATTCTTCAGTTCTTAGTCATTTGTGAACTGGCAAAATTCACTTCCCACCAAGGAAGCCACTTTTGCTAGGAAAATGCCCCCTCTAGGTCCACCTCGGGGCAGATAGGATCTTTTGGGCGCTCAGAGCCCCTCAGGGGAGATAGACATGCACTAGTGACCTCATTGCCATTCTTTATGTGTAGATATTAGTTTGTTGGACAGAAAATCAGCTTTCTTGGGATGGTGTAAATGTCAGTATTTGAGACCATTTTAGCAGAATTTCTGTGTATCATTGCAGGTTGCATTTGGATCAGACTTCCACCAATTTGATGCAGAGAAGATCACCTCATTCAACAAGGAATTTGACTTGGCCCTCAACGCGCTGACTCAGCAGTTTGAGAATCCCTGGACCTGGGTAAAGGGCAGTGCTGTAGTCAAGTCAGCAGTGTCAAGTTCGAGTCCCAAGTCTGAAGCCTCGAGTCAGAGTCCAAGTCTCGAGTTACGAACCTCGAGTCTGAGTCCAAGTCACAAGTCAGAAACCTTGAGTCTGAGTCACAAGTCACAAATCTTGAATCAAGTTATTCGGACAGTTATTCTAAGTGAATCAAACCATGGAGGAACTTCCATAATCAAAGTTGTATATGCACGTCCGTACTCACGTGTAAATAACAAATGTGCTTTCACCCAGCGCATAGTCTGATTACCGTCGCACAGTTTGTAAATACGGAATATGACATGTCTGGTGGACTCATCAGTGGATACTTAGCCGTAGGCTACATAAATGGGCGAAGTGGAAAATGTGCAACACTACAACGCTCCACGCATGCAAACCAGTGATAGCACGGGTGCATACAAATTAATTTTTAACGGCGTATACAGTAAATATGTTTAATGAAAATACTTAACTCGAATCACAAGCCACCAAGCTCAAGTCCAAGTCATCATGATTGAGTCAGAGTCATTATCCAATGTGACTCGTGTTGAGTCTGAGTCATGAAAAATGTGACTCGATTGTCTGAGTCCGGGACTCTAGTCATACAACACTGGTAAAGGGGCACCTTGTTGCTTATATTTCCAGAAATTGCTTTCAGTATTAAGTCCTCTGCTTATTTAAACTGGTGCAGGAAATTGATGAAATTACCACAGGTCTGTTGTGGCCCTCGATCTGGTGGGTACTTTGTTGCTCTGTTGTAAATATAATTCATTCCATCCATCTATCTCTACATTAGAAAATTACCTTTGGAGAAATCAGTTGTGCTGAAAATATTGTAAAACAATTCATTAAACCGAGAAAAGTACTTCCCACGTTGTTTTTTCCAATCTTCTTCAAGCAATACTTTCATGTATACTGGACCCACTCCCTTATAGATTGCAGAAATATGCAACATCAGACTACCGGTAATTAGGTTCTTGTACAATGGGGTCACACCACACAAAATCCTTGAATGTGGTCAAGATGGATTAGGCAGTAATCACTTCAGGTGAATTGCAATAATATGGCCAAGAGGGACTGGTATGTGGTTTTTCATGAGTTTTGAGAATGAAAATCTGCATGATACTGCCAGAGTTGTAATAGGTCTCTATGTTTTGTGAGTTGAGTCAAGTCAAACCCTTGTAACATAGTGATTCAAGTTTCATCATTAGGCACAAAGTTGAGTTGAGCCAAGTTTTAGCTCAAGTCAATTCAAGTCTGCAATATTTGAATACAATCTGATAAATAAAAACAAGAGAAAGTCTATTTTTTTGCATTTTAAATTTACTTCTTGGTTCCTACACATGGTCACACCACATCTTACCCTTGTTGATAAAAACACGACGTGAACATTATAAACCCGCACAATGAGTCATTACAAATAATTTTTCGCAAAGAAGTTTGCTTTTATTATTGGGACTCGAGTCTTGGTCTACAGATGAAGGGCTCAAGTTGAGTCAAATCATTTACTCACAGTGACTCGAGTTGAGTTTACCTGTCTCAACTTGAGTTGAGTCACTAAAACTTGGGACTCGAGTTGAGTCTTCACAATTCTGGATACTGCAGATGTTTGGTTATTTTTACACATGTAAAGTATGATTGATTAACCAAACTGTAGCTGAAGGTGTGGATGGTTTGGTTTATATGTTGACTGTAAACTAGGATGAAATATTGCCCAATTTTTACCGTGCGCGACTTCCATTGTCTCAAGTAAGGTGTAACCTTTTTCTGACATTTGGGTGCTTCATTGCAATAAAATTTAAAACAGATGTAACTGGCCAAAGACCTTTGGACATTTGTAAATGTTGTTGCCAATATTGGTGTTTTGTGACTAGTGCAACCCCTCAAGATCAGCGCGGGACTATCGCACCACAGTCCGCCAGGCCATCCAGAAGTTAAGAGAGACCGGAAGGATGATCATCCAGAAGCAGATGAAAGCCTTAGGGAGAGGGGAAGAGCTCAGTAACAACATCCTGTCCTTCATCCTTCAAGCCTGCCAGCATTCGGCGACAGGAGGATTGGACATGGAAGAAATGGTGGATGAGTTCACTACCTTCTTCCTGGCTGGTAAGTTGCAGTGATGGTATGGTCTCCTTACTTGTCTACTGTCCCTGTAATATTGATATGGACTACAAGTGGCATATCATTTTTTTTTAAGATTTCAACAAACTCAACTGGCAGAATTGATTACTTTTGGTATTTCAAGATTGCCCTGTCTTCCTATCTACCAGAGGTCATTAGTGACAACCATTTAACTTTCTTGCTGAGGAGCCATAGCTTAAACAGTTCTTAGCTCCACGGTGATATACAGAATCCACCAGACAAACTAATCCTACTAATAATAATAATCTTATATAATGCCAAATCCATTAAAAAATGTTTAGGGTGTTTTCCAGAAACTATTAACAAAATAATCCAATCAAAGTAAAATTGCTTAAAAACATTTTGTTACAGAGAATTACATTAAAACCGAAGCCAAAGCCAAGGTACCGTAATTAAAACTTTGGACATATCATTCAATGGCATATAAAAAGACTAACTCTAAGAACCAGCATTTAGAAATCATAAGGACTAAACAAAATTAAACATAAGTTTGAACAACAGTTGAACAACCAACACCAACCCAACCCCAAACCACAGACCAAAATCATAAAAATAAAACAACCACATTGCATTAAAAACCTTGAGATAATCCTAATAAAACTAATGCAACTAATCTTACCTAGGCAGAATCAGCAGTCAGTTCCACAAGTCATTGCGAGTCGGTGTTAGCCATCTGAGTTCTTTATATGAATCACACTGAAGATATTTTGCTGCTTGAGCCTAGACAACTACGAGATCAGTGGTGCTTTCCTGTTCGGCCAGTTGTGTATGAAATGTGGTAAAAATTAAAAGGCCTTTCTCAAATGAAGCCACTTCCTGCAGATTAGGCCAAAAATAAGTCTCCGGTTTCTGGTCAGCGCGTGTCGCTGTAGACCTGTGCAAAATAGAAAAGTTTTTGCTTTGGTATAAAACAATGTCCAAAAGCTGCCCAGCTTGCTTAATGGACTGGAATCCTGCTACTGTGTAATTTTAACGTGTTTTTTGATGGGGTATGGTTGAGTAATATGTACAGTAAAGGAGTCACTGTAGTTCCCCATGTTTAGTCGGAGACTGTTTTTCACATGACGTCATTTCTGTATTATACATTTACATCTGGGAACCTGACAAATGAGGTGGTCTTATGTCCTATGTACATGTACAAGCTGAAAATGAGTTTAAACAGTAAAAGTGCGGTGGACAGTCTATTTTAGTGTTGGCAGCAGCCGGAGTTACATGCACATGCAGTTGCGATGGACGTAGTGCATTATCATGCATCATTTCCAGAAAAAGGTGAGGGTAAAAAAAAACCAAAGCCACTTTGGCACACCACTTTTGGAGCCAGCCCCTGACCAGAAACCAAAGACTTTTGGGGGGGGGCCTTACCACGTACATCAGCATTTTTTAGTTTTAACTTTTTGACGTGCACATCAGCTGTGTCATATTTTGAAGATATTTGGACCAACACGCGGGCGAGTAGAGAACATTTGCACACTGCACACGGACGCACCTGTTTGCATTGCAAACGCAGTTTGAATATTCCTTCAAAGATGGCGTCCAGTAAAATCTATATGCTGTAAATCTTCCCTCTTCCTCATACCCCACGACAGGCAACGAGACAACTGCTAATCTTTTGTCATCCACCATGTTACAACTGTGCCAGCATCCTGAGGTCATGTACAGGTAATAATATGTCTATTAGATTTCATTGAGGTATTGTAATCGGCACAGGTGCGGAAAGGGCATTGTGTTTGCGAATGTCCTTCTTTCCAAGTTCCATAGAATGATGATTACATAAATTTTTCCACTCTATGGGACTTTGATTAGCTCTAAATCTTGAATCAGACTTGATCCAAACAAACAACTCGCACTAACTTCTGGAGACCAGCTGCAAGATAAAACATTCTGTTGATCAGTGAAAGTGAACCTCCCTGATATTTTGTGCTACCTCCAATCTTTCTTTCCCAATCTTTCTTGATAGGCTGAAGACAGAAGTAGATGCCGTAGTTTCCGACAAGGAATACATCCCATATGAGGATCTGTCCAAGTTGGAATACACAGTAGCTGTAAGTACTAGGTTGTCTCTACGTACATGTATATAGTCTATATATAGTACATTTAAAGAAATTTTTCCCTTCTGGAATCCAGAAGTGTAACTAGACAGAATTGACGGTTTTGTGGTTAAACTCCACATCATGGCCAGGGAAACGGTTTTTCTGGTCTTGTTTTAAACTACTGGAAAACTGTCGGCTTTTGTTCAATAATTTGATTTTACCAAATGTCTATGAAGGACAACGTTTAAATTTAAGTGGAGTGAAAATCATTTTGGTTAATACAACAATCTCTTAACTTTTCTTTAGCTGTGCTAGACCTACTGTATTAAAACTCTTTTGAATTTGGTCGAGCGAATAAGTGCAGTCGTTTTAAAGCCAGTGTTTTTTGTATGATAGATCACCGTTGAATGGTTGCTTTAGTGAAACTGTGAGAAATAATCAAGATGTCTCAAAATCATCAGCTCTCAGTGAGGCGCCATTTTCATTGTCATGATTGTGAAAAGTCAGTAGTTTTATGATTTTCAGGTTTCTGACTTACATATAAAGCTTGACACATCACTTTCCCCTATGTTTCTCCTCATACCAATGTTCTGTTTCCCCCCTCACCCAACCTACCGGTATTTCCCAGGTTCTGAAAGAAACTCTGAGGTTGTGTCCCCCAGCCACCGGGACCTCCAGGATTTCCACTGAAGACGCGGTGATTGACGGGGTGAAGATACCTGCCGGGTCATTAGTGGCTGTAAGGCATTGCGTTCATTGTCGTTCTGTGCAATGATGGAGATTGGCCAGATGAGATGAGGGATGAGCAAAATCCTGAAAATGTCAAGGGCTGGGTTTCACATGCCACTAGGGGCGTTATTCATGATGATGATGAACATTCAGTGTATACTAAATACTCTAATAACTTCTAATAACGCCATAACTTCGGAGTAAAACAATTTCGGTTTTTGTACAGTTAATGCTCCATTTCCATTTCAGTTGTTGGAAAGTTGAAAATGACCTCGAAAGCCGCATTCCTCACGTTTCACCTCCAAAATGTTAGGGGGATGATCATATGGTCCATGATCCCCCTGGTCAAAATGTGGGAGGATAGATCCTCCTCACTCACCTCCCCCCCCCCGTGGTACAACCCTGATTCTGTGTACGGATGTAAATATGAGCAAGCTAGGAATATTATTGAAGTTGGACTGGAATCTCTGACCTTTGGGATGCTGTTATTTGGTAGTTGTGGGTTTTCTGTTACGCTGCAGGTGTCCTTTTACTCCATAAGCCGAAACGAGCAGAACTGGACCAATGCCCTGGAGTTTTCCCCCGACCGTTTCCTTGCTGGAAATGAAAGGTAACAGTCTCAAAAAGATTGTCCGTCCAAACTGAAGTTTGAATTCCAAGCCAGGTTCACTGGATCATGCTACATGACCTAAAAAAGGTGTAACATAGAAGGCATTCATAAATATACCTGCGGCATTTCGTCCACTCTTACTGGGCAGAAGCTTATTACTTGGGTGGTTTGTAACAGATGACGACTAAACTATCAACTGGTTTTTCAATGCTTTCCCTGCTTCATATGAAATTTTGTACTTGGGATTTGAAGCTTTGCATGGTGGAAGAGACATGAGAAATGGGTTTACGGATACACCATGGAATCATTCTCTTTTGGGCAAGGTGTGGTTCTTAAAAGAACGGGTGAGTGTTAACTCACCGGTTCTGTGAGTTAACACTCACTGGTTCTTTTAAGAACCACACCTCACCCAAAAGAGATTGATTCCCTGGTGTACCCGCAAACCTGTTTCTCAAATTTTGTACTCTTATTTTATGGACTGTAATCCTCATATATGACAATCACTGACCTTTAATAAGTCGGGCATGAGCAATACAACCAATAAATCTGTTGTGTATAGCCAAAATTTGACACTGCACTGGTAACGTTGCATTCTGGGCTTTATCGCATATTACAACCCATACCAGCTTCCATATGAAGTGTGCAAGAGGTTATGCCTAGAATGATGTTTCAGAAAATAAAATTTGTTTGAAAAAATATAGATTTTGAGTTTAATCAGACTTTAACACAAAAAGGTTTAGAATAAAAGCATGACAGAGTGGTTTAACCACCACTGGCTTGGAGCCAACAATGGACTTTGCCATTGACTCAGTCCATAAAACATGTTAATACCCCAAGCACCAATCTGCTTTCATACTTACTAGTTCACCACCTCCAGTTTGAATAGAGGCGCTTAATAACAGTGTGCATTTTCATTATGGATGTGTACAAATGGACATGGGTTAATCCTTCAGTTTCTTGACTGAAACCAACATGGCTTTTTTTTCCCCAACTCCCTCGTAGTTCCTCAGGTGCCTTGATGCCATTTTCCATTGGCCCCAGAAATTGCATCGGCCAGCAGTTTGCAATGGTGAGTTTTTTCCATTTTGCTTTTGAAAAAACAGAAAAATAACATTCAAATTCGAAAGTGAAGCTTTAAAAGAACAGACACATTGCACCTCCTTTCAAACTAGTTTTTGAGTATAGAGGGGATTCTGTGCATGGCTTTATGCCCTCATCATAGACCCTAAAACTCTAAAAGGTCATTTTTTGTCTCTTTGGTGGGTGAGTGAATTCTGCCCCCAAGGTAAAGATCTCTGTGTTGTGCACATTGTTTGTGTAACCCCCCAGCGTCCGTCAAGGGGTGAAATTTGTCCAAAAGAGTTGCTCCAGCGAAGAATTGGTGTGCTACTTGTTTGTCCAAATGATAGTATAGCATTGACAAGGCCGGCATGCCACAAAGTCACATTTTCTTCCTGCAGTGCACTTGAACATGAAAATGAAGACTGGAGTTTGTAAATCCTGAGCACACCCACATTTTCACGCCCTCTCGTACAGATTGAAGCTCGTATCCTGTTGGCCAAGCTCCTGCAGAACTTCAGTTTCAGCCTGGTTCCGGGACAGAACTTGGGGTACGTCGTAGACACCACCCTGAAACCAAAGGACGGATGCCAGGTCTTCATAACGCCAGTGGACGAGAGTGTGCATCAACCCACCGGCAGCCAGTAAGACTGAGAAGGATCAAGGCATGTCTCCACGTTGAAGGTTAAACTGACATCACACAAGACTCTTTTTTAGTGTTTACATTACGAGTTGGGTCAGTGACACATATTGCCCCACCCTTTAGTGGATGGGGGAAGCGTAAAAGACCTGACCCCTTACACGTGCCATACACGTGTTCTAAATGTTACAGCAACTATGATTTCTGTTGCGAGTATTAAAGTTTAGGTTAAGCAAACACCTTGGCAATAGGTGTCATGGAACCATTCAAACAATTTATCTATGAGCAGGCCACAATGCCCATTATAACACATCTCTTGCTGGTTCTTTATCCTGGTTGGCTGAAATACGGTCACATGTAGTTCACTCATATGAGCTCAATTGCAGAATACTCCACCACCCCGCATGATCAACCTCATAGCCAGGTACAGGTCAAAGTGTCACACTCTTCTCAAGGGATTTTCACCAAGTTGTACCCATGTAACCAGTCATTCCAGTGGTCGTTTTTTAGAGTGGCGGGGTATTCTGCAATTGCTCTCTAATATGGGCTTGTACATGAATTTGGCGTCAGTGTGATTTGACATATGCCTAGATATTGCACGCGCCTCGATCCCAGAGACTAGTGCCTTGCCAGGTACTAGTGTTGAAAATTCTTGACTGGTTATTGCACCCTCCATCTGGAGGTTGCCCTGAATTGAAACAGTTCAAATCCTGGAAGATTTCATTCCTAGTTGTATACAGCAACTCAAAATTAGACTGTGTCCATGGAAACTGAAACGAACTTTCAATCTTTGCAATTTTTGGTACTGAGTGAAAAGTTGAATTTAAACAGTTAAAACACTGAAAGAATTCTTTGCCTTGTTGAGTACAGCAACTCAAAATTAGACTTCGCCAAGGGACATCAAAATGAACCTTCAAATTTTTTCTTTGGCAATTTTCGAAGTGCTATTTTAAAGTTGAATTGAACAGTTAAAACCCTGAAATAATATTTTTCTAGTTTGAGGTGTGTTATGAAGCACCTACGGACTGGCCAAATTCGGTCACTAGTGCACACCCATGCCCCCTCAGGCCTGTGAGTGACCAGAAGAGGCCGGGTCCTATTTCCCAATCTCCTGAGGCCAAAGACCTCTGGAAATTAGACCTTCTTCCCTTAAAGACATAGACGTGCACTAGTGACCTCACTGCCAGTCCATAATGTAAAGGTTTCAGATTTATGAATGTTAATGATATTATGGATGCTATATGAATAGCTAATTTTTTTACCATAAAAGATCTGTGAAATATTTTTTCTAGCATACGAAATATACATAATTTTATACATAGTGGCTTGATTTTGGAAGGTTTCAGGTTTATGAATGTTAATGATATTATGGATGCTATATGAATAGCTAATTTTTTTACCATAAAATATCTGTGAAATATTTTTTCTAGCATATGAAATATACGTAATTTTATACATAGTGGCTTGATTTTGGAAGGTTTCATTTTTATTAATGTTGAGCAAGTCACAAGGGTGTTTATGAACTATTTCTAAGGTTGGATTTGCTTGAGGGAGATGTTAATTTTTAATTTTGGATTTTTTGCCCTGCCCAACATGAATTGTGACACTGTGTACTCAGTGTATGCCCCAAGATTACATCTGTGAAGTTCTGTGATTTGGCGAACCATTTTGAAAATTAAGTGATTCATCTTTTCATTACTTAACTATTAGGTTTATACCAGATTTCATTTCTATTGTCTATTAAAACAGACAGAACTTGAAACCCCTGCCTAGTCTTGTGTATGTGGATTGAATAATCTGTAATTTATCTGTAATAAATCAAATGTATTTCTTAAAATTCTGTTAACATGGGAGCCTTGTATTCGCACTATCTTCCCGCAGGTGTTAAAATACAGATTTCAAATTCATAAGCCCGCCCCCACTGTGAATTGTGAGAAGACCAAATATGAAAGCTGTTTTTACGTATGGAGGGGCAAGCCATTAAGAATGAATGCAGTGATTTGGATGTGAACAGAAGGGAACATTCGTAAACCAAATTAAACAATACGCAGATTGGCGTCGCGCAAAAGCAAAACGGATTGAGTGACCTTGCCTTTGGAGGAGTGTGATATCCCGACAAATCCAATTTCACATCGACTGGCAGTGCTCTGGAATCATATCTTTCTAATAATGACTAATTCAAAGTACGCGAAAGAGTGCTATGGTAAGTTAAATAAGCATCTTTTTCAAGATTCCAAGATTTTGGGGTGTGCAACTCTTTAAACAAAGGATTGCCCCAAATCGCAGGGTACAGCAACATCGTCTTTAGTGTGGAGAATTCAAACTTATCTTCATGTGACTTTAAAGAACTCGGTGTACCAGATATTCATATTAAACTCACAAAATGCCTACTGAAGGAAAGTTACCCATTAACTAAACCCATACAAGTCATTTGAAATCCATCTAATCATGGATTATTGGTGAGGGAAACATCCATTCACAAACAATGTCAAGCACAGATTTACATTGCAATCTTTTTAATACATCACAGAAAAAAGTAAGTCCAGCATATGTAAATCACCTAACTATTACTCTGTGCAAGGTTTAATATCATAAAACCTAGTTTCATAAATGATCATGGTCCATTTGGCTATTGGATAAACATGTTAAATACTACTACATTTGAAAATTTATACACTCTGTGTAGCAAAATTATTGCTAAATACTCCAGAGACAAAATATTCAGAGAGCTATTCATATACAAATGAAATGCTTTCCTAGATAAATTCTGTGTAGTTCAGAAATAGATATCTACAACCATAATATCTGTCAGAGGTATTCATCATAAAAATTCTACAATCTTAAAAATGTAACTTTTTGTGAAATATATTCAGAAAACCTTGTATTGTTGAAACAAAATGTCCTAAAAATATCCTATCATGAAATACCCTGTTGTCACATCTATGTACATTATCATTCATGACTTAACTCACATCAGATAAAATCCAACGTATATTATGTAAAATAAAACACAAACTTCACAAAATTTTGGATACGGCTTTCATTTTTTTGAAATGAGTAAAAATTGGACACTGTGATCTGCTTTAGATAGAAAAATATCAAACCCGTCTTTATGGTGAGTAGTAAAATAGTTCACACAAATTATTAAGAACACACGATGCATACAGTTAACTAAACAATTGGCTCAAATCAATGTACACAGAATATATTTCAATTTACAAACCCTGCTGCCAAATTATGTACTGTTTGTATTCATTACATTACTACAGACATTACAAAATATGATCTGAAACCATTACTCTACAAAACTAAGAACTCTACTCAAGACTATACACATCCTCCAAATTTCTTATTAAATCCACGAGAAGAACTGTACAATGTGGTAGATTATCAGTATACAATACCCTGTACAACTGTTGACCATTATAGGAAAAGCTACATTTGGCTAGTTTGGTGCACATACAGACGGATGTGAATCCTATCTCTCCTCTGCCCAATACAGAGGTGAGATTGGAGGAATAGGAAATGCCCACAAAATAATCCCACAAAGGTTATAGGCCCCACAGAAGTGTGGGGTCTCTGGCATACATTCATGTTTGGCTGAAGGCATCCCTTAAACTATCCATTTCTTGTGTTCTAAATAAACTGTCACACATAAAAACACCGTAAACTCAGGATGTTCCAGATTTAAAAAGAGAATTTTTGAAAAAACCCTGAAATCAAGAAAATGAAAAGAAATCCTGAAATCCGGAAAAATCTTGACAAATCTCCCCCATGCAAAAAAAGATGGGGCAAGGTTGAGCCCCTCTGACCACTCCCCCCCCGCCAGCAAATTAATCAATAAACAGCGTCTTGTGTGATGTCAGTTTAACCTTCAACGTGGGGACATGCCTTGTTCCTTCTCAGTCTTACTGGCTGCCGGTGGGTTGATGCCCACTCTCCTCCGCTGGCGTTATGAAGACCTGGCATCCGTCCTTTGGTTTCATGGTGGTTTCAACAACGCACCCCAAGTCCTGTCCCGGAACCAGGCTGAAACTGAAGTTCTGCAGGAGTTTGGCTAACAGGATACGTGCTTCAATCTGTACAAGATAGGCATAAAATACTGAGATGTTCACACTTTCATTCTCAAGTCCCGATTTCAAGTGAATTTTGAATTTTGAAAAAGAAACAGGACACTTCCGTCCTCTTCATCAGTTTCACACTGGACGATGTGTAACTTGCAGAGATTTCCTACGCCGTAAGATAGAGGGCGCTTCAAAGCATTCTGGCAAATTCTGTAGGGCCTATGCAGTAATGGGTGACATCTACCCTCGTCCCAACCCTTGAGTGATTCCCATGGAGTCTGTTCACTATGGTTAAACTAACAAATGGAGGTTGAACATGTGTGCAGCCCTCCCACTTTATTAAAAAGAGACTGATGATGAGGTAAAACATGTCACACAAATCTTGAACGAATGACCACCTAGGGTCAGCATTTGTAAGGTAAAATTGCATTGGGGATGGTACTTGTAGTATCTTGTCATTTTAAAAAGTCAGTATTTCTGTCCAAAGGTGCTACTGTGCCTGGGACAATTTTGTTGGAGAATACCGTCAATATGGTGATAAAGCTTCACTTTTACAATAGTATTTAATTAATTTTTTTTTTCTCCAGAACACTCACCATCGCAAATTGTTGGCCAATGCAGTTCCTGGGACCGATGGAGAATGGCATGAAGGCACCGGAGGAACTACAAATACAGTAGATAAGGCCACATCACATTGTGAGCATGGGTGTTGCCAAGTTAATTTTTTTTGGGGGGGAGGTGCAAGCAACCATGGATAGCACAATTCCCCTTTTTTATTTTTCACCTTTTTTTACTAATGAGACCCACTTTTGCAGCAATTTCTGTGAAAATTCCCCTTTTTTATTTTTCACTTTTTTTTTACTAATGAGACCCATTTTTGCAGCAATTTCTGTGAAAATATCTTAGCTTTTCTGGCAAGTTCCTTGAGGCACCTATGTGCATTATAGCATATCCATATTAAATTGGAGAAAAACAAACCACAGAAGTAGTACCAACTGCTTTCTGGGTACTGTGTTCTCAAATACATTATACAGATCTAAAAGATAGATGGCCTGGTGTTTCAATCCTAGCAGAATCTCTCTGCAGAAGGTAAAGAAACCTGGAGCAAATGGCCTTCTCCTTAAGCCTGCTAACTTTCTTTTAATTTACATATTAAATTTGTGGGCCTTATGTGGCAAGTTTGCACTTTCCATGCAGAGACTCAATTAAAATAAGCCTGGTTCATAACTCGACCTCTATTAAACTAAGATAAGGAATCTATCAGGGCTGTTACCTTCCATCTCCAGCAAGGAAACGGTCGGGAGAAAACTCCATGACATTGGTCCAGTACCTCTCGCTGCGGCCAATGGTGTAAAAGGACACCTGCAATTATAAATGGAAAGTTGAATGTAGAGGGCATCTCTCCAGAAGCACATCAATCAGGGAACACACTTTTTGCCAACTGGGCATTTTGCGAGAGTGCTTTGTCCAATTTTCATAAAACTGGCATGAAGACGACGTCAAGACATCGGAGGAAAAGTCCTTGTGGCTCGGTATGAAAAATGAGTTAAGTGACTGAGAAAATCAACACTAAAATTAAAATAACACAATCATGAAAGTGAAAACAGACTTAAACCTTGGCTACCAGTGAAATCCTTGATAAATTTTAAAGTACTGGTTATGATTTACAAATGCACACAAGGAAACAGCCCCAGTTTCTCTCCAAGATTCAATGAGCCAATATCAGCCATCAAGAACTCATTGCTTCAGCAACAAACATCTTCTCATTCCCTATCCAGTTTTAACGAAATCATCTGATCAACGGGCCTTCAAAAACTCCGCACCTGAACTTTGAAACGATCTTCCACACCAACATCAAAAAACTGCCCCACCCTGGAACAATTTAAACTTCAACGTAAAATGCACCTGTTCAGCCCAAAGAGATTTTTATAATTGTCTTATGCACTATAAAAGAACAGCTTAGTATTACTGTAGCATTATTATGAGACCTGCAGACCGGAGAACAGTACCAGAGTGGCTACAGATCCAACTGCAAGTAAACTCACTTTCCCTGGTCAGAGTAACTCATTTATAAGCAATGCCAGTCAGCAAAAGATTACAGAGACAATGAAATGCCTTACACCCAGTGTAGTACCGGCAGGTATCTTCATGCCGTCAATCAGCGTGTCTTCACTGGCGACTCTGACGGTGCCGTTACCTGGAGGACACAACCGCAGTGTTTCTTTCAGAACCTATTATTGGGTGGAGTCCCCACCCCAAAAGAAAAACATTAACAAGATAAACACATTCAAGGCCATGGTTGTTCAGCAACTGACTTGACCTGGCACTATAGTGTGTGCATTGGTTACCAGGCAAAATTCCCTGATACATGTAGTTCGATTGTGTGTGGCGCCCTCAAGTGGCATATGCGACATTGCTGGAAGGTGTAGCATATATTGCTCCCAACACGGTCTCCGAGTTTTAAAAAGGTGATAAAAAGGTAATTAAAAATGTTTTAAATGTGATAAAGAGGGATGAGACTGGAGAAAACCAATATCTCCACGAAATCATCACCAGAGGTTTTGAGGGGCCCATGAACAGCGATTTAGGGTCCCTACGGCGTACATTTTGTGTTTGCCTCAAGACACCCCTCAAATACCCATTTCTTGCGTTACATATCACTTTGTATGCATACATAAAAACATCTCAGCGGAAAACTCAAAACTTTCAAGACGTTAAGAGAGAATGTATTTCAAATTCTGAAATTATGAAAAACCTGATGAAAAGAGAAACCTAAAATGAGGTAAAGTCTTGACTAATCTCACCCCTGGATATGTCACCCAAAAGACCAAATGACCACCAAGGGGCACCATTCCTAAAGTCCAACTTTGTAAAGAACAGCAGTTGCAGTATCTTGTCATTTTTAAAAAGTCTCTGTATTTTTGCCGGAAAATAATACTTGTGCCCAGAGCAAGTGCAAAGTATTTGACGGCAACAAATCTAGCGACACCGGACCGTTACTCTACCATGAAAGTTAAATTCTATCTCATTTTGAAACTGTAAAGCATGACATTAATAGAAGCAACCAGGTACTTACAGCTACTGTGTATTCCAACTTGGACAGATCCTCATATGGGATGTAATCCTTATTGGAAACGACAGCATCCACTTCTGTCTTCAGCCTGTGATGGAAAAAAGAAGATTAAAGTTGACCCGAAAGGCAGGCTCACATCAAATAAGACCTAAACACCCAAAACATTGATTAAATATGCAACAGGAGAGACTCCAAAACTTCATTTCATCTCTGCATAAGAGATGTATTGTACTGTCTCGTACGTTCATTTTCCTGGCATAAATTCTGTGTAGGAATACTGATTTTGAACAAGCGGATGACAGAATTTTCAGAACAGACCTCTATGAAAAATAAACTTTGTCAACTTTTTTGGAAAAATTGGTGAAAACTCCAAAAAAAATGAATATAATTACCTATACATGGCCTCAGGATGCTGGCACAGTTGCAACATGGCTGACGCTAACAGATTGGCAGTGGTCTCATTGCCTGTAGTAGGGTAAAAGGAGGAAAGACACATCACACATCATCTTGCCAAACTTGTTCCCAATCAGTCTAAAAGGAAAGTTTCAGTGAGCCAGGAGATGTAACTACGACAAAAAAAGGGATCCATCCGTGAATTCACGTCAAACATCAAGTCCTCTGACTGTTGTCAAACACCAAATCACAGAGACACATCAGCCATTAGCACAGAGTCCATGAGATCTTGCCTTGGAGGACAATTTCGTCATCTAGATTTTTATCGGAAAACCAAGAGCTGACAAGTACAAGTACCTTTTGCAGATTCCACTCACCTTTGGTTGAACGGGAGATGGGACAATTTTGACATTTCTAAATTGATCCTTTCCACTGATTGATCTCCGGTGAAATCTCACTTTGGATTTTGCCGGATTGTCTGCAATGTCAGTACCAGAGGACCATTCCGTCACTGGAACTTACCAGCCAGGAAGAAGGTGGTGAACTCATCCACCATTTCTTCCATGTCCAATCCTCCTGTCGCCGAATGCTGGCAGGCTTGAAGGATGAAGGACAGGATGTTGTTACTGAGCTCTTCCCCTCTCCCTAAGGCTTTCATCTGCTTCTGGATGATCATCCTTCCGGTCTCTCTTAACTTCTGGATGGCCTGGCGGACCTTGGCGCGATAGTCCCGCGCTGATCTCGATGGGTTGAACTGATGACAAAACATCAAAATTGGTGACGGCATTAAAAAATCCCCAAAGTTATTTGTCCAGTTCACAGTTTCGAATATGACAATGGATTTTCCGTTAGCAGACATCAGCAAACTTCACCAAACCATGGACCTTTCCGAGCAGAAGTGCTGTATGAATTATTTCCGAGGGGTAAATCTTTGGGGCATCAGCAGCAAAACAAGAAGCAACGAATGGTGGAGAGAGTCCATTCTGAGATATTTTTACGCAAATTAGTGACTTGCGTCCTGTTTCCCCCTTTTCTTTCATTTCTTTTGCACCTCCCTTCTGTGAATTCCAATTTTTTCCACGCTAGGATCGGAGATTTGCAAGGGATGACCATCAGTCACATACATTTAGAGAAGGTGGAGATAAGATTTATCCCAGATCAGATTTGAAGGTTGCTTGTTTTCTTTAATTTGGTGGCTTTAGTTTAATATCGTAGAGGAAGTTTGAAGACTGCTGGAGGAAGATGGCAATAATCCAAACTCAAGGTGATTTTCTTCGTTTGTGGTAGGGCATTTTCTAATGTCTTTAAAGCTTCTCTTCTCCGGGGAAACTTTTCTTTCTAAAGCACTCAAAACTGAGCAGAATGAGGCTTGTAATATAATACAGAAAAACACACAAAAAACTCATTTCATATTGTTTGCATTCATAAATAACGAAAAGCTGAGTCATTTAGAAAAACATAAGTTGGCCTTTTTGTAACATGGTGGATGGATTTACTGCACTGTTTGGACTATTTCACCTATACGTAGTTGTGTGTTTGAGGAAGAGGAACTTTCAACCCCATCAACAATTTAAGTTGAATTAGCAGCAACAATGACTGTTAGAAACAAATACGGAGGCGATAATCTATTGCAAATTTGACGACAGAAAAAAAAGAAACCTTAAAAGCAGGTAGAGATCGGAAACTAGATTTTTTTTTGCGGTCTAATAACTTTCATTTTGACATATTCAATGTAACTGTAGAGCACATACAATCACAAAAGTACCGAAAATTAAAAATTAAAAAGTTGCACTTAACAGACAAAATCTAGAAATATAATCCACAAGGTGCCGCCTTTACCGTATACCACGGCTTCTCAAACTGCATCCTCATTCCTCTGAGAGCCGTATCAAATTCCTCGTTGAATGAGGTCATCTTCTCTGCATCAAACTGGTAAAAGTTTGAGCCAAAAGCAATCTACAATCCAAGCAAAAAAATCCAACAAATAGTCTGAACATTGATTTGAAGAGGAGAGAATTCACTGTCAGTTGTTACCCTCTTCAAGTACACCTTAAGACCATTTCTGGGTGATGAATCAATGCAAATCAATTGAATATCAATGCCTCAATGACGATCAACTTATTCAATTGATTATTAATCATTACAACTTTCTTTGAATCCGAAATCAGGATGCATTTAATTTGAAGGAATTTTCGGACATCATACAGATCATTCAGCCCAATTTTGGAGGTTAACTAGCAGCAGCACTGTGGCAATGGTGACAATGGAGGGTAAAGGGAAATCTACAACATCCAGCACTGGGGTTACCATGGTGACAGTTCAGGGCTTGAAGTGACTCACGAGGCACGAGTTCACCGACAAATTCACAAATAGCCATGATTATGAACAATCTTACCATGGAGGGGAGGACGACCAATAAAGCAGCAAGACATGAATGATTAAGGCTCTGAAAATCCAAGACTATGATGTCAAACATCCCCTCAAGTCCTTAGGAATCACACCCCCGCTGTGGACAGTTTGAGATAACTCTTTCACAGAATTTTCTCAAAATACCAGAACACAACGTGTTGCACACTTATTACAATGCACTGGTCTCAAACAGGGTGTTTACAAGACTAACATCAGAAATGCTTTCAAGAGACAGTTTGCTTGTTTCCCAAGTGCTCAAATATCTACACAGTTACTATTAAAAAGCAGCAAGTCATTCCTGCGAACTGTCCTGATCTGCACTGAGCTGTGCACAGTGAAAATAAAAAAGGTAAGCACACTTTGGATGTTGAATAAAATGGTTTCTCGCATCATTTATTAGCAATTGACCAATGTAAAGTTGTGCTTCCCTCTAAGACACGCTGTTTGGAACGTGCAAAGAAGTATTCACATTATAAACTAAGGGGAAAAATTCAACCACCGCCCATCAATTTTGATTTGGTATCTCAGTTATGTTACTTGTCACTGCTCTATCATAAGCATAATTCTGACCTTAGCAATGATGTCTATCGTGACCTTGTTCAGCTCTGGTAGGAGTCGAACACCTGTCTTGCCATCAGCTTTGGACTTGAGGTAACCCACCAGCAAATCAGAGCTGGCATTGAACTGACTGATGCACGTCTTCAAGTAGCTACAACCAGCAAGAAAAAAAACACCAAAGACCAGAGTGACGTGTTGACAAACAAATGCCCCCTTCGTTGCCACAAATTTGGTGAGGAATATGTTCATAAACCACACACATTAAACGGAAGTCTACTGTCAATATGTGCCAAATATTTGCAAATGATGTAGACCTAGATTTGGAAACAGTGAAGCTGGTAAATTTTTTTTTAATGCATTCATACATAAAAATGGTAGAAAAACAGACGTGCCAGTGTTCAAAGACCTATCGTTATCCATACAATCCAAAATCCTAGTTTATGTTGATTACATGTGCATGTAGTTTTCTAACTTAAAAAACTGTGAGTGTATCCGTTAGGTTATGGAGCAAATGGAATTGCATGCCAACAGGGCAGCGATCGCAGTGCTTACTTTCGGCTAAAAGCTGGGTTGAAAATTTCCCGTCTCTTCAGCCACAATTCATGATTCCTCTCTGTCACCAGACCTCGGCCCAGAAAGCGTGCACCATAGACAGTTGCAATACCGTCGTAAGTCCAGTCTTTAGGATACTTCAGACTGCCTGAGACCAGGATTTCCTGAGAGGAAAGAGGAAAAACTGCTTTGAAATTGGCTCATATTTGGCTAAACAGCAATGGCTACATATTTGCCGCTAAGAACACTCTCTGGCAATCATACTTACGACCTAAATGCAATTCCATTCAAATTCTACAACAGCCTCATCTACAAATAAATATCATTTCTTCCAGCAAATTAAAGAGCCCCTACATTTTTTTTAAATATGGTCGTTTTAAAGTGAAAGTACACTGTACACCTTAAAGTCTCATTTCACGAACATTTAATGTCCATTTTTAACTCTTCTATTTGACGCATATGTTTATGCTGATGCACGTTTTCATGTTTGCAAGTAAAAGTGTGAATGCTACAGTTATTTGGGAACCAAAATCTGCCACATTTTGGGACATTTTGACGTCTTAAAGTTTCCTTTCTTTTTTGATTCAGCGCTCTTGGAGAATCTAATACTACTGCTATTGAGTATTCAGTTGAGGTCTTCAGCAAGTTTTAAAGATGCCTAGATATTTATGTACATGATTTTTCATTCATTTTCATTAACTGACAGTGTGGTCTAGTGTCTCCAACATACCTTAATGGCTCTGGTGTCATTGAAGTACACAATGCATCGGTGTAGAAACCAAACGACGCAAACCGGTCCAAATTCATCCGCCCTGCATGCATTCAAAGACACATTCATGAATATCTCAGAGAGTTTCCCTATTCAACAACGTGCAGCGTGACTGTATGTTAACATTTGATAATGCCCGCTGTGATTTGGTAATGCCCGTTGTGTAAAAATGCACTGGCGGCTGGATACAAGAGAGTTTAATTCATTCCTATTTAGACTCTGAGGAATGGCCACGCGCATGCTAAGTCCATATAAGGATGTTCTTGTGGACTACTTGCACAAAGAATGTACCATAAAATGGACGGGAGTGTTCGGGAAAATAAAAGAAAAATTCTAGTATTTTGATTTCCTTTGACTCTCTGACTGAAACAGTATTTACGAATGGGAATAAATATGTGCTTGGCCAGTTTTAAACTAAGACTTAAGACCAGCTCAGGAGAATGAATGCTGATGATGCCCTCGCCTGCCGCTTGGGCATTAGTTGCATCCTTTTTCCTGATCGGCCAAGTACATATTTGTTTGCTTAAAAGGAACCAAGCATCAGGCCATATCTAACTGTACCGTCAATGAACTGGATGCCACCCCAAGAGAAGCAAGAGGAACCCTTTGCAGAGTATAAAAACACTTGATCATTGACTTGATAACACGAACTTAATATAAAAACGTCTGAGGCACCAGACAGCTTACTTTGTTATGACAAAGACTTTGTTATAAGGAGTGGAAAAACAAACCATAAGAATTCAAGAAAGTAGGATTGATCTTAATGACAGTATTTTGTTTTAACAGTGTTCTTTATATCGAGAGTGGACTGTAATAATCAATTTCTGGGCTGAAATAAGAGGACAAAACACAGAGTGCTTCTGAGAGGGAATTGGTGTTACTTTTATTCCCTCATCATGTTATTTCACTCACCAGTCTTTAATGGCATCTTCAATCAATTTCCCTTTGGCCACATACTCCCTGAAGTCCTGAATATTCCCCAAGAAAAAGCTGTAGAAACAAAAGATACCACGACTCACAACCACGGCTAACAACCATGACTCACAACCACGGCTAACAACCATGACTCACAACCATGACTCACAACTGTAACAAATTCAATTAGCTCCTCATTTGTGGAAAGGAATATCACAAACATCATCTGCTTAGTGCCACAAAGGCCTTCTTAGGGTCATCTCTTTCCTTCATTTCAGATTTTGAGTTTGTACATAATTATTAGTTAACAGATTTGTTTAAATCTGAGCCCACTTTTAGCTGTCCATTTTGATTGGAGTGTCCACTGCATTTTTGGCTAGGAAAACCCTTGTAGACAAATGTGTCAATAAGTACACTTTGCAACTTTGTTTACAGTGGTTGAAGTATTGGCTTTATACTCCAAATAAACTATCCGAACCCTGCCATTCAAGAAAGGTACAAGAGCAAAGGACAAATGCAGGCCTCACACCAGAACTTACTTGCAGTTGGAACACAGTGAACGCATGAAATTATCACCTGTGTTAAATGCCACAGAACATGTAATCTTGCACAAAGACCAGGCTCACTTATGAAATTTTTTGTATGTGCACTCAATGCTGGCCACAACTCAAAGGCACTGAGTGTGCGACTCAACAAAAAGAAAGTTAAAACTAAAACAATATGACCATTTGCTCAATTTTTCTCTGTCCTGTCCTTACTCTTTTTCTGGTGAAGAGCAAATAATTTGATTGACCATTTACACCAGTGGTGATGTTAGAGGGGTGTGTTACGACCATATAGGACATGCCCGAGGCAGCCTCAACTCTCGGCCAACACTGGCAAACCAAAGATCGCGAATCACGATCAGATGTCATACAATTTCAATTTAAATTCTGTAAGACTGATTCTTTGCCACATGTATTTGAAGTCAGAATAAGCCCATGTCATAAAGCAATGAAGAGAAATATGCCACAGAGCCATTACAAACAAGTATACAAGTATGAACTTGATGTGAGAAACAGCCTACTTTATAAAAGAGAAGGAAGATATTGTTTTATGGATACATGCACAGGTCTACAAACCTGCGTCTCTTTGGTCCAGGAATATGACTGTACTTCCAGTGACGGTAGTGCAAAAAAACAACAGCGACAATGAATGCAACCAGAGACAATGACAGCAGTGATGAAACGGTTGCCAAGGCAACCATACCAGTGGACACCATGATGTTCCTGCAATAAATCAAACCAAAATTTGCAGCTGTTACATTCTGGATAAACTATTTCCTTCAAGTCCTCTTTCTTATATTTCCATATTGCAAATAGAGCTAGAGAATAAGTTTGCATCAAACAGCTCCATCATGATTCATCTGAACATTACTGCACCACAGAAAAGACAAACTTTGAAGTTTAGCTGACATAATATGTTATGTATGAATAGGTCTAGCCTAGGTTTCAATTCATTATGAGACTGGTATGAAAAGTGTTTTCTAAGTAGGCCCTAGCACTGCCTACGCCAAGTTAGGGAAGTGCTCCATAAACAGACGCCATGTGACTCCCCGTGCACAAACCCTATGAAACAGGTCTGAAAAATTGTGTTCGATATTTTCCCTGCTAAATTTGGCTTTTTAGGATTTCTTGCCACTTTCTGATGGCTAACAGTACACTACTTCAGGGGAAACCTTTCACCACCTGACCACGAGGCGCATCTTATCACGGTAGCTTACCTGGCATAGGAAGCTACATCATACATGTACATGTATGTACGTTAAGTTCGACAAACTTCCAGACACTTTACAACAACTTAACTTGAGTTCGAAGAAAGCGAGCCCCAATCAAAAGTGTGTGCCCATTACTCAAAACGTTAGCAATCACTGGCACAATTACAAGAGACTGTATCACTGTATTTCGTTATTCTGACCTGCTCCTTTACACGTTCTTGACTTAAGTCTCAGCTGGAGTCGCACCGCGGTAAGTTACGTAGCCTGCATGTAATATTGACTGACCTTGGATGCGTAACAGGAACATTGCCAATAGAGGGCGTAAACTAGGCTAGTACTAGATAGTACATGTACCGTGCATCGCGTGGAGGATTCCTTCCTCCATGCACGTACTTAACATGTACCAGCGCAGCACGCGCGTCTACTACGTGTGCAGGTCTTAGTTGAGCAGTTTCAGCCCAGCATGCCCATGCAAGCCTTGACAGAAGCTTGAAGAAAGATTGAATTGGTAAGTCGTTAATGTTAGTCAGTGTAAAGCTTTAATATTATTTCAAAAAGCATTTTGCTGAACCTACCACATCATGCATCACGGGGAAAATATTTGTCCTAAGTAGGCTAGGCCTAACAAACCGTGCAGTGACCCTAACAAAATCTGTTCCTTGTAGAAACAGTTCCTTGTAGAAACGGTTCCATGTCAAGACATATGTAATAAACGGACTGGGCGATAAGATACTACATGAACCAGTGGGCCCTTCCAAAACTTTGGCAGCAGTTTAGGAGTCTTGACATGGAAGAGCCGTCGAGACGATGAGAGGTCAAGTGACGTATTGTTCAACGATCTTATTTTAAAGATGGCGACTGTGAGAGCGAGCCCATGAGATTGAATGGATAAAGGCAAAAAGACTAGAAAATACCTGAATAATGTGAGTGAAATCATTCAATAAATGGTTTGTAGAAAGCGGAAAGGTCAAGAATCATGTTCGTGTGCAAAAGAAATTGCACCCACGATGATAAGTGGGTGCGCCGAAATGTTCAATACGTTGACACAAATTGCGCATACGGATGTGTGGCTAAGGATGGATCCGGAGTGAGAGTCCGTGCCACACTAGTGGGGCTATGTTCCTTGATGGGCCTATCAATCATGTTCATGGAGGAAGGAAAACAGATCCTCCATGTTTCACACCGCAGCCATGGGGGATTTTGCAAAATGATAGAAAGGCATTGTGGGAAGGAAAACTTCCCACAATGCCTTTCTACCATTGTGCAAAATCACTCATGCAGTATTAATATTAGCAATATAATCCATTAATGTCTATCGCCTCACTCACTGCTACCCCCTAGTGCCTGTGCAGCTGTGGGATTCGTCGTCAAGATGTGGGAATGTGGCGGACAATGAACCCCACCCACAGTTCTGGAGTTAAGTCCATGCTCTGTTAGAGCATACACCTACATGTAGAACTGCACCCAGAAATGTGGGGACGAGGTTCCCGTAAACCCTGGCAGTCAGCTTATTGTCATTGTCTGATGTTGTGCAATTTTGTTTTTGGCCTCAAACTTTGTGACCCGGCGCAGGCAAATTCAGAGACATTAGGGATAAGAATTTGGATGACGTAACTGACATGTGATCATCTTTATTCATGCAAGGCAGTCCACACTAGCATCAGGATTATGTGGTAACAGAGAGCGCTCTTAACATTCATGTACACTGTATTTTGCCTGTCTGGTGTATACTCAACACATTCTTGAGTCTTTCTTTTTTCTATCTCCGTTTCCAGATGAACAAGACTCTTTGTGCTCTGTAATCGCCATGTTGAATTATAGGTCTTGCCTGTTGGCTCTGAGGTCAGCATGTCAGAACTGCGCCCTGACAAGCTACCCCGGTACCTGCGGTCTAGGTTCCACCAATGCCTTGTGGACCTCCGGGCACACCCTGAGGCTCGCTGGAGGCCGAGTGTCCTACTCCCAATACAGGCACATGTCCCTGCTGTACTACATGCGCAAGATTCCCAAACGATTCAAGGAATTCCAGAGGATCCAGCTGAATATGTAAGTACACATGAGGCATGGATATCATCAGTCTGCATTATGTAGGCCTCTATCGTGGAGCAGCCATGTTGCTTTTCCACCATTCAAAGCAAAGTGACCAAATTGACGCTAGAAGGTAAATAAGTCTGGTCCCTTTTAGCAATATGTGAAGTTATATTACCATTGCCAGTGGGTCTTTGGGGAAACAATACAACCATCGCAGCATCATCATAGAGGTCAGGCTGTGTCCGAAAGGGGCTTCCAGAGCTAAGGCTGGGTCTAATGTCTTGGTGTCTCAGTGTATTCCCTATGGAGCAAAGTCCTAGACCTAGCTCTAGACAACAGATTCGGCCTCAGTCAGTCTCAAGGGGATCACAGTTCATCCACTCTCAAGGCAAGTTTGTTTAAATGGACAGTGGCAAAAGCGTTTCTTTGTCATTCAGCCACTATTGTTACTCCAACATGCTTCAAATCCCCTGTCATCTCAAATTATACGGAGGCCATCCTTTCCTTTGTTGAAAACCCAGTAGTATTTTATATTACCTGATGGCATTTTAAAACCAGTGACTCGATTTTTTTTGTTACCGCTACCTCCTCAGAGTTGAAAGGCCCACTAAAAGCAGCAAATTCCCTTCAGAGATTGCCACCTATCTGTGGCTGATTAGCCTGAAAGCCAGAGTACGTTTCACCAATGGCAAGTGGTACACGTCAGAGGTGAAAGGGATTAGAGAGGAGCGACCGGTCAAGGAACTCATGAAGTACAACATCGATGCCATTGATGCCAAAGACACATTGATAGACTATCACGGCATGGCACAGATAAGTAAGTGGTAACAAAACATTACACTATTTGCATTTATGTAGAGCCAAATTAACCACCTGCGCAGGGGGCTCCGGTAGCGGAGCCATAGGCCTTATGTTCATGGCCGGGGTCTGCGAACTTGGACAAAGGGAACAGGGCCCTGTAACAAAAGACCGTACTCCGAACAAAAGACCAGGCTGCTTGGCATTACCGACATTTTTCACACTCAAAAGTGGAGATAATCCAGCCTTGTTTTGAAACAGTATACCACGACGTGGGGGTGCTTAGAGCAAGCGGATTACCACCGGGGACAAAAGCGCTCCACCACCGCAGTGATGAGCCACACAGCACCGCTGCATGCTAATCTGGCCCCTATTTAAAAGAGGTCAGCAGTGCACTGAGCCAGGTTTGTGAACGAAAGAAAGTTATATAACACCTTACAATCTGGGCTCTTTTTACAAGGCTGCGGGCCTGGCTGAAACACTCGGGCATCAATGAAGGTTACCTGTCAACTTAGAGTAGTGCCTAAAGATTATTTCGTGTGGGTATAAACATCCGTTAAATGAAATGATGAATTTTTTATGAATTTTGAAAACAGAAAGAATGATAATTATCCTGGCCCAGCATCATCAACATTGATAACTTATCCTGGCGCCAAGTGGTTAATAGGGATTCAAGGCCCTTGTAAATAGAAAAGAAAAAGAAGACAAAAGAGGGACAGGTCAGCTATGATCTGGAGACAAGTTATATCTTTGGGGCACATTTTAATGATGAGAGATTGTCTACATTCCCGATGTGATGAAATAGATTGTTACATAGTTGGGAAACAGCAACGGAGAAGGCCCTGTCACCGGCTTTTTAACAAGACGTGGGGACCGCAAGTGAATGGAATTCTAGATGTTTCATGTGGTGACTTCATTATTTCTGAGATAGAGACACAGTCGACTATAGACTACTTCACTAACCAAAATTAGGAGCCACTCCTGCAGACGGTGCCACGCTCACGCTCAGATGGTACGCGTACATTAGATGCCTCTTTGGCCAGTGTGGTGTTGAGACTTACCTGAGTGTCTGTACTCAGACATGAGCGTTTTGTTGGAGTTGTCACATTCTTTGTATCTCCGTAGTCGGGATTTTTTGGGTGTTGTAGAACTCATTACTTTTCTCTTTGTGTCCCTTCAAGCAAAAAGGGGAGTAAGATTGGGGTAGTGGTTCTATCTTCACCTTTCACCTCTGCAGCCAAGGTTTGGCCCACAAACGGATTGGGTTTCCACCAGTCCTAACCTGATTCCGTGGGTTCTACCTGGAACATTCTCGTGGGGTTTTCCTCCCACCTCTAAAAACTGCAACTGCTTCTCCTCGTCTCCTTTCTACACAAGCATTTTCAGACTTGTGGTCTTCAGTGCCCCGAGTACTTTTTAAACATCTTTCATTACTAGAAATACTTCATAACAAGAATAAAAACCTCTTCATTTCCTATTTTATTATATCCCTCGCTCTCACAGTAAAACTACAGCAGCTCAAGCTCCTGAGTTTCGAGGGATGCCCGTACATTGACGACAGCTGCCTCAGTCGCCTGGTCCACTTAAAGGACTCGCTTACGCACCTCAACATCAACAAGTGTCCACAGATCACCGAGCGTGGTCTAGCCTGCCTGCACCACCTCAGGTAGTTGGAAACAGTTCATTTGCCGAAAGCATGCCTCATTGTTTCATGCAGTAAATGTTGCGGAGATTTTCCAGATGCTTATTTTAATGGTAGTGAATCCAGGTTTCACTGGCTTGATTGTAAGGCTTGGAGACTCATTATCATTATGTATTCTTGAACAAATCTACCCCCTCCTTCAAAAACAAAACAAAACAACATGCATGAAATAAACAAGAATACTGACACATTTGAAATCAGGAACAACCTGTTCTCTAACAGGTGTAGGTTTTTTCTGTGCCCAGGTATTGTTTTCCATGAATTTCAATGAGTGAATTCAAAATTTACTCGCATTGCGTCTTTCAAAATGATTAACAGCCAGCCAGTGTTTACAAAGATTTATACCCCGTACCTAATCCTCTTCCTGGAATATTGCTTTTCAATTTTGGAAAATAAATTTGTGTAGGTTAAATGTTTTGCCAAGTTTCTTCTTTAAAGACCCTTCTTGAAATGGAGGATGTTGACTAAACAAAAGTCCTTACCCCAAGTCTTAAAACAGAAGTCTTTCATTGAACAGTTAAACAATGCCAATTTTTTGTTGGGGGGGGTTGGGAAAGTCTGGTGTTCAAGATTTCAGATCATTTGTCTCGATGTACCTCCCATGTCTGTTCTTTAGACTTCCAATTTTTGAACCAGCCTTGTTTTTATTCCACCTGATTCGGCAGCAATCTGGAGAGACTCAACATGAACGACCTCTCCCAGGTGCCACATGCTAAGGTAATGGCCTGCATGCTGGAGGATACTCTGCCCAAGCTCAGGATTGGTCTGGTCACCGAGGAGTACGAGAGGCACAAGAGACTGAGAGACAGATGGAGGCCGCCGCCAGACCAGGCCAGCAGCGAGGAGAAGGAAGAGGAGACAGTGGAGAAAGCAAGCTGACGCTCTTGTAGAATAGATGATTTTTTTTCTGGAGCTATAGCGCGTTGTTTGTTTCCAGCAGCAGAGAGAGAGAGAGACCAGCGGCTGTGGAGAGTTTGTCGAATGAGGGGAGGAGTCAACTTGACTGCCAAAACAGAGATGGACCCAAGATTCTTCCACTTCCTTAGAAGTTGCTTATCTTGCAGTTTTTTTTATGATTAGTCGTACTTCCAAAGAAAATTGAAACCAGTGAATTTTATACAGCACCAGCACATAGGGTCTGATAGGACCATTCAATTTCCCCAAGATTGGGGGAAAAAACTAGAGGGTAAGGCTTATTTTCGCATAAAATAACTGTGAATTCTTCATCTTACTGGCACAATAGCCACCAAAATACGCAATACCATTGTTTGTGTCATGTGTACAACATTTATCATGCGGATCTAGCACTGAATGCTGACTCTGCAGTCTTCTAATACTTTTAGCCCTTGACAAAGCTTCAAAGGCTTGCTTATTCCATACTTAATAGTGGTCTTTGCTTTCCACAATGGCTGATACATCTGTCTGTCGCATGGGTCAGTAAGTGCACCCAATAAGCCTTTGAGAGAAAATAAACTTTATCAAATTGTACAATACAGTACCACGAAACTGTCCTTTGGTTTTCATTTTCTTTACTTTTGTTCCACACATCTTTCAAACATTTATTTTAAAGTGTTTTACAGTTCATTAGAAAAAAACCTTGATACATATTTGGTGGCCCAATCAAAAGACGTCCCCACCCCTCCCCCAAAATTTCCTGTTTACAAAACTATCAGGTATTTTTTTCCCTGGAAGGAGCCACTTAAACTTGAATCCATTTATATTGATTCCAGTGGGCAGAGGTTTTGTTTGCATAATTCATCCATTCTCTCTCTGAAGGAGAGGTGCATGTATAACTTTTACCAGCGTACAAATGTTGTTTAAGTTAAAGTGCAGGCTTGAGAATTTATCACTTTTTTCATATGATACAGAAAAAATTACCTGAGCTTTGGAAAGATGTGGTCATTTATTTAGATTTTCTTTTTACAATTTTTCTAAAAACGGAAATCAGAAGTCAAATTATCTTGAAGAAATTTGAACAGGCAAATGTAGCACAAGGTTTTGATAGAAGGTGCAATTATTTTGTCGCATTAAGAATACTGCAGACAATGTAATTTCAGTTGGTACACCTCTGACAGAAATGCTTAAAACACAATTTAAAAAACATTATTTCTGTTATCAATACTCAACCTACAAGCTGTCCTTGACTTTAATAATGTACAATTATGAAAGGTTTTATACTCTGCAATATATGGCTCAACATTCACTCTCAATCCCCATACTGACCATTTGACTAATAATGCACACATACATCAATATGAACAGGCATTTTAAAATACACAGATGCTTACAAATGTTGTCTTAACTTGAACTGCTTCTTACAGCTGGCAAAGAGATTCTGACGAAAAAATTTGTCCACTAAAGGTCAGACTCGCTATAATTTCTCTTGATTTCCTTGATTCTTTTGTGCTGGCTTTGGGAAGGCAATGGAGTAACAACCTAAGACAACTACACGCAGTAACAAACTTAAGTAGACTCAGCCAGTTCCAAGTTCAGGAGTAGAAAGCAAAATCAATCTGGATTCATGTGGTATGGAAATGACTACTTGAGAGGTATGATTCGACTTCAAGGCCCGACAGAAATTCCAACAATGAAGGACCTGATATGTTGAGATTCAAGTGTAAAAGTCCAAAATAATTCCTACACACTGTTGGACTTTTTCTCAAGCAGACTGCTAAAAAATGTATCTTCTTATTCGGTAGTTTACAATGCTCTGATGGAATCACTTAAGTTTAACCCAAAACCTCAAGACTACTACAATTTGCACTGCAAGCTCTGAAAGTGAGGACTTTACAAATAAATATTTTTCGTCATTGAACTCTGTCAGCCGCAACACAAAGAGCTCGGCTGTAGCTCGTCATCAGAAGAGTCGTGCCCCGTAGCTGAACGTCGCCATGATGGGATGCCAGTAGTGTCTCTTCCAACCCTCTTTCGTCCTGTCAAAGTCAGCAGCTGGGATGCCAACCTGGGTGAGGGTGAGCTTGGTGCAGTCGGCTCTCTGGGCAAGCTCAATGGTGAGTGTGGAGAAGTGGGCTGTAAATAAACAACAAAGACAAACACTTTTATCACTACTTGTAGGGCTCAATCAATTAGAATAATTCACTATTCGAATATTCAACCTTCAATACAATCGAATATTCAAATATCCGGATTAAACCATATAAATCAGTTGTAGTAACACACACAATTGCACATTATAAACCCTATAATAGCTTCTCATATGTAGGAGTATCTCCAGTCATGATTTAGCAAGACTTAACAGATAAATAATACTTCATCCTCATGCCCTGTTGAAAATTTCTGTTCCTTTTATAATTTTTAATGAATAATTTACTTTTTGAGTCATCGTAAGATTTCTGTCACTTTTCATTTGAATCTGCTTGAGGCAATTTTTCTCACTTTCAAAAGAAAATTCTCCCTTTTTATGAACTTTGTACTCAAATATTCAAATTCGGAAAAATAATATTTGAATATGCAATAAGCGATCGAATATTCGGCACAGCCCTACTTTGGCTTTCTTTCCGCATACAAAAACATATTGCTACTTCCTCTTCAAAATCTGAATTACCATCTTTTGAATATTTGTAACTGGATAAAAACAGTTACCAGAACAAAGTTACAAGGTAAGTTAGAACTTTCGACAACCCAACCCTCCACCAAGGAAAGACCAATTTTACTTGTCACATACTTCCTATGAACAGCAAGCCAACCCGGTTTTTTGCAAAGTTTCCGTCAAAAGCTTTTACCCGATTGGACAAATAACAAAAACACAAGTGCTTATAGTGACATTCCATAATAAATCATTTTTCACGCATTTGAAAAAAAAGCTTCAAGATACTTTTCACTACTTTAAATGAAACAGCACTTTTGATGTGCAGCATTATTTCGTCATGTGCCCAGCAAAAGGTCATAAGCGCGTTTAAGCCCTTATGCCTGGAAGCATGATCACAGTAGAAAAAATGTTCCTGGTAAAAGGGCGTAAGAAACACACTCTCTTTATTTAGTAAAAACGAACAAAATTTACTTCAAAATCAACACAGGCTGTGCAAAGAGCAACCTTTGTACAACTTATCAAACGACTTGGGAAATTTTTTTGTAGCTATTTGCAAAGAAATCTTTATATTTCATTAAAATAAAACAGTAGCATAGATACGTCCTTTTGCCAGAAAAATTTCGTTTTGCAGTGATCATGCTTCCCAGCAAAAGGGCGTAAGCGTTTACAACCTTCTTCCAAGCACCCGACAATATATAATGCCCCTGCTTTCAAACTTTCTTTTGGAACACAAAATGTCTACATTAAATTTCTTGAAACCGCAATCAAAATATGCACAAAGAAAATTTTAGAAACTCTTGACAGACTAGAGACTTATTACAGGTTTCCACAATCTGCCTTTTAACTACTCAAACTAGTAAATGAAAACTTGTCAGATACTTACCTTCGGGCCATGTCTTGAATCTCCAGCGCTGTTCAATTTTGAAAGTAGCACGATCCTGTCAAGAAATGAAGAAAAAACTAAAGCATGTCAGTGCAATAAACTCAAGACCTACATGTACAGATATGTCAGGTCTGTCAACCACCTGTCAACTACACGTCAATCAGATCTCATGAAGTACATGTACTTGTGCTTTCAAGTTCGGAATTTCTTTTTAATGCAATATGGAGGGTCGTCTGTGGTACAGTCTCTTAGCTTGGAGCCGAGCATCTACAAGTAATCGCATCTGAGCACATCCGTCAGCTCGTTACCCAAAAACTTCCTTCTTGTTAGACCTAACAGAGCATGGGTCTGCTGACACCCATCGTCCACTCAACAGCTTTGATTACATCTCTGCTTGAAATGACATCACCAAAAATTGTACATCATCACAATATAAGAGGCTGTTTAGGAGCAGGAGACATGTCACCAGTGGGCTACACTGACTGACTCTGTGGGGGAGGGGAAGACAAGGATAATTTTCACCCTGCCTTTACCTACTTTTAACCACACATCACCGAGTCCAACTCCTAAAAAATCAACTACATGTACATTACAGAGCGCGAAATTAGACCACAAAAGTGCTCTGACAAAATGTCATAACACAATCAATTTTGTTCTGCCATTACCTGCTTCTGATGTGCCATATTATATAAAAGGTAGAGTTGTAATATGCAGTATTAGGAGTCGAAATTCACTTTTTTCCCTGGTCCTACTAGAACTGCACACGCAGCGGCATTGAGCAGTCCTTGTTCGGGCGTGATTGGGCAGGCCATGTCATAAATTTGCATGCTTGAATTAGATCAACACTTGCCAAAGATTTCTCAGAATCCACAATTATTGTTATTTAACTAAGGCCTACTGCATACATGCAGTCTTTTATTAGGCCAAAAAAATACACGATGTGTAAAAATTGGGTCGGTAGGTCGGAACATTCTTTTGTTTGAGGGCAATTTTGTGCTGATTGAATGGCATCAGTGGGGGCGACAGCCTCCAAAAGTATCTCAAAAAGTGATGAACACCTGTCTTAATCTATGTACAAATTTCTAAATACGGCAATTCACAAGAAAATTATGAACAATTCACACAATCACGACGGCAAACTGGCCAACAGTGTCCGTGTATCGCGTGGTAAGCGTGCGTGATGCATTTAGACCAGCGGGTGCTAAACCTTGCGCCATGAGCAGAACAACCTCAAATTACACTCATGAACACAGAAAATACTGACATAAATAAGAGACCGAGTTCTGTGAATTAACTTGCAAAAAACCTCTTGCAACATAACATTGATGTCTTTCCGGCCTGTGGCCTTTTGTGTTCGTGATGTGTACGGCTGATGAAGACTGTTTATGTACAGAACATTCAATACATGTACAGTACAGACTGGTACTGGTTGCTACATTTCCATCACGCATTCTTTTGCATGGGTGCGGTGCATGGGTATTGTGGGGCGATTTCATGTCTGTGCAAGTGAAATATATACACGCGTGGCCTGCACTAGGTGACATGGGCCGGTGATGAGCGATCAGCCCTGATGAATAACTTGAGCATAATTAACGTAATTCTAACATAAAACTAATAATAAATCAGATGCCATAATCCCATATATTGTGTTGACATTTTAAGAGCTGTTATTGATAAGTTAGTCAGACAATTTGTCCAAGCATCTTTGATTTTGTTTGACCACACACAAAGTGCTCGGAAAATGTCCAATGTCCAACCGTAATCTCACGCTCAACATTATTCCCAAAAAATTCTTCAGGAAAAACTGTTTAAGAATCTAATCCCGACCCCCCTCCCCCCTTGGCATTTTCTGCAAAGAGCCTTCCTATCTGCAGTGAGTTGAAGTGCACCCCCACTGGCAAAGAAAAGACAGGTTGGTGACAAGTTTTCCAGAGCACACGCAATGACCATACCAGATCTTGACTCAACCATAAATCAGTCGTGGATACTCACTACATCCCACGCTGAATGCGCATGAACCCTTTTCACGTGTGCAATGAATTCCCATCCAAAGGATAAAAAAATGTTAAAAACACACTCTCCCTTCTTCCCGTTCAAAGCAGAGAAAATCCTCCATGATGCGGGATGAGCCCTGAGCTAGACCAAGAGAGGGCGCAATCTTCCTAGCAACGGAGGCTTCCTGGTGGGAACTGCCCAGTTCACGACTGACTATGAAATTCATGTGTAGTGGTCGCATCGCTACCAACTAAATGAACATTACGTACCACCCATGGATCTTTTCAACCAATTAGAGGGTGCTAAAAGGCGGATACCAACAGCATGCCCTTTGCAACTCAACCAGGGCTCAATCTGTCCTCAATCCTACCAAATCCTCCAAACCTATTCAAAGGGTTTTGAAGGTTGCGGACAGGGTCATAAGCAGAGGTCTCCCACGCATGACTCACCAGTGATACGAACTCTCCACTGACGTTGCCATCAAACAGACTAAACTTGCCTCCGTTTTCTGCCTCCATCACAGCCTGAGTTCTTGTGAATGCCGAGACCCTCTGTGTACATTAATAGGAAACACAATATAAACACATGGCACAGGGTCAGTTTCACGCACAAGGAGCCACAGGCAAAACTAAGGAGATTCATGAGAAAAAGATGGTAAAATGGAAGTAACATTAACCACTTCCTGCCGGGGACTCCGGGATCGGAGACGTATGGTTCATATGGGTGGCCGGCGTCTCCGAACTCGGACACAGGAAACAGGGCCCTGTAACAAAAGACTGTACTCCGAACAAAAGACCAGGCTGCTGGGCATTACTGACATTTTTCACTCTCAAAAGTGGTGATAATCCAGCCTTGTTTTGAGACCGTATACCAGGGTTTGGGGCATTGAGAGTGAGCGGATTACCACCGGGGACAAAAGCGCTCCACCATTGCAGCGATGAGCCACACAGCACCACTGCACGCTAATCTGGCCCCTATTGAAAAGAGGTCAGCAGTGCACTAAGCCAGGTTCGTGAACAAAAGACAGTTATACAACACCGCACAATCTGGGCTCTGTTTACAAGGCTACTGGCCTGGCTGAAATACTCGGGCGTCAATGAAGGTCACCTGTCAACTTTGAGTCTAAAGATTACTTGGTGCGGCTATAAACGACCATTAAATGAAATGATGAATTTTTGAAGGATTTTGAAAATGTAAAAAATAATAGTCATGCCGGCCCAGCATCATCAACATTAAAAAATGCCCCAGCATGAAGTGGTTAAATCTGTGCAAACCAATCAAATCTTTTAAAGAGTGTGAACACATTAATTTCCAAACAAGTACTTGGATATTCCGAACCCCAAACCGACATCAACAGCAAACCATATGTCCCACAAGCCTAATGGCACCCTCTAATCCCGGCCTATTGACAACCTGTCTACCACAGTTGTGAGGTGGACAATTACCTTAGGAGGTCAAAGAGACATTGTCAAACTGCCATCTTGTTCTGTGTATCGTAAGGGTGAACCTCCTCATTACCACACCCCAACATGCAGGCCAGTCAGATTCCCAGACAGACCCCTATCTCCCCTGGCTACCATCTCCTTACCTGTGGGTCGGTCAGCGTCTGATACAGCTCCTCCGCAGAGCACTTGAACTCCTCCGACAGCGTCAGCTTGCGTGTGTCAATCTTGACGCCGATCTGCGTGTTCTTCATGTTTTCCTGGTTGAGCTGATGCTGTCGCTTGACGGCTGCAGGAGACGCCTACAAGACAATCAAAATCCCCCTCAGTTATTGAATTAATACTAGTCAAAGCAAATTACAAGAAGCAGTCATGGAAACTCATTTAACTTCCCCTGGTATTTCCCTTTCCCCTTGTTCTATGTAGACATACCTCTGGAGGACTGCTTTGGACACAGCCTACGTTTTGTCAGGACAAAAACCAAGTACAGAAACAAGACCATGGAAAATGAAATCCACAAGCCGTAATAGAGTAGCAGATAGAGGTTACGACCTAGTATGTGGGTGTACACGTGGCACTCGAGCAATTTAAAAGGAAAATACCTTGGCAGGCTCAGGCTTCGACATGGAAGGTTGCGAGTCTTTCTGTGCTTCTGCTGAGGGCAGTATCATCCCTTTACACCAATCTTTTGTAACGAGGCAAGAAAGAAGAAAAACTTAGCCATAAAATACAAATCGACTTGGCCGTGGACAGGCAGCAGCCAAGATCAATCAAGGACCATTTGTCCACCCATAGTTGATTTTTTTTCTTGGTAACTAATGCAAAAAATACATCCAGGGTACTAGGCAAAATCGACCGGCAGGAGACTGACCTTCACCAACATTTTTAACAATTGTCAACCCAGAGACCCTCGCAATTTTTATGGTAAAGTGCCAGATTCCAGTTATATTCAACACTGTGCTGTAAACACAATACTGGATGAAATAGTCCGGCGCTACACTAGTAGGGTTTGGAACCAGCTTTTCCTACACAAAGATTCTAGCAGATTAAGAAGCTGGCATATAAATGCACTCAGTACGCTTCCCTCTTCCAAAACGCTTCACTGGTGCCCTCAGCTGAGGATATTAAAGCAGCCCAATTGATTTATCCCTGTGTAGAAAGTAACCTCTGCAAGGTGGCATACTTCTGGAACATTGTCATGGGGGGAAAAAAACACAAGTGTTCGACAATGGACTGGCATCGCAACTAACCCCTCACCAGCGAACACAAGATTGCTGGGCCTGGCTCCCAGCTCCATCATGAGTCAAAGTTAACAGAAGGAGAGACTGGAAACAGTCTACCTGCCTCCTCTGCTATGTATGCATTACACAAATGAGAAATGCCACCCCAAACCAGCAAAGTGAAAAAGTCGGCAAACAGGCCAACTGGTGACAGCAGCCATACCGGTCCTCTTGCCAGTTCTGAACATGCGTGGGTTGCTCTGTGTGAGCGTACACGGTTCTGAGCATGTGTAAGGCTGTAGCAAAGGACGGCGCGGCTGCTGCCACCAGCGTCTCAAAGTCTCATCTTGTGTTCGGTGCAAAGGGAAGTCCATGCTCGGTTACAAAAAGCTCTTTCTAGCTCAAGGCACACGACCTTCATTATGACCACAGCTGAAAAAGGATGGTTTCTTCAGACAGCACAGTAAGCCCAGTAGACAGGAAAGCTTACATTTCTTCCGGTACCACATTTCTTGAGATGTCTCCAATTGAGGAATTTTCAGTTAATTCCAGCAAGCCAATTCTGATCATCTGCTCTGCTCTGGACATACCATTTTTAAGAAAGGTAATGTATTTTCCAATCTGTTCTCGGATGAGGGGAGTCCCTTTTGTGCGCATCATCTCCTTCAATATTCTGGATTCCTCAGTCTCTTTTTTTGTTGTAACAATAACCTGTTCATAACAAACACGAGGGATACAGTTGACTACAAAGATACAGAAACTTTCGTCATTGTAAAAGACGAGAGAACAGGCCAAATTCTCAATACAAATATATCTTAAAAGACAGCTCATGCTCAGGGGATTTTAGGATTGAGGAATCCTACCAACATTTAGCCCGAAATAAGACGACCACTTGGGCCCTCTCGTGAAAACGTGAAATTCATAATTCCCATTGCAAAAATTGCCCCAAAGTCACAGAGAATAAATGTCAGAGGTGAGATTAATGAACCTGGGACAAACATTTCATTTCAGGGCTGCAGTTCATTAAAATTCAGGTCTGTATTTTTTTCTGTCACCAGGCAAAGTTACATGTTCCAGGTAAATCAGAATGAAGTCAACAAAGTCTCTAATGTCCACTGTCAGAAGAACTCCGGACCAGGAGGGTAACTTCCTAGCTTGGGGAAACCACTTTATTGAGAGCAGAACAAGCCTAGTACTCACATCTATCTCATCTACCTCATTCTCATCGCTAAGATTGGGGATCTGTACATGCCCAGTCAGCTTTGTACTGCAGTCCTTCAGATTACCTGCTCAGGCGACATAAGTGACAAAATTCTTATAAGAAAATCATCTGTCAATGACTTCTGCTTTGACATCCCAAAACACAGCAAAATACTTCATTGGAAAGATCTATGTAACTTCAACATACGTCTCGACTAATTTTCAATCGGTATGAGGTCAACAGTGTTGAAATAGTCAGGTTGGGAACTGCCACGTGAAATTTGACAACGAAATTTTCAGAACAGCTCTGTTTCTGGCAATCTGAGACTGAATTTGTTACAGGTCCAGAAAACTTTTTGCAGCTATTAATATAGTTGAATTCTAAGGCTGCACTATTATTTGAATATTTGAACATTCAGTTACTGAATATTCAAATATTTATTTTTGAAATCAAACATTTGAAGGGGAAAATAAATGGAATAAGAAAGGGAAAAATTCAATAATTTGGTTTCAAAATTGCATTCGTAAAGCATATCTCAAGAAATTACAAGTCAACTGCAGCCCCATGAGACCAAGTTACTTTTCTTTCAATTTTTCATTTCTTCACTTTTGGCAAAAACACATAAACATGTATTTTGTATTTGAATATTCAATACAATGGAAGGTCCAATATTCCGTCATTCAACTGACTCCGCATTAATGAATACCATTAATACAAACTCAGTTATGACGAAAGCATTCACAACAAATGAGAAAGTCAGATCTCTGCTAACTACAAACTCTGAATAGAACACATGAGGGTTGACCACAACAGGGTACTGGCACACCTTTCCACTCCAATTTGATGTTCCACTCATAGAAGAAGATTAGTTTGGCTTTCCTATTGCTGGCAGAGGCTTCTCTCTCGATGCTTGTCATCTCTGTAATCTCGCATTCTCCTGGAGGTACAGACAAGAACAACAGCTCAAAGAGGTTCCCTTTTTTTTACCACTGTACAAGGTAGCAAGTGAACACAGTCATGTCAAGAGACATATTCACACTTGGGATTGTTGACTAGCAACATTTCACTGGCAAACTGGCTCAACGGGAAAACAAAGATTTGTCTTGAAATACAGACCACATTGTCAATATCGTCTTCTACAGTACTATCAATAACTTTGTGGTCTGCGTGTCCAAGAACTGTTTCCGATGATCACTCAGGAAATAAGTAAAATGTACTTAAGTGTAGAAACAACTCCTCATATGAAATTTACACCACAATACGTCACAACATTTCCTTTTCCAATCACTTGGTGAGAGCATCAAATATTACCGGGAGCCAAGGTTTGACTTCCTTTCGATCTATCTATGCTGAATTATTCTTTGATGATTAGCAGTCGTCACATTCTGGCTCCCTTTCCCATTGGTGAATGAAAGTTTCAGAAGTTTTGAAAACATTTCCATGTACACAGGGCATCCAAACAAATGACAGCAATACCATACAGAAATCAAGTTTCATGAAATTAAGTCTGTAAACAGGGGACAGAGTTTTGCTTTATGAGAAAGTTAAAATTTAATATACAATAACAACCAACACAGATGGGTCCTTTTCTACATGTACACTGCCGTGCAAAAGTCCGATTGCACATGTGCTGTAAACTTTCTGTTGTAGTTTTGCAATAAATTACTGAGTCTTTATAAAAAAAGCATCTTACCCTTGTAATGTGTAGTTATTTTAATCAAATAAATTCATAAATCTCATTGCTGAAGTCGGCGACTACCCCCTCTTTTCGCTAACTTTCGAGTGACTGTTTTTCGCCCGTGTAAAATCGCCATTTTGAAATATCTCATTACGTATTCATGAGCTCATGAATATTATTAGGTGGCATTTAAACCAATGGAAGCAAAGCTGACGCGGCGGGAAACTCGGTCTTATGAATAATTATAGGTGATTTCGCCGCCTGTGAAGGGTGAATGGATACTAGACAAATCAGGCTACCTCGTGGCGACAAAATTTGCATACCAATACTTTCACTTTGATACGCAAAGCTGCAACACAATGCCAGCAAATACGCCACTTACCACTCGCGAAAAGAGGATGATTGAAGCCTGGAATCAGGAGGGAATTTCCAACCGGGAAATTGCCAGAAGGCTGGGAATCAGCCAATATGCTGTTCGTCGGAATCTCCAGAAATTGACGGAGTTTGGGTCAATGGAACCCCGACCACGCACCGGCCGACCGAGATCGACCACCGAGCGGGATGACCGGCAGCTCGTGAGGGCATCGCGGCGCAACCGCTTTCTGACCGCCCCTGAATTAGCGCTGAAGCTTGCCAATGCAGGGGTTGCAGTCCACCGCAGCACTGTTTCAAGGCGATTGGCTGCAGTTGGGCTGCTTGGCAGGGTTGCTAGGCATAAGCCCCGACTTTCAGTGCAGCATAAACGTCGTCGGCTAGCCTGGGCCCGAGAGCACCTGGGGTGGACCGCCAATGACTGGAGCCGGGTCTTGTGGTCCAATGAATCGACATTCCAGCTGTTCCAGAGTGATGGACGGGTCTATGTCAGGAGGACTGTGGGGGAAGAGTTTGACGAGAAGTGTGTTGTGCCCACCGTAAAGCATGGGGGATCCAGGATCATGGTGTGGGGCTGCATGAGTTCCGCCGGTGTCGGCAGCCTGGTGCGGGTCAACGAAAACATCAACGCCGCAGTTTACGTTGACATCCTCCGGGAAAACATGCTGCCATCTGCCCACCATTTGATTGGCCATGAATTCCTATTTCAACACGATAAAGCTCCATCGCATACCGCCAGAGTCACGCAGGAATTCTTGGCCGATCCCACCCCAGAGTTTATTCGAGAAATGGGGGGTAGTTGGCAGTTTGAGGTGATGACTTGGCCGGCCCAGAGTCCCGACCTGAACCCGATTGAAAATCTGTGGAACGAAATTGACCGCCGTCTTCAACATGAAATTCGGCCGGCAAATAAAGATCAACTGTTCCAGATTGTCACTCGGATTTGGGAGGGAATGGACCAACAAGTCATCACCAATCTCCTGGAGTCGATGTGAAGGCGGTGCCAGGCTGTTATCGACGCCGGTGGGGCATTTACGCGATACTAAACCCCATCACTGGATTTCCGGATTTCTCGGACACTGGGCGCCGCCATCTTTAATGATATGCTAATGAGAATACTGCCCATTGAGTATGTGCACACGCACGGAGAAACTCTAATTACCAGGCCCGTAATTGTTCACCAATTCATGTTTTAGAACTGGAAACGTGAATTTAATGGAATAACCATATCAACACAAACACAGGTATTGCTTTTGTGGAAATTTATTTTTTCTTTTATGCAAAAAAACACACAATTTGTTGTGCACTCAGGTGCGATCGGACTTTTGCACGGCAGTGTACATATCAACTCTAAATCATTGTCTTATTTGACTTCCAGCTAAGACACTAACCAACCTTTATCATCTTGGATTTTCAGACCAACTAAAACTTCTTTCAAGCACTCTTTGGAGGCATGGGATGCTTCCCGCTCCGTCCTGAACAAAAAAAAAGAAAAAGCCCAATCAAAACAAAAATGAGGTTACAATCACCAAATACATTTCAAATCCTGAGTTTCACACTGCATGGCATCAGGATGATATTTCAAGTGAGCAGGCGGACAATTCAACCTAGGGACCAGAGAAATATTTTCCTCTCCAATTTCACAATAGGCCTAAATGAAATTGTGTCGAGCTCTCACAATTTAATTTGGCCTGATTCTCGATGTGCAAAGTAAAAACTTGTAAAGTACACCTGAAAATGGAGGGAACAAATCTTATGAACTGTGGGCCTAATTCAATAATGATTTACAGGAATTTATCAACATTGAGGAAATTCTGAAATTTCTGAACTGTCAATGTGAAGTCAGATTCATTCAAGTATGTCACACTCAGCTGAACTTGTGCCCAATTTCCAGCTGCCTACATTTTGGAATTTTTGAGTAAATTTCACGACACAGAAATGCTTCACAAAGGTTTAACAGCATGTAGTGGGCCTAGCATGCATTATAAAGGTAATTTCCAAGTAATTGGTTTGAAGTTTTTCAACCAACATGATAAAGAAGTTTGGCAACACTGCACAAAGAAATTCGAGGGAAACGTTGAAGTGCACCAACGTAACGTTAGGGAACTCCACTTTACCTGTGTATAGTCTACCTCACTACAAAAACACAAACATTTGAATAGGCTAGGTAACGTTCAATAAACCTTTTCGATGTTCGCAATGCATTATAGCTTTGGATTACAAACAAGCGATCCATTTTATGCACAGCCCCATGAGAGAAGTGTATGTTAATGTGCCTCCAATTTACTACATATTCCAATTCAAGCCATCCTCTTCTCACAGTGTTCCATTAAATATTCGGGATGAAGATATTTACAAACCTCAAAGTTTAAAGCATGGCAGAAAAGAAAAACTGCGGGAATCCCTTCCAACAACACAAGTTTTTGTCAGGTATTAATGCCCTAGCCTATTGGTCAATCAATAGGCTCATTCATCTCACATTGACCAATCATGTTGATCTCTGCATAGAATGACTGGTGCCCTTAAAAAAAAGACAATCAAGGGTGATTTTCTTCCAACAAAAATCTGAGAAAATGTCACTTTGAAATCTTCCTAGTATAAGCCTACTACGCATGCATCTGTGAGGTGATGAGCAATGTGCAGATACTTTAGAAATATTCTGAAGAAAACTGTAAACTTGATTTCTGACTGGTTCACTCCCCCCCTAGGCTCATAAATAAAATGCATGGCTTGTTTGTCATCCAAACCCATAATGCATTGTGACTGTCGAAAAGGTTTAGGCCTATTTTAAAAAGTTAAGAATTATCCCCATCTCCTGATCTCCTAAACATATGAGACTTAGACTAAACAAAACTCTTAAACTAGTCCAATAAAATCTATCTTGTACTGACTCCACTTTTGTTTCTTTTTATCTTGGCTGACTAAGCCAGCATGATCAGTTCAAAATTTCGTCCACTCTAGAAGCCTAGGCCTTAACGCATTGGTGACTCACTAGTCACCAATGTCACTGTACCCTAAAAATCACCTTTTTCAACATTTGGACCAAGTACCTTCCATAGGCTTTTGCTTCCATTAATTCATTTCATTCGAACTAGTCCCTACCCCGAATCAAAATCCTCTGAATTAACCTCCAAAACTTTCTTAATGTCCCCGTCTATGGACCGAGTGAGAATCACAGAATCCAATAATGAGGGTAAGGTTTACACACATTTGGAAAGAAAAGAGAAATTTCCCCTTCAAATCAGAAACAGTCTTGTCGTCAGCTCGATGTCGCCCTGTTGTCCAAATCATGTTCAAATAGTGATTTAAACTGTATGTTAATGTCCTGGAGAAGATGTCACAGCGCGCCGGCCTAGCGGACCATTCACAAAAAGCATACCATGTCGGCACACACATGTGCGCCAATGACTGATTCCTGAGTGCTTTCAGTGAATGGTCCGCTGGGCCAGCACGCTGTGACGTCGTCTCCAGGACATTAACATACAGTTTAAATCACTATTAACATACAGTTCAAATCGCTTTTTGTACAAGATGGTGACTTCGAGCTCAATGACAACAGCGTTTTCGATTTTAAGGGGAAATTTCTCTTTTCTTCCCAAATGTGAGTAAACCTTATCTTACGATCATTATTGGAATCTCTGATTCTCACTCGGTTCATAGCTGGGTGCATTACGACAGTTAAGGATCGTTTTAGAGGTAACTTCGGAGGATTTCGACATGTTTGTTTCGGGGTAAGAGCTATTTAAAGGGTTTATTACCACTACTAGCACCTTGTTCCTATAATAAGGAAAACAAACACACTGACATTCAGACCTTGAGGATCTGTTCCTTAATCCTAGTAGCTCTTGTTTAGGTAAATTTGACAATATTTCAGCAAAAAAACCAGAAATTTTTACTTGAGTTCGGCAAAAGACGACCACATCACGCCATTTTGATTCACGTCATTACCCGACCCAGCCATTGTCGGTAATACAATTTCATGAAAGAAATTTTTATGGTCACAGGTCAAGGATCCAGACTACATGCGCCAATTTTTCTTCCTTCACACTATCACAGCTCTTCGTAGCATCATTTATGCTGCCGTTTTACCCCATAATATCCCTACAAAACCAAAGCCCTTCCCACTTTTTTATTTTGATATGAGTAATGACATCACCGCCAACTTATTTAGGTAGGCCTAGGTTAGCTACATGTAAGTTGTTTCGAAAAGGTACACCAGTATGTTTCCTTATAATGGTAATGAACGCTGCTATTTAAGTATTTTGAGTGAAATGAATTAATGGAAGCAAAAGCCTATGGAAGGTACTTAGACCCTACTAATTACTATCGCCCGACGATGTCTAAATGTAAAAAAAGACGATTTTTACGGTCCAAGTTACTCGGACAACTTGAGCTAGGTCTAGTGACTCACCAATGCCAGTTGTTGACATTTGTAGCATCTGATCTCTCTTCAACAATCCATCGAGGATCTCCTTGTCCCCATTTCGCCATCGTTAACGTCTCAAAAAAATTCAAAGAATTCGATTTTCAATTCACAAAGCGGAGGGTTTGAAATAACGAGCAAAAATGACAATATGATAAGGAATACACGAAATCGGCCACAAGAAAGTTCTCGAAATCACGAAAAACGTGCAGAGATACTTTCTGTCTAGCTCCTTTTACAATGACACGTGCTAACCCGTTCAGACAGGGTACGCTCACTGTCACAAAATTGGGATGGGTCCAGACTCTTTAAAAATTCAACGGCGCCCTCTAGGGACTCTGGTGGGGAGTCAGAAGTCGAAGTTTTCTTGATATAGTGTTCCTCGATCAGAAAAAAAATCCAGACGTTCCTTCGACTTCCTGTGCTTAGTGTTGCGACTGTTGCCAAACTTCTCCATTGAAAGACTAACGTTCAGTTAAATATTTGAACTATGACCTTCATATTTCTTGTTGTCAAACCTATGTGAACAATATCAGTGTTATGAAATTTAGCCCGAAATTCAGGAGGTGAAGGGTAATGTCCGCAAACTGAGTGTTAACGTAGCGCACTTGAACAAATATGAGAAAATCGCACATTAACATTAAAAAGTTCTTTAGAGATGATATTATAAAGCGCTAATAAATAAATATTACTCACATTACTTACACACTCACATGCCCGACTATCTGTAGGTAAATTACTTTTGGCCATGGGCGCGTTTTAATAGTAGAGTAGGCCTATCGCACATAACTTTTTTTTTTGGGGGGGGGAAGAAACTCAGGCCAGAAGAGAATTTCATTTGAACATTCTTGCAGATACATAAACTCAAGATTTTCATGAATGGGACTGTTTAGGGATTGAAAAAAATCACTTCTTGTGACATTTGAGGTTAAAATGTTGCTCTTCCAAGGCATTAGAGAGACGAGAAATAGAAGCAGGCCTACGCCACCTACTGTGGGTTTATCGACAATACGTTCACCGTGGGCGTCGCCACCAGGGGGAGGGGAGTTCATCTTGCTTTGCTCCCTTTCAGCTTTTCGAAGCAAACTGGCAAACAATCAACGGTGGAGGGGGTCCATTCGGAGGTATTTTCAGTGACGTATTTACGTTGCTAAAGGGAAATTTCTGAGAGTACAAAATATTGGGGGAACTGAAATGCCATTTTACATTGGCTAGATAAGTTTCAAATTTTCAAATGGCGAGGGGACCGGGGGCACAGATTTTCGCTGGGGAAACGTTCCTGGTCTCGTACGTCCCTCTTGTTACACCAGTGGGTATTTGGGCGAGCATATTGGAGATGATTTCCCACCCCCTTTCCTCAATTGATTTGCCTTTCTTTGTCCCCAAATTCCTGAATCCCCACATACTTGTTTCACATACAAAGTGTGGACATTCCTTTGTTCTCCTGTGGTTAAAGTAACTTGGGAAAAATGCTCCTTCTTCTCCCACTAGGATAACTCTTCGAGCTGGATTTTTGGCGATGAGTTTCTGGACTGTTCCCCTTCATTTTGCCAAAGATAACCCTGGCCCCCAAATGCCTCTGAAACTGTTTTTCAGAGAGGAAAATTGTGTGGACATCTGTGAGTCCACACAATGCCATCGCACCCTATTACGTTGGCTTGCTTTGTGCAGAGGTCCACGTGTACACCAAGCCTACATCCCGCCATTTGCGATACCCGATCACCCATACCGGTACATAATCTTACTATTTTACACACATGCACTGTGAACGCACCCAGTTTGACTCAGTGGGTAAAATCTGCGGGTGTCCTCGGTACACGTTCAAGTCAGGAGGCCGCATCGACCCCAGCGTGTAATTATCTCTGACGCTGGAGTCGGAGACAACTTGCGCAGGGGGTGGCGGATCGGCCACGACAGTTCAATAAAACCGGCTAGGGCCTACGCTCGAGGCACGATATAGGGCGTGCAAAATGTAGCATTTAATTAATCCAGAAAAAAGACACCTAAATAGAAATACAAGTATTTTTTTATGAAGATATGTTTATTAAGATCCAATTATAAATGGCAGATTATGCAGGTTAATTGCAAGAAGCAAAACGCAATGCTTTGCTTGACCACTCCAAACTCAGGACCGAAAAAGGCAGCTCTGTTTAAACAAAGACATCTCTATTTCCAAAAATCTCCATTATATCTCCATATCGGGATTAAATTTTAACTTGGCAAGTCTGGAAATAGAGATTACTCTCTCAGAAACGATTTTAAATTACCTGCATTTCGGGATCATGGTTGCAACCACTGTGTTCACATTTGAAATTACAGACGCGTGACTTGTAATTACTCCTTTTACCGGCCCAAGTAGCTCTTGGCTTCGAAACACTACCGTTTCACTTCCCAATCGCATGCTCGTTCTGAGCCAAACTTTATTTGTTGGACCCCTGGGAAAAATACTAATTATTATACAACCACGTGCAGGATGTCGAAGGAGTCGAGGGATAACATACATGTACATGCCTTCACCTACAGAGTGTAGATTTAAACATCTCCCCGCTTGGGCTTAAGTCAATATCATTAACCATATCCTAATTACTTTTACGCCAAACGATGAGGTTAACAATAATGAAATACGTGCTACACAAAAATGTCAACGTTTGTAACTTTTAAGTACCTTTGAAGAGCTCTGATGTACCCTTAGAAATAACAATTACACGTGGCATTGTGGTAGCGTAGCTTTCCGTTTTGTGTTCTGCGCTTATTAACACTGGAGCGCAGCGCGACTTGGTATTCGAGTACTTCGAAGCTTAGTGATTAATTCACTATACCGCGTTGTAGGTAGCTTGCCTTTGTCTGACAACATGCCGGTGCTGAAAATTATCACCAATATACCGAAGGGGGAAATGGCTAGCGATCTGGAGCTGAAATTGTCAAACAAGCTGAAGGAATGCATCACCCAGTGGAAAGAGCAGGTAAACGCTAAACTGCATTCTTGAAGTAGTTTCAAACACCTGAAACTGGTCTCCTACTTTTTAGGTCTTTTTTTTCAGGAAATCCATTATTTTTGCTTACAAAATGAAACGTCGGCGTAACATATTAGGAAGCTTGATGAATTTGGGGCATTGTCAAAATTGTTTCTTCTTCAAAATTTATTAAAACATGTAACTGAAACACTGTCACAATCATTCTGTACATTGTAAACTTCAGCCTGGTCGTGTTTTACGGCTTTGATGGGTGCAGTGAGAATTCCTGGCTCCCATCTACCAAAACAGAAATACACATGTATACTTCAAGTTTGATGATGGGTCATAATGATACCGTACCGTCTAGAGTGTACATGTAGACTGTTTTACTTCGCTGTGATCATTTTTGGCTTTCTACACAAAAGAATGCACGGATATGGATGCGGATAAGTTATATGACATATTACATTGCAACACTTTCGATTGGCGTACCAGTATTAAAGAAATCCAAACTAATCTCGTGTGGATGTAATGGTCAATATATCTCAATTTCACAACCTCCTGTAGTATTTTACTATTTGGCTGTTGCCTGGACAACGCATCATCAGAGGAAGGGACAACTCGCCTAATGCCATCATTGAATTGTACTGCTGTGCAGCTTTCAACGACACAGAGACGAATCGACAGATTACGCGGCTCTTGATTGAATTCAGCAGCAAGGAGTTAGGCATTGCGCAAGACAGGTAGGCCTCCCACTGTGATTATTTGAAGAAATGTGTTCAAATAGCTCAACAATGGCAACTATATTATAAAATTATATCCAGCAAGAAATGAGACACCCCCAACATGTCCAATTACTATACACACTCTCGACCATTGTTATCAAACACACCCCCAGATGTCTGAAAAGAATTCCTCAGATTCCAGTAAAACAATTAGCAAAGCAGGGGGGTTCTCTCCGTCTCATTTCTTGCTTCATAAAATGCACACGTATACGTTCAACACACAATAATAATATTTAAACTATTCAAGTAAAACCATCGCATTATCTTCTTCGGACGTTAAAATAATGGAAACGATGGGGGTAATCCATGTGAACGAAAACGCAGACATCCACCAAACTCGTCTAATCTCATCAAACAGCGATAGAACACCTATTCCGCTTTTTGCACGAACGCTGTGCATTTCACTAAACCTGAAACTGCTGAGCATGGCCAAGAGCAGGCTTGAGTGTGTGTCGCGCAGTAATGGAAATTATCCATTCACGCACAACATAGGTAATTCATGCATGGACAAGGTTTTTTTTTCTCCCCCGATAAACCATTTTTCCCGGAAGCATGGGCCCAATTTTTGACATGCGGGTATACTTGTCTTGGTCCTTTTGATGGCTTGTGTTTCCGACTTGAACGTGCTAGGTTTCGTCATTGAAAAGTCTACTGTTTTTAAGTATCCCAATTACTTGGTTGTATACAATATTACAGAAAGCAGCATTTGCCGCTGCCCCTACCACTTTGATGGAAAAAGACTTGTCATCTTTCATTTGGCATTTTACCCGCAGGATGTCTGTTCTTCTCTATCGGCTCAAGTCAGACTGCGTTGGATTGGCAAACGGCACACTTGTTTCAGACCTGGTTCCCGAGCATACTGACCTTCACAGGCTTTCAAGCTAGGAATGTGACTCATCACTCCGTATTCCCGGCATGATAATTAGCCCACGTGTATTATTATTAGTTAATCGCCAGTTACACCAGGTACCTGCAGAATTGCAGAATATTTTTTTTTATCGCCACCCACGAAGTACAGGTTCTCAGTAGCTACAAACACGTAGCGTTACAGTAGATAGCGCACTTATTCTGAAGGTCCATTCTAAGCCAAAACGGTGCTTCGTTTACATTTAAATACATTTAATTTGGAGTAACTTTTTTTGTTTTCAGTGTTCACAGCATTGACTTTTTATAACCGAAACATATGACTTGGATAGTGAAATGAGAGGGCCACAATTTCACTTTTTTGTTTTGTTTTTTACATGAAACTGAAACAAGTCCGATTTCCATTTTGATTTATCAATTAGTTAGGTGTCCTGATCATGTTAGACGGTTTCAACAGCGTGAAAACGTTTAAACGCTTTTATTTATCAACTGTAAAAAATGTCTAACTAAAACTAAATTCAGTTGACTTCTGGCTGACTTTTTTGGTTGGGTCACACAGTCTTGACAAACATTTCAAAAAAGGCATATTAAAATACGTGTAGCATTTTAATAAACAACATATATTATTTTATTTCTGTACATTCAATGACAGTTGAAACATCTTAACACATAGAAATATAACCAGAACCAGAGACTGAATTTGAACAGTTTAAATAAATGCTTATTACAAGTATATGCCACGAATTTCCAGTCTCCACAACTCATTTAATTACCAGAATTACTGCACTAATAGAGCAGGTCCATTGCCATAAAAGCATAAAGAAGTAAAATGTAACACAACTCTGAGTAGGTCTCAGATTTAAAAACTGATACATGTTCATTGTGTTTGAACACTAATCTTGCAATAACCAGGGATATTTACATGTTGCATGCTGATCAGCGTGTCTTACTTGTACCATCTTGGATCACTGAAACATTTTGTAAGTTTTTGCGGCTGCTCTGATATATTTCTGTGCTCTGGACATGAACAATGGACAGTGACGTCATCTTGTCGGGTGAGTGTGAATGTGGCCTGAATAGTCCAATGGCACCCACTAAGTCATGTGACCTAGAGTGGGTATCAAACATCAGCAAACATGGCGTCCTCCCATAGCAAAGTGTAAAGTGTGTAAATTCAAGCCAAAGGTCGGTAAAGTACTCGGACTACGGATGTGCTGAGTGCTTTACCGAAAATCAGCTTTATATTTGGTAAACAACACTTAAAAAGACACTTTGCTATGGGAGGACTTCATGTTTGTTGATATTTGATACCCACTATAGGTCATGTGACTTAGCGGGTGCAATCGGTCTATTAGAGCCATGTCTGCAAGTCTATGGCAGCAAGTCTATAACATTATACCTGATCATCAGGTATGAGCAGCTTATCAATATTCTGTGCAGTTTCTCTGTTCTCAGAGTAACAGTTCCCACAAGAGACCACTGCTTTTAGTATGTTTCACGCACATAAATGCATTACCACTTATCAGAGTAAATAGACCGTAAGTTTTTGGGAAGTTTTCCCACTGAAAGTAACAACCTGGAGTACTAAGCATCCATTGAATTTTACTAACATTGGCCCATTCTCTAAATACCTGCTGCAATATGTTGTTAAGCCCTTTTGCTGATCTCCCAACAATATCTCGGGCATAACAAGAGCCTCCCACTCCTGTAATCTCTTCACAATTGAGGCATGGAGGGTTGAGGTGAACCTACATGTATCTGTCTTGCCAAAAAACCCAGACAGAGGATATGCTGTATGCTGTAACCCAACTACAGCATCTGTCCCAACTATAGTCAGCAAGTTTCCATGGAAAATTTCTCAGCCTTCTACAATTTTTGGGGGCTGGCCCCTGACATAAGTAATAAAAAAATATGCTGACCTGGCATTTCATCCACAACACAGACAAAAACTAGAATTTGGCCAGCAAGTAATGCTGGCACAAATGCAAAAGCATTGGTCCTTGCTATGGTGCACACTTGCACCCTACCATAAATGGACTAGTCCAACTGCAGCACCATCCTTGAAACTGCGCCATCTATAGTTGGGACAGATGCCATAGTTGGGGCTCTCCAATGCTTCCCTCCTCTTGTCTGAACACATGTAATGTCACTGGTAGAATGAATATAGACCTTTTTCCTGTGATGTCACAATCGTGCTGGACCTACGATGTGTTGTGATGGTAATGAGTGTATAGTGTTGTGATGGTAATCTACTTATTCGAGATAAACAAGTCAAGCATGCAGCTTTCGCATGTGTGCTTGCACATGGTTGAAGCTGCCCATAAGAATATGCAATCACCGCCAAGGCGGTCCACACAAGGTAGTGTTGTTCACATTTAATCACGTGGGTGAAAAAGGTCTATATGTGCATGACGAAGTTTCAAATACTTTTGTCACTCCATCAAATTCAGAGAAGGAAGACATCAAACGGCGATGTTTATAGCCTTTCTAGGTGTTAAACAAAGGTGAAAATAACATTAACCCCTTGACGACGGGAATTTCTTCCCGAAAGCCAACTCCAAGAATTCCAGCCTCGCTTGGCCATGAAGGCCACCTGCCAAACCCCAGATTCTCGGTTTGTGGCCCTGCATGGTGAAAAGGCTGATTGTTCGGTGGCATGCGGCTCTACTCAAGCTTCCACATTCCCGTTGCCTCTTTTCAAAGTGGGGACTATTGTGAAGCTGGTGATTATGATGCAAATTCAGTCTTTTCATTTCTGGGCTATGCAAAAGACAATTACCATACATACAAGAGCCAAAGTCTGCCTTCTTTCACCGTGTTCGCTCAAGCATGGACCGAGAATAATAGCTGAAAGGCGGGCTGAGGATCTCAATTTTTACGGCGGCTTTATCCGCGTCCCGGCGCAAAGGGGTTAATAGAATTGAGAACTGAGTTCTTTGGCAATTCAGTGGTACATGGGCCAACTCATCATGTGACTCAACTTATTTCGGTAGTCAATGCAGCAATGCATCAAGACTCCAGAAGATGCTTACTCCACAATGCAGGATGCATTCCCTGTCGGCTGGTCAGTGGTATCCTGTACTGTCTCCCTGCTCAACCCAGAATAAACTCCTAGACTCCTAACCCATTCCAACCATGCAAGAGCAGTATGACAGCAGGTCAGCTTGTTAGTGGTACCACATTCAACAGCCTCGTGACTGGCAAATTATGCTCACAGTTTACCTTCATTAAGTCAATGAATATTTCTCACATCCATTTTACAGATTTGTACCTCTCCTCTCAGTCACATTATATTACACATACATGTACAAAACAGCAACTGAGATGTGTTGAAGTTTTAAGCATGCTGCTTTTAGGAGTACATTTTTTAACAAAAATGAGAAAAGTTGGAAATTGGTAAAAGTAGTCAATGTTAAAGAGTGTAAACTCAGAGCAGTACAAGTCAACACAGTTTGAAGACTTAACTCCTGTTGAGCCTGCACTTCAACAATGAAGACTTCATTTGGCTGGAGTTCACCAAGTCCAAAGACTTCTTGCCAAGACAGGTTGGTGGAGAGACTAGCAAGCACACCAAGCAGGGAAACAAATAGTGCACGGCTAAACTCATCACTGAAGTCCAGCAGGTAGGTGGTCACTGACACTTCTGTCCAGACACAAAAATGCAAGTAAGTTGTGGAAGGTGATTAAGGAAAATACAGACCCCACCTTTTAAATGCACAACAAGTTATATCATTGGTTGGCAACTTTTTTGGAGGTACCGGTATCTGCTTGAAAATCTGAACTAATTTAATTCGATTTCAAACTTGTTTCTATAACTTGGTCCACAATAAAATGAAGACTGGAAAGTAACGAAGCTAATGTTGGGGATAGATAACCTTCTGTGAACCTCAGGATCAGGAGTAACCAGAAGAAATCCTGCCCCGGTGGACATCCAGTTACACAGTGCAAATTTCTTTGGCAATAAATACAACTATCCTCAATTTAATCACCTGGATACAGGGCTCCAAAGTACATGTATGTGGAATAGAGAAGTAGGACACCTGGAATGCTACTGACACTAAGCTTGTCCAGAGTCCATGCAAAGATACAAAAGGTTTGTACACATTCAGATGAAAAACTGTGAACTCCATGCAGTGTACAAAAACTAATATGAGTGAATATCCTGCTCCCTACGCAATGCCACCCAACATTAACTATCTGCACAGAGTCTTGGATTGATCAGACTGAATTTCTCTGAGCCGTTGAACAACCGTTACGTTTTAGCCTTGGCCTAGGCATCTTTGTACACACCATAGGCCATTTTCTACATGTTGGTATGTTGCAAGAAGCACTTTCATCATATAAACTTAGCAGACTGGACACCCAGTTTTTGTTTTTTTACTCCAAGGCAAATGTGGACCTCTTTTTTCAACTGCTGGCTGAAACCCTGTCACTCAGCACAAAAAATAGCTTGTCAATGGATCCCAGCTGGATAAATTAACTAATTACATGAGTGTAAGTTTGCTAGGCAATATTTTCCACTTATTAGCTCTACAAAACTAAGTCTTGCAGGCCTAAACTGAAATCCAGCACCCAAAAACTGTACCTCTTTTGGCAAAGTTTTCACACACCACTCGTTATAACTTGAGAGAGAAGGAAACGCCACATGAACAGCCGTTCTCGGCCATGGGGATATTGATGACCCTGAAGGCCGAACGAATCAACTCCTCGTGGTAGTCCACCGTGGCACCCTTGATGTACCCCAGGGACACCTCATCCACTATCACCTTGACACCGTCTCTCTCGAACACCCTGGAGATGTTAGAATCAGGTATCATCCCTCAGTCCCTGTCTCTCCCTTGACAATCTAATCAAATTATGTGATCGATCCTCTCCTTGGGAAGTCTTTCGACTGACTGCATGGCTCAGCATGAGCTGGGACAATCCCATTTCAGCTTCCACAATATTTGTAAAAGCTGCGATTGGTGCATACTGTCTTCACGCAACACATCCTTTCCTCTTCACCAGTTTGCTTCATTAAATTTGGCCAGTTTCAGATTATCACTTCGAGAGGGGTGTCCCCAAAACAGAAACACACAACCAAAGGGAAACCATGATCAAACTACATGTATGTCAATGATAACTATTATTAAGGGAATAAAAATGTGACGGACCAACCATTAAAGCTAGAATGCTTCAAATCCACTAGGGGCCTAGGCGTGATAACGGATCAAGCCACAGGTGAGATCTTTCATCAGCCACTTTTAATTCCATTCATGAATACTTCCTTTGTGTACACGTACATTAATGTACATGTATAAAATCTACATTTGTCCAATACTTTTGTTTAGTACTTTTACCTCACGTTTTGTAAAACACCCCTCTGGCCAAATATGTGGTGTGTGCTTCTTGCACTAAATTTCTTATAAATGAGTGAGTGTGGTGTGTATTGCGTGATCGGGCACAGAACGAAGAGATGCAGATCCAGAGGGAAATTTTGGATCCCAGAAACATGGAAAATGGTTTTATTGTGCCTGCTCAACAATAATTTGAATGATTATTATGTAAGAAGGACAGAGCCCACACAAAATGGTGTAAAAACTTCACAGGAAACTAGGGAAGTGTTTAAAACCAGTTTGCGGTTTGATCATCTATTTAAAATCACTCAGGACACAGGCTTTAATCAATAAGAATAAGAATATGTATCTATGAACATGGTTTTATCATAAACAAGGGGTAATAAATTTAAAATATTAATGGAAACAAAAACAAAATATGACATCTAAAATGGCATTGCTCACACGCACCCACATTTACATACATACATACACTATAAAAGTATTTGTGCACATTGCTATGAAAATCAACCATTTGTACATGTGCATCAGCCAGTGAGCACATCGGGGATGCCCAACAGTCTGGAGCATGTTTGAGCAGTAGCACCACACTTTTTACAGTAACTGCAGAAAGTCTAAACTTTGGTGACACATAATGAACCTTGCATACCTGTCTTCCCCTGTGACATTTTCTTGTGAGTCGAGCTGGAACTTGCACTGAAAGCCCGAGCAACCGCCTCCCTCCACAAGCACCCTGAGATGCTTATCCCCGTCATTAATCCTGGATAGTTGCTGGTGTAAACAACAGGTGAATTATACAGCTGGCTAAGGCAGGTCCCAAAAAAGTTGTACTTCTAATCACATTGAAAAAACAGGGGGTGTGGGTAATTTCTTTTTATGTGCTGTATCTTTTTCAACCACAACTGTTAGGGTCGGATGATGGTTTGTAAGTTTTTCAACACTACACGTGACTGATTTTTGAAAAATATTCTACACCTACTTATACTTCACATTCTCATCAGCACTACCGGTATATATGCTCTGAGTGGTTAAAGGGAAGCTGCAATGACAATTTTTCTTCAACTTTGTATGCTCTTCAGTGTATGAACACTCTTTTATCTTCCCATTTGGTTAAATGCATTGAACAGTGCACTTAAAATTTTCTATCCTTTCCTGGACAACTGAGGGCGCTGTTACTGAAGGGTCATCTTGGGAAGACATGGTTCAGTGCATAGATGTTTCCGTTCAAATTGTGAACCCAGAATTTACCTACTGGAAACATTTCTGAGAGTGGGATTGATGCTTGTTTATTGCTATCCACATAAACAACAATGATTCGGCAAACAAGAGAAAACCGAGTCCAACAACATCTACAAAAATGAATGACCTTTTTGTGTACTAACCAATGTAATATGAGACTTTCCTCTTGAGATAACATCAAAGTTTTGCTCATGAAAATGAAAATGCTCGTTTGCATAAACACCAAACAAGCAGTAAAATACCCTTTGAAATTATACCAGGCAAGATATGGGACGGAGGGGATCCCCTCCCTTACATGTCCAATCCCTATGTACACACTCTAGACTATTGTTACCTAACACATCCCCCCAAGAAGTCTGTAAAGAATTCCTGAGATTCCTATCAAACAATGACCAACACAAAGACGGGGGGTTCTCTCTGTCCCATATCTTGCTTCAAATGTTTGAAATAGTGAAACAAAAGTTGAAAATAAGGTTAACTGAGACACAAAGGTGCATTTTGAAGGTCTGTATTAAAACAAATTGACTGCAGCTACCCTTTCAAAATATTAGAAAACAGGTGGTTGTGGGTAAAAACACACATGACCATGCAATTTCTGTTCAAGACAGCCTAAAAACAATTTGGAAATATTAAAGATATAGGACGATGTACACCAAAGTTAGTTTTAAGGGGAGGGGGTTGGAAGCAGCGGTTTTCACTTCTATTAATTTTGTTGATAAAAAAAGATAAAGGTTTCTTGTGTGTTCCAGGTTGGGCCATTGAAAACCAGAAATAAGTTTTTTTCTTACAACTAAGATGGAGTTGGGATAAGATGACTGTGGTCAAAAGGGGTCATTTTAACATACAAGGACAATGAGAGTTTGTGATTTCTCATTTGAAAAGCAGTCTGCAGCAATGGGTGACTCTGAATGGCTCGGCAATAATACAAGAACCTATAGCCACTAGCTAGAAAGTAGAAGCTACATGTATAGCCACTTCCCTTGGAAGCATGTGATAATCCTATCCGAAGCAAAGTAATTTGGACACAGCATTTGTACTCCTCACTTCGGGCGTGAAATTTCTATCTACAAAGTATTCTAAACTCATAATCTGTGACTTTTGCAATTGAATTTTGGCAGGTTTACGGGACACTGTTGTGGTCGTCACTGGTTTGTTTCATACGAAAATGCTTCTTTTGATTTACAGTATGTAAATTACCTTGACACAACTGTCAGTGATGTTGATGGAGTCTTCTGTAGCTACTGCCTCTGTGCTCACGGAGAAGTGTTTTGGGTACGGACCCTTCTGACAAACTTGATGGTGCAACTGGCCTCTCAAGGCACTACAAATGAAAATAAAATCAAATTTGGCACTGGAAGCTGAATTTCAAGCATCCAAAATAAAACCTGTCAAAGTCACTCGTCAGACAGGAAGATATGTAAAACCCCAGCAGTTTAAGCATCGCTTGCCATAAAAAACACAGACTTTCTTTATTGTGATTAAAGGGTCCATGAGGCAAATTTATATGACAGCATGCTTTGTGCCACTTTTATTCCTCTTACATGCAAGAGACCTGTTGGACATCTCTTTTCTGATCACTCTTAATGAAAAGCACACATTCCATAAATTTCACATAATCCATGCTTTTCCTGACACATGAGGGCGCTATTACTGTGGGGGGAGGTTTCTGTAAAACTGTAGACCAAAAATTTGCTCACTGGAAATTTCAGTGAGAAAACTCTGCTCACTGGCACAATGTCATTAATTGAAACAATGAATCACCAAAGTGAACAAACTTTAAAACAGCACAATACCTAAAATTTAGGAAATTTAAGAGCAGATATAGCTGCAACAATGAAGTTTCTGCCCTGAATGACATAATAAATATGCCAATTTTCATTGGCATGAAAATACAAAGATACCCAAATGCCCTTTAAACCAACACACACAAACAATATGAAAATCATGCAAAATGGGTTAAAAAAAGGTACTTGGGAACTGCATAAAGAAATCAAGTTGCAAGAAATTTAATATGCGCTTCAGAGGAATTGAATCAGGAAAGAGTTCCGTATCTGGCTACCACCAAAAGAACCCAATAAAGTGAAACCTTGATATTTCCCCTGTTTCAGCTTTCCCTTAGCTAGATGGAATTGTCTTCAATGGAATTTATGTTTGAGGGCAAGTATTTGGTAGTTGGATATGGATCTTTTGAATACCTTGCTGTGAAAAAATTGAGGTAAGTCAGTCATAAAAATGGTGGTGAGTTTAATGAAAACACATTAAAAGAGAGAGCAACAATTCCAACTTATTTTGGCCCACTCAAAGAAGTTTTCCACTGCCCTATAGACTTTATCGTGTTTATACACAGCCTGCAAGTTGGCAAAAACAGCAGGTATGGCATGCTGTCAAAAATATAAAAACCAATTTAAGCTTTAAGTTTTAACAAAAAAATAAAGTTGAGTGTCATAAATCTGGGTAAAAGTTGTCACATCACGAAAAGCGTAACCCGATGACTTGGTCAATGATCACTATTTATTCATGCAAACAAACATGACAATTGAATAACACAGACAAGATGGGCATAGCACAATGTAAGAGGAAAAAAAGTAACAATAACCAATGTGGTCAGAGACCTGATGCCCGACCCTGTCCAAATGTTAATAAAAGTGATTTGTAGAGTCCCAGTTACTCGACTAGCCCCATATCAAGTTGTCACGGTTGTGAAAAATTTATAACATTAAAAATATTTGTCATGTTTGTCAGGTTAAACATTCAAACCTGTAAACATGATGATGTAATAACTAGCCTGTTTTAAAAGCTTAAGAATTGTTCCATAACCCCCCCCCAAAAAAAAATTTTTACTTTTGGGAAGAGTTCCATACACGGGCATCACTTTGCACAATCCTAATGAGACTAGTCCGAAAAACTCCCTAAATTGCGTCAGTCATTTTCCCCGCTAAATTTACTTTATTACCTTCTCATAAGGGGTAATTAGCGACGTCTGTATATGGAACTTGTACCCAACTTTCTTGAAAGATAACACATTTTGGTTATCACGGTAACCAGGGAGGAAGGAACAAGTGACAATTTCAACTTACCGTCCCAAGCTCCAACACCTTTTCATCATGTACGCAGCCATCTTGTTTGTTATGAAATCGTAATGCGTGCTACGCTTTTGCCACGAGCATCGCAGCTGTACGTACGTGCCACACGCTCAACGCATTGAATATGTGTTCACATTACAAAAGTCGTACGACTTTGCGTGATGATACGGATGAAGTAAGTCTCTACTGAAAAAATAGCTGCATAGACGTGGTAATTACACGTACGTGACGTCAGGATAAAACATTGTGGGGCATTTCTGCTCATATAAAGATAAAACATTCAGCGATTTTTCGACATCGGGATATCAGTATCTATGAAAATTCATAAAATTGTGCTTAACTGCTTAAAACAAGGGAGATATTATCCTGTAATAAAAACATGGTAATGTTCAGCACACTAATATTGCAAGGTCATGCCAAAAGCATTGTGGGATCGCATAACAAATTTCCTCGTCCATCCACAGTCCATCCGAGACGTACGTACCGTACACCAGACGGCAGCAAACTGCCCACAAGCAGTATCCAGCATTACTGGCAGTCCATCTGTCAAGCATGAATTTACGAAAATAGGAACGTTTTGTGCATTTAATTCGCCGGCGCACCGGCTCCCTTGTCTACGTCTGTGACATGCAGGGGGATAAATAGTTTTCTATTCGCCGTTTAGGAGATAAATTGCGGCAAAATGGTGGTTTTTAACGGCACAATTCGGATGCGAGTGTGCGAGGCGGTGGACTTGAAGCCGACCGAATTTTCCACCAGACACAGTGTAACATCGAAGGACTCGAAGAAGGGAGGTACAACCATCGACCCGTACATTATCATTACTGTCGACGATCAACATGTCGGCACGACGACTATAAAGCAAAAGACGGTCAGACCGTCCTGGAATGAAGACTTCGATGCCAAAGTGCAAAATGGCGAGAATGTTTTACTAACTGTGTACCACAGCTCTATCATTTCTTCCGATGATTTTGTGGCCAATTGCACTGTGGCAATCGAGGATCTCTTGCAAAATGGAGTGAATAAGAATGGTGCAAGCATCTCTGATATATGGGTAAGAACATGTTGGCTCTTGTATTGAGCTACAAGTTTAGTAATAAATACCATATTTCGGTTTCAGATAAATCTGATGTTAGTGTTTGGTTTATTGGTAATGGAGATCCTTGTCCTGTTTCTAATCATGAATAGCGGAGACATTTGTGTGCTTGAAAGAAATAGTGAGACACTGTCTTGACTGTCATGGCAGGGATTGTAAATTTGGAGATAGATAATAGAAAGGAGATCTACATTTTAGCTTTTGAATTCACCTTTGTAGATGACTGTGACATGCTCAATAACTGTAGGGTTGATGTGAAAAAAGGGCAGGGTTTTGAGGGAAATTATGAGAGAAACTGAGCATTTTAACACATGACACATGGTGGATTAAAATTTGCATGGCTGGTTTATCAGTGAGAAAGTCACATTTTCTCACAATTAACAATTTTACAAATTTCCCCAAAATAGCATCAGTGCAATAAAGAAAAGTGTTACCTTTTTTGGGGGGGGGCATCAGTTTTGCAAGATTAAAATGAAAAAAATGGGGGGGGTCCCCAAGTATACAATTCCCGTCATGACTGTTGTGTTCCAGAGTACTGCTGGCCATAACTGACATAGTGACTGTCATAACTGACAGTCAGGACAGTTAGGTTCTGGATCACTTTTCAGCTTGGTACTCATGCTGTCATGGCTGTGAACCCACCCGAAGAATTTCTGCATTGGCAACAATCCTCCACCATGTTCAGTGCAACTTAGAATCAAATATGTGACCTGACCTGGCAAACAGAGTTGCCAGTCAGGGTCTTTGAATGAATCTTGTGAATTTCAAATATTAACATTAATGGGAACCCTCAATTTGTTTCGGCGACATCCCATATGATGTTATGTTCATCAGGACAACTGAGTGATGATACCTCAAAACAAGCGTTCTGCTTGCTCTTTCAAATGCGAATTTGGCTTAAAACAAAACAACTGGAAAAATGGCCTTGAGATTCTGTTGCATGCATGTTCTCACAGACTTAATATTGTACATTTCTAGATCATTCTTGCAACACCTTGCCTCATTGTCGTATCTTTACCCCTGTCTAGATTTATCGCAGCAGTATCGGGGCTTATCTCAAGCATTTCTGCTGCTCAAAAAAGCACAAATTAATATTGTGGGGAAAGGGCCTTATCGGCCTATCGTCACTAGGTGAAGATTATGGTGTGTTCAGTGTGCCATACAGTGTACATGTGCATCATGTACACATACTGTACATGTACATTAGACTGCATACTGTCTTGCACGCATGAGTGATCCACGACTGACCAACACTTACATACTCGTACAACACTTACAAATATTGCATAGTCTGTTCAGATGCTGAAATATCCGTATTTCGCTCCGTGATAAGTACTCAAGATTATTTCCTCAAAAATTAATAATATTCATGCAACAAAGCATTTGCTTTTAACATTTGACCCACCCATACCTGTTCAGATTAATGTTGACCTTCAGTAATCATAACTGACTTGCGTATTCTTAAACAGTCATTGTCATGGGGTTAAAATTGAATCCTTTTCTATCAGTTTGGTGGTTGATCCTGCCAAAAAGGAGAGAGAGAAAAGAAAATACTTTAATACCTTATCCAAATCAGTTTGGAACAGCAAAATCTTTGAAAATAGCCATCCAGTTGTGTTCAGAATTACATGTGCAGTACATAAATACTGGGCACAACCTTCAATTTTAAGACTTCCATAAGGAAATCTTCATGTACGACAGGGGAAGAAAGTTCCGTTTTTCTGCCTTGTGTACATGTAGATGTTCTTGGCACTGATCAGTGATTTAAAGCGTTCACAGCTAGCCCAACCTTCTACCCAGTTTCCACCACTTTTACTGAAAAGGTAAATCTGGAAATGACAGATGAGATTGTGCCAAGCATTTCTCAAGGGTGAGATTTCTCAGCTTTTCAGCTGATTTCAGTTTTTTGTTTTGGATTTCAGCTTTTTTTCTTCTCTGGCTTTGTACAAAAGTATAAGAGATTCTCACAGTTCAGCTTCTTTACCCGGTACGTCTGGTTTTAGCTGTTTTCAGCAATTTTTATCATTGGTCAATGTCATCTCTACATTTATGTAACTCTGAACACCGCTGGATAGTTATTTTCAAAGATTTTGGTGTTCCAGACCAATTCTGGTGGGTTCATTAAACAGTAAAATCTTTCCAGAGAGTGGACAGCGGGAATGCCAGACAAGATTTAATCACGATGGTCGTATTTTATTCTTTATGAAAGTGAGAGAAGGAATGCCATGAAAATGCCACCCTCCAGACAATTCATGGCATGCATTATGTTCTGTCAGTTGTATCTACCAGTATAATAGTGTATCCTGTCAATTAGATTCTGCATTCTGGAAACCTCAGCCTTACTTAAAGGTTTTCTCAACCAGGTTTGTGTCCCAGAGGACTTTGTGGCAGGTGTCGAAAATACACGTACTGGTTTACTTGTTCATATTGTTCATACATTGTGCAGCATCTGTAAAGCTTGACATTGTACCGGTACAATAACGGTATGCATGTTTCCATAACGTACATGTACATGTATGTACGTACAGCAGTGTACATGTACAGTATGGAATTTACATGTATACAGTGATACATTGTACACTGTTGTAGCGCTAAGACGCATGTACATGTATGCACAATGCATGAACAAACTTTGTCCGTTATATCACATTTGGTGTGCAGGGACACCTCTGCATGTTGAAAGTAGTTAACAAATAATGTTCCCCCAAATTACACAATGATTACTACTACACTGTACTGGTATGTACCCGTAATAGTTGATGAATACGTCACACGCACAATTAGTTTGTAAAAGACATTAGCGCGAGAACCAGCGCATGAACCAACGCGCGCGTACTCCATTGGTTTGCACTGCTCTTTCTGGTTCACAGTGACGTCACACTTCGGTACTTTATTGTTTTGGAACTTACATGTACTGGTATGGTACAAGGACAAGCACCTGTCCAGTGATTGATCATTGGTGTTGATTACTGCAGGAAAGATATGCCCTCGTTTTTCCGGTCTCCAAGAAGATGTTTACTGTTTAATTTTTTTTGTTTTATTTGGGAGTGCTATTATCTAAAGATGTCACTAGGTTGTAGTTTCACCGTTAGACAGGTTTTGGTTCCAATACAACCCACCATTTATGCACATTAGGTGATAGTCTCTTTTTATTTTCAACTCAGATTGCTATTTGAGTTCAGTATCCCTAACAGTCCAAAATCTTCCAAATTTCAATATGATTTTATATGTACCCTAGGGGGTTGGCAACCTTGCTAATCAGAGGCAAGTATGCCAGCCCTGTCAGACTGGTATGTTTATTGTCTAGGTCAGGCATTTTCCAAACAGCAAAGCTGTCTGGATCAAATCTGTCATGTTTGAAGTAGTCTGTAGCTCTGTCTGTACATTTAATCTGCAAACATATTGCCCAACATATTTTATGTTCTGTTTACATAGAACATTGAAAACATGCATAACCTAACCTACTGGTACGTACATGTATGTCATTGCATCTTCTGCTAGTTTTTGATCATTATAATGCTCATGAATGTGTCCCAAGATGTGAAAATGATTGGCCCATGTGTTCCTGTGTGCCATTCCAACCTCATGGCTTATACTGGAACCCCTGTTTGGAATGGTTTTTTCAGTAATTTTATAGATATACATGTACATGTAGATGGACAATACAATCACAGGCAGCTCAGGACAAGCCCAGGGAATCTGACCGTTATTGATTTGTGTGTATTTGTGTACTGCAGATATACATGTATGTACACTAGTACATGTATGTTTACAATGCACATCTTGCACAGATTGCTTCGTCCTTGTTGGGTCTGCAGTATATTATTACGTGCGTGTACACATGCACTCTTGAAACACTGTACTCTTATCTAAACACTGCTAATGTACCTCCACCCAAGAATGACAGAAATGTGCAGCGTTGGGCTGCTGGAAGCTGGAAAACGAAAATACTGTATCACACATCAAACTCATTATCCACTCTGTAATTTGCAACGCAAAGTGTAGAATGATTCTGTGCCAGCATATTTATGCATGAAATCAGCAAAGAGGAGGTACCGGTACTGTACATGCGTAACCTTGGTTGACTTAGAATCATTTTTTCATCGCTACGGTATTTGAAGGGTTTACTTGGATACATGTACAGTCCATACACATAGTTAATAAGGCACACAGAAAACATATACTGGTACCGGTATGGTACATGTACATGTGTTGGAATCTTTGCATTTTCTCTATTTTGAGTGTATCGTCCTTTAATGATGGGTTGAGGAAGTGTCAAACATACATGTACATGTACAGTAGCAGTACCGATATGTACTGTATGCATACAGTAGACGCTTTCACATTGTGTCTAGACCCACAATTGTGTTTTACTGTACAACTGAGGAAAGGCCATTAACACTGTCCTTTCGAGGGAGCACCACACTTGTCACTCAGGAGGATAGACTGACCTCAGAAGACTGGGAGACATCATTCATTCTTTGTGTTCTGCCCTCTATGATGAAGACACAGATGTAAGCATATACCGGTACCCAGTGCCAATGCAAAAATCTTCATTATCTGCAATTAATATAAAATACCCATTGAACTGTCAAAAAACCTAAACAAATGTAGAAATGGATATGAGCATGCCTGTGCTTACCTCAAAAAAATGGTTTGGTTTCTGCATGCAAAAATGCTACTTTAGTGGTACACATTTCTGGGTTAGGTAGCATAGGAACCGCGTACACACTGTATGTTAAAATGCATCCAACTTGCCAATCTAGTCTGACAAAATGCTGGTCTGAATGTGATGTACCGTAGATTGTGGCACAGCATGCTACTGGCACCTGTACCGGTACATGTACCGTACCTGCAACTTACGAATTGTACAGTACCATCGTAGATTGATCAATGCATTGCCTCCACATATTTTGACCTACATACACTGTACATGTACATGTATGTACACTGTAGGCCTACATGTAGAACCCTGCTTGACTGGAAGGCCTTCCATCCCAACCTCTTTCATGGTACCATGCCTACATGTGATTGATCAGGTGAATGTTACTAGATTGTACACATGTACAGGGTTCCAGCTGCCAAATGCCCATTGCAGTCACATGGTGAATATTTACAAACTTGGCTGTACATGTACATGTAGTAATGCCTACATGTAAATATAGTCCTGCGCAGTTGGTCAGAAAAAAAGTTTTAGTCGTGCTGCATAAAAACGTAAATAGTTGCCAAAATGCATGTTTATGTACCGGTATGTAGCTTAAACTTGGGATACTGTTAATAAAATGATTTGCCAGCTGGAAGCCTGTTCAGTTGCAGTTGTCCATGTATCTTATATTCATGGTTCTGCTTATCCATAGTGAGTAATGGACTCCATGATGTAGAAATGTGGCAGAGAATTCTGTGCTGTGTGTTCGTTGACAAGTTACCGAGGAACGTTGGCATGTTCGCATGTACCAGTACCAGTATGCTTATCCTGTAACTGAAGATTGGTTGTAAGACTCCAGGCCAGCAAGTTTTCAATCATTCCATTACTTTAATAAAATGGCCAATTCTCTTCACTGTCCTTGAAGGTTTGATAAAGATTCAGAAGAAAATGATCTGTCTTTGTTAGTTTTCTTCTTTGGGCCTGAAAGTTTTGATTGTTCAAAACAAGGCAAGATACATGTACATACAGTGCACTAGCTAACTTTTAAAAGCCAAACACCACATATTCTGACTCAAGAACCCTAACCTTCCCAAATCCTCCAAGTCCTTTCATACACATCAGTGGTGGATTTCTAAGGATTGAGGCTGTGTGGCATACCAGTACATGTATGTACAATGTACAAGACTGTTTTTGGAGGATGCATTGTGTTAAGGTCTGGATACTAGCCTTGTGTTGTTTGTACTCAGCCATGCGAAAATTTTGATTCAGTTTAAACTTGAAAGTATCCATACTGATGGATATTCTCCATGCCTGAATATATATTTTACTGACAGGACTTTCTGGAGGATTTTGAAGGATTGAGCAATGGTAACCCCTCCAAGGAACACAGTTGGGAATTCAGAGGACTGAGGTTGCATCCTGGCAAAAATGTCTTAGGCTCCAGGGTTGAAATCAATTTAACGATATTGTGCTGTATTTCTTAATTTCAACACTCTGTGGTACACACACAGAGCCACATAGATTGCCACAACCGGCACATTAACAGCGGCAAAGTTCAAGTTCAACACACGGTCTGTCTCGGGCTCCGTCTTGCTCTTTTTGTGTGTAAAACAAATGGAGAATAATAATCTCCTATTACATGTACCATCAGCCAGAGGTGAGTTGTGGCGGGTGTGGGAGTTTAACCATCAGCTGTTCCTGTAGATACACATGGCCTGATCATGTTTACACATCCTCCCATGCAAAGTGGTGAAGGACCTTTTTGGCCAGAGAGCATTTTCACAGTTCATATCAGCCAGTATACCCTTGATTACAACCTTGTTTCGTGACAATTCATCCAACTTGCATGTTCTTGGGGATGTACATGTACCTGGTATGAGATCTTTGGTTCAGGACGTTTTCAGCCATTCTCTTTCAACATCAAGAAAGTCTTACTGTGTACAAAGTGTTTTTTTTTTTTACTAAATTGTACAGAAAAATGTAACTGAATAATCAATACATTGTTTAATCATGTGACCAAAGAATGCTTGTGGACCCTACTAAATTGTACAAAAAAATGTCACTGAATAATCAATACATTGTTTAATCATGTGGACCGAAGAATGCTTGTGGACCTAATTATATTAGAGAAGAATTTCTCGGCATGCTCTGTACTGAATGGTAATCACAATCATCAAAGTCTGTGGTTAGCAAAGCTTCATGTCAATCAGGGCCCCGGAGTATATTTGTAGGTAGTGGTGGTATGTGTTTGTTATCTCTACCCGCCTTTCGAGGAAGTGGTAACGGCATCAATTTTGCAAAAGTCCATATTTGAGCTACCCAAAACAGTGCAAGAGCAGTGCTGATCACCAAATCGCATGTGATGTTATCACACCCAATTATTAGCGGTGCAGTCAGCACATAACACACATGTACATGTAGGTAATGAATCTAAAGGCCAGGCCCTTTTTCACAAGGCTGTGAAACTGGCATGTGATGCTGTGAAATGGGCATGTGACGCTCCCTGCTAAAGACCAAATGGCTGGTCTGCATAATGCCTATCGGTTGGATAAGTTGTTTATATCTGGAGGGGAGGGGAAGATTTTGAAAACTTATTTTCTGAATAACAATAATAATAATAAGGCCACAGAATTCATTGTCATGCACAATATGGCACTGAAGAACAACACTTAAGCGAACCTGTTTGTTTACATACATATATAGAACTGATTGTATGAAATCAAATTTATCACGTGCAATTACAATTGTAAGCCCTATACAATTTCATATGTATCTTTGGTGAATACAGAAGTGAAACAAATTAGACGTCACAAAACATAATGCGTTGAGATTGAAATGTGCTCTACTGTTGAGTATTCGCAACCAGAAGATTTGATCTGATGTCACCAAATTTGCATTCATGTTCACTTTCATGCCCAAAACTGGTTTACAGGTGTATAAACTGGCCTTTAAACCTGCGTCATGTACATGTACATGTTGGAGCTGGCACTGCTCAGACACTGGTATACTGTACATGTACATTCATATACAGTACATATATGTATACATTGTACATGGACAACTCTGCGATACGTGTGTTTGTGCACATTCACTTGCATCAAGGTGCATGTTAACATGCACAGGGTATTGAAGCAATGCCTTGACTGTACATGTACGGTACACTGTATGAGCATAGCTGCATACATGTACATGTACACGTTCAGTTGTACATGTATATACATTTATTCAATTAGGGAAGACAGGGTAACCGGTAGCTGCAGCACATAATGAGTGAATTGGACTCGGTGTGGAAAATAAATGTAATGTGTCCCTGCAATGCATGCGGAGTCATGTACATGTAGACACCGATACTGTGCACTTGTGCTTTTAAGCAGTGCCGCTAAGCAAGATTATCCCTTTCACAAATTTCAGTTACATGTAGCTACTGGTGCATTAAATGTACCAAAATTATTGGTATACGTACATCAATCACTCATATTGGTTTGGGAAAATAATCATTTCAATATATTTGAAGTTAATTAATGGTTAATATTAACTGAAATTCCAGTACTAGTATTTAGAATCAATATCATTTGGGAGAAATAGTCATTCAACTATATAATGAAAGTTAAAAAACTGAAAGTATCAACTGAAATTACAGTATTTAGAGTCAATATCAAAAAATTATGTAAACACGATAAACTACAGAATATTTGTTTACCAACTGACATTACAATATTAGAATCCATTAATGGTCAGTGTAAATTGACAACAACTGCAGAAATGTGTCAAGAATTTATGAGATTAGCCTGTACTTGTTATTTCCAGTTCCTGACATTTTCCAGTAAAGGGATGGATCTAGTGACGATAACAAAATATACCAGTACATGTCGTCTCTTTCCGATTCCCAAGATGCCCTGCTACAGTTAATGTCGAAATATTTATCATCATTAAAAATTTGAAAAAAGTTTACATAAACTACTTTGAATAGAGCAGTGGAGTTTACCTTTAATAATAACTATATGTAATTTGATTTACATGTAATCTACAGTAAGTACATACTGGTAGGTACGTATCGTACATGTACAGGTACCCGTGATCTGGTATCCATTTCATGTTCATTAGGTGAATGTACAGGTATACTGTACAGTCATCATTGTAGCAATAGTTGTTACTGTAAAAGCCCCCCAAATCCATGTATACAGCTGGTCTGCATAATGCCTATCGGTTGGATAAGTTGTTTATATCTGGAGGGGAGGGGAAGATTTTGAAAACTTATTTTCTGAATAACAATAATAATAATAAGGCCACAGAATTCATTGTCATGCACAATATGGCACTGAAGAACAACACTTAAGCGAACCTGTTTGTTTACATACATATATAGAACTGATTGTATGAAATCAAATTTATCACGTGCAATTACAATTGTAAGCCCTATACAATTTCATATGTATCTTTGGTGAATACAGAAGTGAAACAAATTAGACGTCACAAAACATAATGCGTTGAGATTGAAATGTGCTCTACTGTTGAGTATTCGCAACCAGAAGATTTGATCTGATGTCACCAAATTTGCCCCCCAAATCCATGTATACAGGCATATTTATTTTGTAAATATCGCAGTACATGTACATGCATCTGTCTGTTGAGGAGTGCTTTAAAATTGATGCTGTGAGTAAGCAATGAGATTCATCATTGTTTTTTTTTTCACATTGTACATTTCTTTTGTTGTTGTTGTTGTTGTTTACTCTTGCTCTGTGCTTTGTTTTATTGCAGTCGTATAAATAAATAATAATAATTTCATTTTGCACTGTGTTCTGTTTTGAGATGTACGGTACATGTACATGTAAGTTCACAAAATAACTACTGTTAAATATTTTCATGAGTTTTTTCTTATCATGCAAGACAATCATGATGTCTTAGTTCTTGATGAATGCAAACAAATTAATTCTGCCTATCACTGTGTGTGTGGGTGCCGAGAGCTGATAATGTAGAGCCCAACATTACAAGGGGGATAGTTTATCCTGCCAGTGAGACAATGAAGCACTTGGACAAAAATCTGGCAACAGCTTGCCTGAAATGAGCATGGTGTTTGCTTGTCATGCAATGTGATGTAATAATCAGCAGGTAACATTTTGGAAGGGGTATTGTGGCAGTCTGTATACAGTAGATAGTGATCAGCTGAAGGTGATCTTTTATAAAGATCAGATGATTGTTCCCAAAATTCCTGCCCAAAAATTCAACGTGAATGTACATGTACCTTTGATGTTCCTCTTGTCTTGTTGTAGGATCCACTGCACACAACTTATGCCGAAGTCTACATGCGGTTATACAAATTTATATAACATGCTTTGAGAATGGAAAGGTGATACATTTATAAGCTAATGTAAGGGAGAGCTTCACCCTGTTCAGGAGTTCTTCAACTTTGAACATGGCAGGAAGCTGTACATGTACGTACATGTAATATCAGCCAGCCATCCTCAGACCACACTATGAAATTACTCGCCTGGTCTGTGCTCATTAGGCCTGGCTCCAGGTACTCATAAATATGATCACTTCTAATCAAGCCTTTAATTATCCAGGGTTCTTGTATTTATTTTACAAGTACACATACATGCACAGTATGCATTGAATGCATACACCAAGGCCAAGTCAGAAACGGGACACCAGAGCCATGACTACATGTGCCTACAGTTACATGTACACCCCCCCCATCTGTTCTCAGTGTGTTTCCATGTATTGCCAGTGGACAGAGACCAAAACATACACGTTGTAGGTACCGATACTGATAACTCCAGACCAAAGTTTCAGATGCAGCCTTAAATGGGTACTTAGTGTCTTTTTGGATGAGCATGGTGGCTTTACCACATTACTGTAGCACATTTATCCCCACATTATGTGTATGTATATGTATGCTTCGATATGTGAACATGTGCCGGTATGTACGTGTACATGTACAGTACTGTGTACATGTGAACATGTACCAGGGATGCATGTACATGTACATGTACGTATTTATGTACATGTACCATTACTGTAACAAACATCCATCACATGTACCGGTGTACCATGTAACAATTGAATACTTTCGCCTCCATGTACATGTTCATACATGTACTGTGGTGTATACAAATTACAATGTACATGTACATGTACACTGTACATCATGTACCTTGCACTTGTACATGTACATGCCGATTCTGGTATTCCAACCTCATCAGGAAATTGTGCATTTCCTAGTTCCTGGACTGTTGGTCAAACAAAGAGCCAATTTTTGGGGGGGAGAAGGATGTGCTACAGGCAGGACACTGGGTTTTGTTTTTGCTCTCCACCCCGGTAATCTTCACAGTTCATACACACAATGTGCGTTGATTAATCGCCCATATTTGGAGGTCAAGGATGTACATGTGGCAGGCACAGAAGCCACTAATAAGCTGAGTATATCATGGCTTCCTATTCAGTCTACTGCAAGATATCAACATGTATTGGTATTCTTGTTTCAAGCTTTTTGGTTTTTCTCTCTTTTTTATGGAGGGCGGATGGTGTTTTCCCATATCTACAACATGTATGCAGGTGCATGTTCTGCTGTATTTTACAAGTTTGATTGCCAGTAGTTTGGGTGGGTGGCATTTTCAAAAGCATGTATCGGGAGTACTGTACTGTGAAGTGGGACTGTACTTTAGATGTTGCACATGAAATACCAAAACTGAGTATCTGGGAATACTACATATACCGGTAGTATCTCCTTTGATCAAACCAGGGATTTGGTATATGTCTCCCCCCATACAGTAACTGCAGATTTTTGCATCCCTGTTGTACAAAGTTGTTGTGGATCTGCATGCATGGTACATGTACATGTATACCAGTACACCTTAACATAGAACTGAAAATATGATGACTCACACATGTTTGCTCAAAATGTTAAAAAGGAATGTGAGGACGTGAGAGCAGTCTTGAGAAAAATTGAAAATCCATGTAACGGAGGCGTTGGACATTGTGAGAAGGTCTTGTGCTGTTAGGAAAGCGTGGTTACTTGAGCACCCGTCCTGACTTGATATAAATGTATATCGCAAACCACAGTAATCAAGTTATGGAATTCGGTGCCTCTGAACACCTAGAGGCAGATTACTCAATAACTATTCAGATAAAGGAAACGAGAGGTTTGAAAGGCTTTTGTGGGGAACTTTTTGAAATAAAAACTCAAGCTGTATGTATTGAATGCTCAAGCAGGTTTGTTACATTTTAGTCCAGCATTTGGATAAGACAGATTTTTGGGCAAGTGAATGCATTTTTTGTCAACTTCTTTTTTTCTCTTTGATATAAATGTGGGGCTGAGGTTTGCTTTGACAGTGCATGAGTTTCGTTGCATCACAGTACCCAATGTCTACATTTCCTGTATATGCACACCATTAAATGTCCTGTGCCTGGGGGCCAAGACAATTAAGATAAGTTTCCACTTCAACACTTACATTTTCCTCCCTGTTTCTGTTCTTTTTGTCGCCAGATTGACCTTGAACCGTCTGGGAAAGTCCATGTTGTCATTGAACTCAAGGGATCATCTGAAGGTAAGAGTGTATTGCATATAGGTTGTACATGTACGGTGAATGTTAAGTGATCATTATTATTTTTTTGGTGTGTGTGTGTGTGGAGGGTATTAAGGGATTGGGGAATTCCATCTCTACAGGCATGTTACTTGTTTTGTTACACAAAGTGCATGACACTTAAAAAAAACCAACACTTTGGCAGCATATACAGTTTTCTTTTTGGGGGGGGGGGTAGACTACACGTGAACTGTTTGGAGAAAGGCACTGTAGCTGGTCAGTTTGGAATGACCGTCAGATTTTTGGGGCTTTTAAAAAGTTTATAAAGGGCACTGGCCAGTACAAAAGACAGTAAAGTGATTTTGGAGAAACTGTTGATTTCTGATAAAGAAAAGGTGAAGTGTGGGTTTAGTTTGCTTCCTGTGTTGCTGAATTAGTTTCCTTTGTGTATTCGTTTTCCTATTGCAATTGATATCCGAAGGCCTGCTCAAGATCTTAATTGGGTGGTGTTTGCGTCATCCTAATGTGTGTGTACACCTGTGCTATTAGGTACATGTACAAGTAAGGGGTCCAAACAGACTTTAGACTTGGACATTGCCAGTACGTGATTCGTGACTCAAATTTCTTGTCGAAGATCCGAGACTTGAGCTTTTGACACCGTGGATTATTTGTTGCCCTGCCATTTTGCTGTCACAGAGTAATTTTGTTTTGTCTACACATCCCAGACAGTGGAGGGTAAAAAGAAACATCAAGTACCGGTAAAATCCATTTAGGTTTACGTTGGTACTGTACCGGTGTGTATGTGATCTTCACTTTGCCCAAGACGAGGGCTGATTACGGTGAAACTGCAATCTGTCAGTGTTTGAGCTGCGGCCTTATTCGTGCGCACGTACCCTGTGTGGCGAACCCATGTGGTGTGCATGTCAGGGTACATGTACAGTGGTATATCCCATAATGCCATTTCAACCCCTACTCTGTGTAATGCTAGAAAAGGCCTCAAAACCTGTGAATGTGATATGCAAGGTCAGTGGCCTGCAGCAGAGCCAAGGTTAGAAATGTGCACGTGTGCAGTTCATTGCCACCATATTTTTGAATGTATGTACATGTACATCCATACCGTACATGTGTACATGTACCTACATACATGTACATGTACAGGTACCCGTATGTAAAAAAATACCTTAAATGTAAGACCACCCATACGAGTACTTGTTCCATAACGGTGGGACTACCCACATACAGTACAGGCAAATGTTGTGAGGACATATTTTTTCCCTCACAACTTGGCCTGAACTTTCCTAACAAAAGAAATTGCCCTCTTCCCCCCCCCGCCTGCAGTAATGGCCTATGTAAGAGTCTTCATACCAAGGTGTATGCATGGCCCATTTGGCAAAATGACCTTTTTCTCAATTGGGATGGAAAACAGTCGTACTTTCACACCTGTTACTGTGTGGATGAAAAAAAAAAGCACTATGGAAAGCAGTGACTCACAGTAACCCTTTCATGAGAGTTAAATTTCATAACGTACACGTACCGGTATCTTGCATTGATATGTACATGTACGCCCTGTAAGCTTACAAGCTAGTGAAGTACCCCAAAGGTTGTTGAGAGATCCTCAACAAGAATCTTGTTTCTTTATTTTAGACACATTTCCGGTCTCTTCCCTAATTTCCAGACATCATGCAGACACACCGGCAAATACGGTACAATGAAAGATTGCTATCTGAATCTGTAAGACCGGTACGTTGTAATTGAAAATGCAATAGGACAGGTGGTAGCACTAATTGAAACCGACTGGTGTATTTGTTACCAGCCATTATGAATTCACGCGCTTTCATGCACATGGGTTCAGTGTATTTTTTTCTTAAATGCAATTTTCTGATCATGTACGTACTGGTTCCACACTTACTCACACATCTACATACATGTACATGTACCTCTGTAATACGCTGAACATTAACTGTTGCATTGAAATGCATGAAAACTCAAGACTGACTGAAGATGGCTTCCTTATGTGTGGTGTGACGCAAAATTTAAGTTTTAATGTCACTGCCGATAGAGTATTTCAAATAGTCTCGTGTTGCATGAAATTAGGCCAAAAAGTAGTTGGACAAAACATACTAGCAGGATCAAGTTCAATCTACCGTAACCAGCTTGTGATAAATGTACATGTACCCCACGGTAGGACTAGGCAACATAACGTGTAAGAACTCACTCTCATACTGGTACATGTAGTTTAAATGTCAAAAGGACAAAAACAGAGTGAAAACACCAATAGGATTTCGCTTTGGGGACTTTTATAACAATGCCTTCAGACATTTTGTCTGACCACATCTCCATTTTGGTGTGACAAATACCGTGAATAAAGTTGTGAGAAAACGGCAGACGTACAGGGTGTGACTAATTGTATGCTCTGGTTTCCATATGCACATGAAAGCGTATATGGCATTTGGCTTAATGATCAGGAAAATGTCAACTGTTAAACGTTTAACGTATGCTATTTCTCCTGTGCAAAAGTGCATGTACGGTTACTTCTGGAAACTTTGATGAAGGAGACAGTTGGATGTGGTAACACAGAGATGCAGTGTAAAAATTTCTACCAAGTCAGGTGAAGGAAATACAAAACCCTTTTTACATCTTTCCTACAGATATTTAGAGTAGTTGAGTTGATATCAAATCACATTTGGATTCTCTTGTTGCCATGGCAACTTATGCCCAACTACATTGCATACTTTACGTTGTACATGTTTTTGGCCACAGGTACAAAAGGCGTGGACCTTGGCATTGGCGGTGTGTTGTAGGAACTCACAAGCATTGGGTAGGGGAGGGTGTACCAACTACTGAATATGGATGATTCATTACATGAATGATGGGACTTGTTCTGGGCCATCCTCTTGTTGTCCGTGTGTGTCATTGGTTTCCAACTTGTGTCTTCATTTTCTGATTCATTTTTCCCTTTGATGGGGAATTCGTATCCTTGAAATGTCAGAAATATGAAATATGTACGTATACTTGTGGCACACCATACGTGTATGACTACATTAATTGTGTAATATTAGTTGGGTTAACAAAATCGAAAAAGTCGGGAAATCAAAAAAAATGTTTGAACTATTACATGTACATCTCTTTGCATTATTTTGAAAAAAAAACCAATCAACTTCATTTCATGAAATGTTGGCCTGGTTTTCAGCAAAGCGTCATTCATTAGTTTGGAACAGAACCAATAAGTTGCCATATTTATTCGGTCAGATAATTTGGCTCGATCACATACAAATTTTACAAAATTTTTACAAAATGGGTACATAAATGTACAATGAAATTATTGCATATGTACCGGTACGAGGGGAAAACACCCAACCAAAATTGAGCCCCACAAGATTACCCCAAGCTGATGTCTACGACTACAACCAGTCGCACAGGCTTTGCTTGGTTATCATGCACTCTGACATTTAGTCTTAGCGGTGGGCTAGGCGTGCTTACTTTCCTGGCCGTCTGCATTACTAACACATCGGTGCTTTGAAGCTCCTCGAGACTGACATTAAATGAATCGATGTAGCCAGTAAATAACAGCAACTGTCTGTGGCTCTCAAGCAGATTTTTGGGGCAGGTAAATCCAGGGTTTGTTACTTCAAATGTACATGTTGTCGTGTATAAAAATTGTTATTCTTATTTTGTTTGGTGAGGGATGTTAATACTGGTGTCTGCCACCGTACATTGGAATTAGTGCTTTTGATACGAGTGCTAAACACAAAAAGGAATAAAATACATGTATAATTATAGGGGCCTTACCATGCCATCAAATCTATCTTACATGTAAGACATTTTTGTGTCCCTGTTACATCTGACCTTTGTTATTTGACAAGGAAATATCACCAGAGTTGATTGCAAACTATTACTATTTGTTTGGCAGGTAATTTGCACTAATTCATCACTCTTGGAAATTAGAAAATGTGTTCGGAACTTACAAAAAATCATATATGCAAGATGTGACAGGGACACAGGAAAAAATGGGCCCCTGATCTCTGGAATTACCCACGTAATTGTCCTGTGCTATACTTGAATGTATTATAAATACATACCTGTGCTTATAGCGTACCCTGTTAACTCCAAACAATTCACATGAGTTTTTTTCATCTACTGGTACCTTTTTACCCAGTTGAAGGCAGCATTATTCAAATTGGTTGGTTTTAAACTGATAGTCAGTCTGTCAATTGTCATTATTCCGGTACTTGCTTACATTTAGTTTGGATAATCCAAAACCACTTTTCACCAAATGAAGGCTTCCTTTCAAGAATGTCTAGAAAGTACATTTATGTACCAAATAAACCCTGATTGACAAAATTCAAATACAAAAATCTAAAAGAAGTGGAATAGAAAAGCAAGTATAGCCTTCATGTGACTGCATATTGTGCATGTACATTGATGAAAATGTTCAAAGACTTCAGCTCTGGAAAGTCCCGAATGATTGAAGCTACCAGTGCTACCATTAATAGAAACAAATACATGTACTGTCGCTTCGTTACAAAACAAAAAGACAATCTCTAGAGACAGACCACAAAAGCTTGTTTTTCCCCCATTTTTGTTGAGTATTGTTGGCTGGTCAGGGTTTGAAGGAAAGGCTGGGTATGCATTAACACTAAACAGTCATCCAGTTGAAATCACAGTCAAAAAGGAAATGGCTTACTTACTGAAGAAACAATCTTAAGCAGGTCCAGTCCCAACCCTGTAGAGATTTTTCTGGTTATCAGGATCACTGATCCAAAAAATACATCATAATCAAGAGTATAGATTGATATATGCAGTACTGTGCACATGAGTGTGCAGCTTAAAAGGACTACTTGAGCTGTGTATATGCACATGCAGGGTTAAAAGATTGCCCTTTTCAGTCGCAACTAATTGAGCTCATGGACACATGAATATGCCTGATATATGCAAAACTTAAAGGCAGAATATCATAATTTCAACACAAAGAGCTTTGATCATATACATGTGAAGGTAGGTCCTTATATATGAAATTTTGCTCCTTTTTTGGATAAGTCATTTTTATTGCTATTGTGCTCTAATTTTTGTGAGGGATTCAGAAAGTTGATCAAGCATAAAGAGATGATTATTGGCCATCAGTGATATAGTGAACTTTCAATTGTAACCCCAAATTGATGAAAAAGGTTCAAAAGAGGCACCTTTAGGATACAAAACTTCAGCAAAGCCGTTATCACGCAGTCCACGTAATAATTAGAACATACAGGTGGCGATTTCTCACAATTGTGCTGCATGGAATGAAAGGTATATGCATATACAATGCATGGAGAATGGGACAATTCTGTACAAGTAGCACAATTTGCTGGATGTGGACAAAGGCAAAGTTTAATGGCTTTAAAATAACCTGTTTCGGGTGGAATAAATGAACTGTAGAGCGTGTGCATCCCCCTTGACATACATGTAAGATACATGTATGTACATGTATGCACATGTACATGTATGTACATCTACCCTTGTGTACTGTATGTATTGTGAATGGTGTTTAAAGATGTTCTTTCCAAAGCAACTCCATTGTCTCAAATGATCATAATTCGTAAATGACAAACTGTGTACAAATGGCTGTATATTTCGATGTGGTATGTAAAGCCAATATTCTTTTGCTTTTGTACGGTACTGATGGCCAGTTATAGTTTACCTGCCACAGGTCAGCACTAAATATGACTCTGCCATGGAAAGAGAAAGGTTCAATTAACAACATTCTGGGGGAAAGACTACCACCTGTACATGTACCTGTACGTGCATACATGTATGTACATGTACATGTACATGTGTGGTATGTTTCTGCATTTACAATGTACCGGTACATGTAACTGCACATTCAGTGGCATAACATTCTGTTTGCCTGGCTTTGATTTGAAGCAAATTGAAGATTTGAAGCACTTTGCTAAAATATTTGCTAGCAGAGTACAGTACATTGGATGAAATTGCACCGGTATGGTTCTCCTGCCCCCTTCCCACGACTGACAGTGGAAATTTTGTCAAAAGATTAAGGCTGTCCTGATACATGCATGAATACAATACCAGGACAGGTATTGTACATGTGTAATGCATTACCGCTACTCCTCGTACTATGAGCGCTTACTTCCCATGCAAGGCACATGTGGTGAGTATGAGATGAGATGGAGACAGTATGAAGATCCATGGCTGTACTGCAGTGCAGTGACGTATGGAATCAGGGCGTATTTACCAGCTCCACGGTTGGTATGCTGTCGGTGGTGTTGTGGGCATGGCTCATGTGTACAATGTATGCACTATCAGAGTACACATGTGTACATGATGTACATGTACACATGTGCGTACATGTTGTAGCGTATCCATACATGTATGAACAACCTGCAATGGTGTACATGCATAACCAGTATATACCGAAATATATTGCATGCACATATCGCCACAGTTTTCATGAGGAGACAAAAGTCTCACTGGAGAGTGAATCCCAGATTCCGAGAAAATCGCATTTGAAGTTGGTTTTTTTTTCAAACACTTATTTTCCCAGTATTTATCATTCCTTTTACTTACCAATGCTATACCGTACTCCTTAAAAAGGGAATCTTAGATTAAATGACACACGACTACAAAATTAATATTTATAGAAGTCAGTTAAATTTGTTGATTTTTGAAACGTTTGTCTCTTTGTGAAAACCCTAAAATGAGTTTTACCCTTTCTTCCCCCAACGTTATATCGATGGAAAACAAATTTGTCTCTTCATGAAAACAAATAATTGGGTTCATTTGAATTTTGCCCCACAGAGATCATCGTGATTTGGCTAATTTCAGTAGATTTGGTAAAAATTGATCACACCAATCAATTGCAAGTTGTAGATTTCACATAGCCTAATTTCAGTAGATTTGGTAAAAATTGATCACACCAATCAATTGCAAGTTGTAGATTTCACATAGCCTAGTTGATTTTGCCAAAAAAAAAAGAAAAGGACGTTTGAAAACAATCATGATTTGGGGCCAAATTGTCGTCTTGTGAAAACGGTGACAACATAACAAGTACAGGGTACCATACAACTCTATGAGTATACTGTATACCTTCCGCGAAGGTCATACATTGGTAACAGCCAACTGCCTGCCCGTACAGTGTACATCATTCCATGTACCTGCATGTGCCAAATGTCAAGATTTCAATTAAATTAGTATACATATACAGTACATACATAGTGACACTGGTACAGTACGGGATATGGTATACACGTAGAGTACCTGTACCTTAAATTTTAGACAGGGTTTTCTTTGTACATGTATATCGACAGTATCCAGAACAGAAATGCATGCAGTATTGGTTTTGTATTTGGCCATGAAAATTAGTTCAGTTTGAATTTCATGTTCATGATTACCGTACATGTATATGGGTAATTCTAGAAATTAGGGATCCATTTTTTGTCATGCCGTCACATCTGACATATAATTTTGTTAAGTTCAGAATACATTTCTAGTTTCCAAGAGTGATGAATTAATGCAAATTGCCTGCCAAACAAATAGTAATAGTTTGAAATCAATTCTGGTGATATTTCCATGTCAAATAACAAATGTCAGATATAACAGGGACACAAAAATGTCACACTTTTGGATCCCTAATTTCTGGAATTACCCATATACATAAATTGAATGATTTCCAAAGCATTTATCCATAATATTCAGTCTAGCCTACTTTCCGGTTCACCTTAAACACAAAGAGTGGTTTGACTGTTATTTCAGAGGGACAGATACAGGAATTGTCAGAAGTGCTCATACATGTTAATGCAAACATTTATTTTGCAACACTTGTAGACTGACAGATACGGCATTGTCAGAGATGCTTGTGAAATATCGATTTTCCCCTACCGTAGCAAAATGTCAGTTTGAATTTTTTCCCAAGTGTTTGCAACATTCAATGTTGTCCTGATGATTGACATACTGTACATGTGCATGTAGACTTTCAAATGCATACCTGTACACTGCTTTTTTCCTGAAGAAAGTTATATTTTTCAAAGAAACAATTATTTACTGAAATGGTTGATTATTCAGTGTGAGAAGTTATTTGAGTATTATTTACACGTTGTGCTTTTGCTGCAATTTTGAAAATTGGATTTTGGTGTGCTTTGTGTTCATCGCAGTGTGAAAAAAAATGAGAAATGTTGTTTACTTTTAACAGTCAAAGCACAGCGGTAGTTTGTCTAAACACTTGAATCACAGACTGTTCTGCAGGTGTGAACAACACATGCATGCGGCCAGTCCTACATTGGCGTTACTTGTGAAAGAATGTTGCTTAGTTTTAAACGGATCATTTGTCCGGACAACCATTACAGAATAACACAGAATTCCTGTTTTCTTGAAAATAACAGCAAGTTCCGGTACATGTACAATGTACATTGATTATGCAGGAAGACTGATGCCATTAATTATTGTGCTTAAACTTACTTCCCTTGGTACAGTACAGTAAGTCTGTAGACAATCTTGTTTTGTGTTCTTAGAAGTGGTTCCATTACTTTCAAGTAGAAAAAATCAAATTGCACTTATATTATGGTTAAATTTGGGATCCTAGTACATAGCGGTACATGTACATGTATTTTGGAGTCTTTCATGATCTTGCCTGGCCCTGTTGTCATACGGGTACATGTACATGTATGTCCAAAGGTGACTTATCTAAAGAAAAACAAAAACAAAGACTGAAAGAGGAAACAGCCAGCAATCTTACTGATTAAAAGCTAAATGTACATGTTAGGCCCACACAGTTGTACAGTGGTAAAAGAAGAATCCTCTTTTATATGACCCCCACAAAAAAATAGTGAATTCACTTTGTTTCCAGAACGCCATATTTGCGTTGGCAAATACCAGGATGATGACCAAACAAATTAGTTTGGATTTGAACCCTCCTCATCTGGAACACAATTGCAGTGATCCGTGAACCAAGCAATAACACCCTTTTATATGTGTGATGTCCTGTTTATTAGTGATTTTTGTTCATAATGAACCAGGCAGAGGCCATTAAGCAAACGATTCGCTCTGCATGTGTTATGTACATGTATGTGGTGATATGTGATTCTTTGCTCAACCTGAAAGTCAGGATACCAGCAATGTACAGTGTATGTACAAGCAAATAATACATGTACATAATGTACATGTATGTTCTGCAATGATGCAAAACCTTAGAAATCAGGCATCTCTCAAAGAGCTGACGGTGCTCCTGCCATTTCTCCATTACTCAACATGTTATTTATTAAAAAGCGAACATACATTGTACCAGTATAAGCGCATGTACATGTATATCTCCCTCAGTGAATTGGATCATTGTAAACCAGATACCTTTATAATCTATTTGTCCCTTGCTTTCATATTACATGTAGTCTCATGAATGTAAAGTTTAGTAGCTGTCTGTGGTTGTTAGAGCTTTGCATACCGATAGATGCAACAGTGTACATGTATTATGCCAATTTAAATTCTTTATAGTTGAATGCAATACGGTGTTTCGTGAATATGCAATGTGTTGGAGCCTACGTAAACGCATATGTGCTTGTACTCTATACATACATGTATGTACATGTACAGTAGGCACCCTGTCTGTGAACGGTGTGATCTACGCCGCTTAGAATTCCAGTCCACCCATGCCTCCAATCTACTCTTGAGAAATGCAATACTGCACCTAGAGTATTCATTCACCTTGATCGTGGCATATATTAAGCGCAAGCCACATACAACACTGTCTGTGATTGGTCACCCATGGAACAACCCTGGCGATGGCGGCCCCCCTGTGGATTGGCCAGGACCATGGCAACCGGGAGGACACCCCTTAGTGATTCCCTCCCTTCATTTATGAAGGGGGAGGCATGACTCATCTGTGGTTTTTCATGTCTGAGCTGCCACTAATCTTGTCATCGGTTGACATTCCAAAAGCTGTCTTCTGCAACAAAGCAGATACCGGGTACATGTAGGCTTCAAATTTTTATCCTTTTGATTCAATGCGCATCATCTTTCTGTACTCTTCATTGCAAAATGAATGTTTCTTGCCTTGTTGGCTTTGCGTTTTGAGTACATAACGTGCATACGTTCAGGTACGTATCCATGTACTTGTAAAGCACCGATGTCACACGGATATTTACACGTTGGCCATGTTCCCTTCATGTTGAAGGTTTAGTCGCTGGTTGTGTGCGTGTGTAGATTTGCTGCTTGAGTTGCAGCACACCAGTAAGCAGCCACTGAGTTCAGTGAGTCCTAACTGACAGATTGCTAATCAGACAGTATTGCGACTGCTTGAGTTGCATCAAACCAAAAAGCAGGGAAGACCAGTGGATTCAACTTAAGTAGGGCTGAGTCAATTTGAATAATTGACACTTTGAATATTTGACCTTCAATTCGATCAAATATTTGAATATTTGGTCGTACCGGCCGGCAGATTATTGATGAACAAATCATATTCAACATCAGTGACAAAAATGCACATTGTTTTACATGAAAAACACTGTAGTAGTTTCTCAGTTTTGTTTCAAGTTGAAATATTTTCAGGAAGGTTTCATCATATTTTATTTCAACGTCAATACATCATTATCACAAATAATCTGGGCACTTTTTTTTTAAAGCTATTTCTATATTCTAGGATGGATTATGTTTTACTGTTAGGCATATCAGCTACCTTCAAGTGTCTGAAATCTGCTTGAAACAAGTGTCCATGATGTTCATGAGGAAAATTCTCCCTTCTTTTTCATGAATTTTGCATTCAAATATTTGAATTCAAAAAATAATAATTGAATATGCAGTTTTCAATCGAATATTTGTATATTTGGCACAGCCCAAAACTTGCCATTGAGCTCAGTGAGTGCCAACTGAGAGATTGCTGGTGAGACCGTATTACGACTGCTTGAGTTGTATCAAACCAATCAGTGGGGAAGGCCAGTGGGTTGAACTTGAGCCATTGAGTTCAATGAGTGTCACCTAAGCCACTGTGCTCAGTGAGTGCCAACTGAGAGATTAGTACGTTTAGGTGCCTAGCAGAAGTCCTAAAGCCAGGCTGTGGTTATGTACTTATTAGTGTATCGTGTGGTGTTAGCAGTTTTAATGCAGAAAATGTTGCCACATTTAATTGCCAGAGATACATGTAACTTATCGCTTATTACAAGACAATCAAAAGGAGGTTTTTATATAGTTGTAATGTGATTGAAATTAACATTAATACTTGCACTAGTACACGTACCAGAACATGTACATGTATACCACTCAAAATGGGCATGCTTTTAGTAGTAAACATCGAAATAACATTCAATGCTGAATAATTTAATTATTTTCCACACCAGAACTGCACTTCATGTTTTAAAATGCAATTATCATGTAAATGTACGTAAAATAATGACATTAAATGTATATAGGCTGACTGGCACTTACACCCACCTGACAGACCAAATTACATTCAACATAGAATTTGTCATATTCATTAGAAGATGCGCCGATCAAATTCCCCTGTTGCATTATTGGGCTGTGAAACCCAAGCCCAAATGGAGTCTGACAAACTGACAATGGGCTTGGTCCATGATGACCTTTGCAGTGACTTATTTTGGGCATTAACTTAACCAAGCCTAATGGTCCATAAATGCCACTACCCCAGAGAAGAAATCAGGCGACCTGCACTTGTGATATAAAGAGTGTGCTGACCCCCCATGTAATTTAAGTCAAGTATAGAGGTTGCATTCTTTGGGCAATTAGCTCTGGTTATTAATTGAATGTCAGGGAGAAAAATTACCTGATTTTAAGACTAGATTTCTTAAAGTTTTTTTGAACATTTTTGAAATCAACATGTACATGTAGGTTGTTTATTCTTGTTTCTATGTTGTTTATTCATTGTTTCTATTATGTAGGTTGTTCGTAGTTGCTACTAACTTAAAAATACATGTTTGATTTCAGAAATTTTTATAATCTTTTTGATTTGTTAGTGTATGCTTAAGATGTTCTCATGTTCAAAACCAAGCATACAAATGACACACAGACATTCCTCTGGCCTACATCATAATGCAGTGTGGAATGGTGGTGTTGGCCTTTACATAATTCACATAATTGTTAAAAATTGTTGCACAGGTACTGGTTTTGGATTGGCCAGAATACAGACAGCCCCTGGTAACTCCTTGATTAATATGCATTTGAAGCGAGATATGGGATGGAGACCCCCTCCTTTTGTGTTGGTTATTGTTTGACCGGAATCTCAGGAATTCTTTTCAGACATCTGGGGGGGGGATGTGTTACCGGTAGGTAACAGGAGTCTAGAGTGTCTAGGGTTTGGACATGTAGGGGGGTTACCCCTTTGTCCCATATCTTGCCGGGTGCGTCAGGATATCTGCCCTTGTACCATAAGTGGGTGGTTACTGGTTTCAGTCCCTCCCGAGTAATGTACTGTGAAACTGAATTCAGGTCAGGTTGGATTGTCCACCACTTCAGTCTGGTCGGGTTGGTTTCGGTTTTTGCATAACACCTTTTGGATAAGTTGGTTGGTTAAGCCATCATGGTAAAAACCTAAAATGACTCCTCCCCCCTTAAAAAAAACTAGCTTAGACATTCTCACTACTACTGCAAAGCCATATTCATGTAGTGCCCAGTTTGGCCAAGATGCATAATTTAAAAGAAATTCCCCACTGTATTCATTTCTGCACTCCAACTGCAAGAGTTTTGAGTTCTCACAATGATTTTTCCAAAAGCATTCATCCAGGAAGGATGAACATACATGTACATGTAGGCACAAAAAGCACCTCATCATGGGGAAGTTTGTGAAGGCCAGATACTTTTGAGTGTTTTTTGGGGGGGGAGAGGGTTGGGTTCAGTTTCAAGTCGGTTTTGGTTGGTTTTACCTTTCAGTTTGGGCCGGATTTGGGAAAGTCTGATCAGTTTCGGGTCAGTTTAGTTTGTTCAACCCAACCCAGTGAACATTTACTTCTGAGTAAGCTCATGGAAATAAATCTTGCAAGCTCCCCCATACTAAACATCAAGTAAACAGTCCTACGAGTATCATGTCAGTGACTGAGTGAAGCCTCCAACGCTGTAAATCTCCCCGATGCAAACATAAGTCACAAGTCCGAATTATTTGCATACAATCACCATCGGGTTTTCACTTCTCGATATTTGTCGTGTACAGATACATGTACATGTAAGAGGTCTCTCAACATCAAAACACTTTTTTAGTCAAAGTACCTCAAGATCGATAACTGTGATCCGATACTCCTCTGGCAAACAGTATTGTACTTGTACACTTCTGTGGACTTCGCCATATAAAGTCCGAGTTTAAAATTTCCGTTCTGGGCATGTCACATTAGCTTTTGGAGTCTAATACATGTAATGATGTGAAGTGATATCGTTTTCTATTGAGATTGACATTTAGTTCAGGATTTAACAAGCTCGTTGTGCTTGCAAAATGGCACTAGAGTTTATAAGCACAGAGTATAAGTGTTACAATCCAACTAAGGCAGTGTCCGTCGGTTGTGTGTCAAGACTTACATGTGTGGCTATTTGGTTTCTCTAAGCGAGTCACTGTTTTCATGTTTTTATTGGCTTGTTTTTCTTCTAAAGACTAATTATGTGTATCACTGTCAGTGATCTTGCACCCACTTAGTGTCAAAATACCAAAAAATGTGCACAGGAATTTTTAATATTATACGATATGCTTGATTTGACTGATTTTGTTTATTTAGTGTCCATGCCATGATTGTCAGGCATGTAAATCATATTGTGACTCACATTACAATTACTCTACATGAAATACACGCTGCAGTCTGGTGTGAGTCCCACACCTGAACTGTCTTCCTTGATCTTACTCAAGAGGATCCCGGCTAAACGCATGATTAAAATTTAAAATAATTTTTTTTTAATCAAAAACCTTGTGAGCAGTTCTTCAATTGTCAAACAGACTTGGAAACACCTGCTAATGTTGCATTTCCAATGGATGTGAAGAACTTGTGAGTTGCACATTAGTCTTTTGCATTGTAACATTGCTATCTTATTTTATCAATCTTTCTGAATGTTTATAGATCCTCCAAAGGAGAAAGTTTTCAAAGTCCGGGAAAATGCAATGCGAAAGAGGCGGGGGGCGATGCGACGGAGGGTACATCAAATCAACGGGCACAAATTCATGGCAACATTTTTGCGACAACCAACGTACTGTTCACATTGTAAGGATTTTATCTGGTAAGTGGACCTCTGATTTCCCAGAGGTTATTCAACTTGTTTTAATTTTATTTTTAAAAAGTTTAAATCTATCAGTAAAGTGCATTAAATGTCATCTCCCTTGATCCTTTTTGTCAGAACCTTCCTAAATCCTCCAGAAGCCCCAACTGTGCTTGAAGAAAATAGGACAAAAGTCTGCCCCTAATCAGCCCACATGCATCGAAGCCAGTGGCAGTCATCTCACTGTGCCAATACAGCAACTCCCGCACCATAGTTGTGGGGACATACACTCGACATTTCACCTATTTTGTGGGGACCGAAAACATTGTGGGGACTCAGAAATGTCCCCACAACTTGGTTCAAATTTCCCTGACAAAAGAACTTGTCCCCTTAACGCGGTGAATGCCTACCCAAAAGGTGACACCGAGGTTTGCTCCCCACCGTTATAGCCAAATTGTTCGTGGCAACAATAGTTACAATGGCACGCACGAGCCGACAATCACCTTTGTATTTGGCATAGTAAGATGGCCGCTGGTTGCTTCAGTCAATACAAGAGCATGGCAAGTTCAGACTTCTCTATATTTGATGTCCTTAGGGGCATGTGGACATGTATCTATTCCCTTGTAAAGCAGTAGCCTGATCTGGGGAGACACCATTACTCCGGCGGTATCACACTTAAGCACATGTTGCACACACTCTTAGAGGGACTTAATCACAAGGCGCATATGTGTAGAGAAGTTGTAAGACTTGTTGGCACACAACGAACATGCCCTTATATACATGTACATGCACGACCTGCTTATGGGTGTGGTTTCACCGCAGTAGTGGGTTGTACGTGTTAATTCTGGTCACTAGATCTGTTTGTATGCACTTGTACATACTGTAGTGTCTGGCTTTTGTGTTCCCATTCGTACATGAATGATTCTTTGGTAACAAGCAATTCTTCCTTTTCACTCATGTACATGTGCCATCATGGATTCTGCCATTATGTACATGTACATGTGTACCAGTATGTTATATTTATGAATCTAACACCACACCTAAATGTACATGTATACCACTTTAACTTCCAAAATGCTGAATCTTGAAAGAAAAGTCAATTTTCCAAGCAGAGTGACAATTAGACACACACAAAAATCTCAAACATCTGTTTGTGTTATTTCATGCATCAAGGTCACATGAGATGAAATGTGCATTATGTCATTTATCACTTACATGTATATCTTATTAGTAACATTATTACAGTATTGTTAGGGCTGATTGTAGTAAAATTCCTGAATGTCCATCATTCCTGCATTTTGACTGACCACATCCTGTATCCATTTTTGTTTGACCTAACACTGTTAACAGTTGGAAAATGTTCCAAATCTGATGGCATCATCAGCCTATATACCGGTATGCACATCTTACAGAAGGACTTCAATCGCTCAGAGGAAAAACGTTCTGAAGCATTTGACGCAAATATTGAATTGGTGCCTGCACATCAGGCCTTAACAATAATTTTTTTAAGGTGTACTTGTCCATTGGGGGGCAAGTACCAGTAGCACTGAAAATTTACTTGCCGGAGGTGAGATTTTACATGCCCAATCCCTGGTTCAGTTGCTCATAGCTGCGCGGGGTCAGTAGGTTCCTTCCTTCAACCAATCACCATTGATGATATTGCTACGCCACAATACGACATTAATATACATCCCCCCAACGTGTGCAGGACTCTGATGCACCATGTATACAAGTTTGGGCAGCAGCTATTTCTTAACCACTCGACGATTTTGCCTGGTTTCATATACAAAAAGTATACACACAAGTACAAGGTGAAATTCACTCATGTTGAAGTCACAGCCACATGTAAAACAGTCTTCGAGCTTCCGGCCGACAAAGCTCTGCTGCACCGCACGTGCAATAACCAATGAGGTCTGGTACCCAGACACAAGGGTATTTTACAGTCTGTGTACGCATTTTCCCTTGTTAAATATTCAGCGTGCTTAATACATGTGATTTGTGCATGTACATGTACGTACGTAACAATGCAAGAAATCATTGTATTCCACATACATGTACATGTAGCTGCTTACTTTTACCACTTTTTATAAGCTTTTGTGGAGAGGAAAACGAATCCAAGGGAAATTTGGTGACTGCTATTCTTGCACACGAAAAACAGACACTTTTATTTCAAGAAAAAAGGTCCTGTCCATCAGGCAATTTGTCGTTGCACAACCGAAAGAAGAAACTACTTGTCCCAGGCAATCAGACAACCGTTAATGTCGAGGCCTGATGCACACGTACATGTAATTACAGTTGCTGTGACACGCTTTGTAACAGTAGGAAATGTGTTACCTTCTACTCAGTCTTCTATGCACAACAGTGCTGTTGAGTTAAACTTTACTTGATTATTGATTTGGTGTGAAATCAGCACTCCGGTTCATTCAGTCTATTTTACTCAACCAATTTGCTTGAGCGCAGACATAATAAATCTCCGTCTGATATCGCCCGGGCCTCCTCTCCCCCGAACCCTTGTGTGAGACAGGTACATAGAGGATATGACAATGGCTGTCGCCACCCATTATCTTAACCGCAGCGCGGGGAGCCCTCCCCTGCAACCAAATGAGTGGTTACCATGGCAACGGGGGCCACAGCATCCGAAATCTGGGTTAATGCATAATGCAGCAATGTTGCATTGGTTGCAGAACGGTAGCCTGGCTGGCCAGAGGTGCCACCAGTCCCGAATTGCCGTGGTTATTACTCTATCCTTTCCCCCCTCCTTCGCTCTTCCCTCATGTGTTCAATCCTTCAAACGATATTTCAGTAGATATTTTGTTTCAGTTTAGGGTAAAGGCAAACTTGATTTATACAGATTGCTCCCTTTTAACTGAATTAGTCCCGGATTCCCCTTTCAGCGTTCGGGAAGGGGGGGAGGGGCTTGATTGTCGGAGATCCCCAGAATACATGTATGTGCACACAGCACTGTTGGAGCTGCTGACACAGGTGAAAGGAGACTGTGTTGAGGTATTCATGAATCGAAACTCGGATAGGAAAGAGTTGTGGAGAAAGAAACTGGACACAGTGGACTCAGCTCAGGGTTTTCCCAAACCTGTGGTCAGTTTGTTCATCTTCACCCGAAAGACCAGGATAAATGAAGTGGTTTGGACTTTTATCCGGTATGCACAAGACATAATTAATGTACTGTACATGTACATGTACTATACATGTACATACACACTGTTGCTCATAAACACATGTGTCGGTACATGTTCATGTTCAGCACACGTACATGTATGGTTGACAGCACTGCGATGTATAGTGTATGTGCAGCCATGTGCTATTAGCACTTAAGACTTTGTGCCATACTGTCTTTTTGTTACATACATGTAATTACCGATGATCTTCTTTTCTTTTGCTTTCAGGGGTTTTTACATGCAAGGGTACCAATGTCAAGGTAAGGATACATGTACATGTACCAGTACACCTGTGCATCCTTTAACTTTCACACTTTCACAATACAACTTCTTAGAGATTTTTCTCCTGCAGCTATGAGTACCATGCGTCTTCCGTAGATTTAAAACTAAGATTTCTTTGGTGCTGAAGGCTGGTTCAAACATATACAATAGACCCTATTTATGCTGAGGGCATTTCTGATCTTACTCTCCCAAATTTGTTTTATACATGTATATTGCAAACTGTTGATTAGGATGGCGCAAGGCAGTTTTTAATTTCCATGTATTGCATGCCTTTCTTTCTGTAATTTTCAAAATCTGGCAAGGCACAGTTCCGTCTGTTCAATTATGATTTCAAAATTATTTATCAGAGTAGACAGGTGCAAATTTGTCATTAAATTTGTCATTTAAATTTGTCATTAAATTTGTCATTTAAATTTGTCATTAAATTTGTCATTAAATTTCATTTAATTGCTTTCATTTGTACTCTCAACATTCAAAAATGAAGAGTTAAATATGGCCGGCCCCGTGAATAATGTCAATTGTGTATGTACATGCATTTGGCATCAAAGTAAACAAGAACACAAAATTGTGACTTCAGATATTATTTATTTATTTTAGATTTGCTGAAGTTAAACAGTCAAGTTGCTGTACGTGTTTAAATTAACTTTGTGACCTTCGACATCTTCAAAGTTCTTCCAATGCAGAGTGTTTTTTTTTCCCTCTGTTCTGTTCATTACAGTATGTACAGTGGTGGTACATAAGCGATGTCATGAGGTTGTGGTATCACGGTGTCCAGGACACAAGGATGATGCCAAAGAGGTAAGACTGCTTTCAAAGTTCAGGAAGGGACTAACAAGTGGGAACACACTTGTGTCAGTAGAATATACTGGATAGTGTCAGAAGTGCCTGCTAGTATGAAAACCTCTTGGCTTCAGTCGAGGGTTCTTAAAGCTTGTCTCTTGCTGAGTGGAAGAAGCTGAAAGGGGTGCCTTGTGGATACCCCAGTGAGGATACATACTACCCTGACCTCATTTGAATGTGCACAAAAGCTTCAGCATTAGAATTAATCAGTGCCACTGCATGTTCATTCTGGAGATTGACACTGAAGTGGTTTTGCCATTATTGGATGCCTTACCTAGGGCTGCGTCAATTCATATAAATCACTATTCGAATATTCGACCTTCAATTCTATCGAATATCAATAACAGTAATACGGAGCTTTGTAATACAGACAATGCACACACATTGAATGCCCATGCATGTACATGTACATGTATACGTTACATCCTCTAGACGTATGCACCTCAACCAATATTCAACCTGTGCTGCATGGATTTTTGGTCCATCCTAACAATGCCCTGTATTGTACGGTATTTACTTTGTGTGCAAGACCCAAAACAAAAGACATATTTTGAGCTAACTGAACTCAGAAAGCATTGTCATTTATCAGTAATAGAGGTGATGCGTTTATGCAGCTTCTGAGGACAAGAACATTGTATCACTGGGACAGGCTCCAGTAAACTTTTTGTGCCTTCATTGTAACTAAATAACGAAAACGGCCTCTGAGACAACATGGTGATGCCAGCAACGCAAACCTCTATTACTTTTTTGGCTGCAGTGCTGTGAAAATGCGCCAATCAGTGCAACGTGTTTGAACGTAGGGAGATGGATTTGACATCCATTAAAGTTTTCAATTTGCTCCTAGAGCTATTTTTCTCCTTGTAAACTCTGTTTTTTAAAATTCCTCCACGGGAAGCCTTACCCTTAATAGCAACACCGTATATTGTATTTCACACTTGTAAAGGTTAATTGCAGCCATGTGTTGCACCTGTACTTGGGTCATATACCCATGACATTTCAACAAGAAATACGAAGGAAAACAAGAGCACCGGGGCCATTCCTGTTTCTGGTGTGACAAAAACTTGGAAAATCCTCTGATTGACATCCTTTCTCGGCCTCTGAAAATAGTCCATGTATAGTTCCATGATGCCGTTAATATCAATACACTGACACCAGTTTAAAAGAAATTTTAGAAAAATGGTATAAAAAATAACTGTTGTCACACATGTAACCGACCTTTATTTGACCTCTGACACAAAATGGAAAAGTTAAAAAAAAAATTTGTCAACAAGTGGATTAAAATCAATGGCATAATGGAAATCTACAAGTACATGGGCCATTTTCAGAGGCCAAGGATGTCAATCAAACCGTATGATTTCCCCGTTTTTTGGTCACACACGTAACCAAGAATGTCCCATTCGTTGAATTTCACTACTGACCATGTGCATGTCGCAGCAGAGCACATTATTCACATCAATTTGGATGTTGAGTATCTGTAAGAAGAAGGATACTTGCTGGCATCGCTTGGGCAAAGGGACTACTGGGGTACACATAGAAAACCCCTGTCACTCAAATGTCACTCATTACATTAAGTTATCAGTCATGCATGCTGGCAAGAGTTGAGCATCATGGTCATCTGGAAATTTATGCAGATAGTTTTGGCATTGGTGTTTCATTGCATGAACTTTACTGTGCTGTATTTAATGGCAAGGGGAATAGGTATGCAATGCACAATATGTCATTGTGTAAACCAGCCAAAGCATATTTTGTTGACCAACGTTTTCCTTGGCGAATTTATTGCCTGTTTAATTTGACTATGTACTGTAATTAGACAAGTCTGGATACTGTGTTTAAATCAGTAAAAATTGTCACATTCTAAGCACAGTGGACTCATCATGTATTATTCTCACTTTAGTTCTTGCAGGGAATGTACAATACATATTGTACATGGGCAAGAAGCATGTTCAACATTAATTATGCATGTGGACTGTAGCTTCAAATGCACATGGGCCTTATGTGCTCCTGTGTGTACATTAAGGAATAGGAGAGATTCACTGTGGTATGCTCACCTTGCATGTGCAAAACCTGTAGACATTGACCAATTATGTACATGTGCACCTGCAGTTGCATATTGTAATCAGGAACATACAATGTAATGAGCGTACTTAAATACGGTACACTGTAAACTATGCTCCTTCATCCAGGGAAGTTGAGAGCATGTGCCATAACCTGTCCCTTGAGATTAAAGGGTTTTTCCTTTCTACTCCATAGAGCAAATCAAATGTCGGTTGCTGAATTTAATAAAAAAAAGAAGGACAGTTCACCCACACATGAGCAAGTCAGGACAAAATTGCCAGTATGTTATCAAAGGGACTTGAGTGATTTAGTCAGTTTTAGATTTGGCTGTTCGCCTGGATTTGGGGTTTTGTTTTGATTTCGTAGTTTTGTCACATGTGTTTATTATCGTTGTTTCTCTTTGTTCATTTCTACAACTAGTCTCAATCCCAGTCACAGCGGTTCAACATCAACTTGCCACATCGATTTAGCGTTCACAGTTTCAAGAAGCCGACCTTTTGCGATCACTGCGGTTCACTGCTCTACGGTTTGCTACGACAAGGGCTTCAATGCGAAGGTAAGCCAGACGCAGAAAGGGGCAAAAAAGCATGGATGGATGAGGAGACCTGATTATTGGGCCATGTTCAAATTGTGGGAAAGAGAACGGACCGAAATATTGAGTTGGTGATAACTCAAGAGCAATTCCACATGAAAGTGGAAATTTGGTCATGCTGTTACTGACCTCAATCACAATTTACAAATAAAAAGAAGTTTAAAAAAAAAAAACAACAGGGAAGTGGATTTCAGTTAAAGTGATTGCATTGTAGGCCTGTGCCGGGTACCCACCCATCAATATCAAAACTAGGGTACCAGTAAAAAAATTTTCCCGTATAAACAATGTATGTGAACTTTAACAGTGAATGTTAGAACTGCTGAAAAATCATCATGCCACTGAGAAACGCAGTCCTGCAGTTATAACTTCAGTTCAGAGATCGACGGGGTTTAATAAAACGGTGGGGGAGATTTCCCTCTAACGTTAAGAACAATGTGCTGCTTCCTATGTACAAAAAAGAGCCCTGTTTCAGGTACATGCTCAGCCAGGATTGCATGCAATGCCATTTGTAAAGTGTTCATTATATTTTAAGGGTACCCAGGTACCTTGGCATTGACAAAATGGGTGCCCAGTTCCAAAAATATCTCTATTATACTATGTATTATTTCCCCGTCTTTTTTTCCCCCCAAGTCCCTTTTTGTTTGAGAATTACTTATGATAATGAGGTTGGTACCGGTAAGAGCGTGACCAAATTTCTACTTTGGAGTGAAATTACTTGTCGATGATGGCTTGAGCCAGGGAGACAAATGTGTCTGCCAGAAAGAACTCCCTCCCCCCCCCAGCCAGGGATCCTCCGGGAAGAAAGTAATAGGTGCTGCGTGTCCAACTTTAATAACAGAGTTACTGTAATTGGCAATAACGTGGTGCTAACTGTAGTATGATATGCACATTAAAGTAAAGCTGTCTGTGCAAGTGGCTTGACTGTATACAAAGCTGTGACATCATGTACATGTACCGTAGTGTTGATGGTCTTAAGATTTGGTCCCATGATGACCCTCTGGGGGTCCTTGTTGGGCTTTGGACACCATACTGTGTACATCAGTGCATGTACATGTAATGTACAAGCACCCTCAACTTGATCACTGGTCTCGTTTTGTCACCGACTGGTATTTACATGTACATGTACCTGCATGTGTTAGTAATCCCCAGCTCTGTTTGAATAGGGATTTCCAGTTTAATTTTAAATTGGAAAATTTGAATCCAGTTCCCCCCTGGTGTGAAATCAGCCCTCTACATGTATCTGTTGCAATTTGTGAACATGGTGGGTTGCATATTGGCAGTGTAAACAGCTGTACACATTGTAGTTTCATGCATCCTGATACCTACATGTAATACCTCAAGATATCTGCTCAGGTCTGCCAGTTCCACATTTGACATTCAGGTGCAATCAATTATGATCTATAGTGTATTAGACTGGCAGTCAGGCTGTGCATACATTAAGCTACGGTACATTGTACATGTACCAGTATATGCGCAACATTACCCAATGCTGCCTTCATGTTTATGGAAGATTTTTTTTCTATGTGAATGCAGTAAGCACTTAACTGTAAGGATGCAACATGAGTTTGCCTCCAGGGATGATGCCATTGTAGGTGCATGTTTACTGCAATACTACAAACCATTGTTCTTATTTTATTTGACCACATGTTTACGTTTCTTCTCCTGTGTATAATCAGCATGCAAAATGAACGTCCACAAGAGATGCGACAAGAACGTTGCACCCAACTGTGGTATCAACCCCAAGAGAATGGCCGAAATCCTGTCAGAGATGGGTGTGACGGGCGATAAATTGTCAATACGCAGGAAAAAGGTAATTCCGAAGGTTCCAGTGATTTGTCATATTATTTCCAATCGACCCTGCAAGTTTTTCAAAGATTTCTTTGTTTCAGCAAGTGGTGTAAATATTCTTATCAATTGAAACCACCCTTGGACTCCAGAACAGGAGTGATTTTGCAGGAGTTTTATTTCAAGATTGTTATATTCCACAATCTCACATACCATAGTTTCCATTTTTTTTAGCTCATCTGGTATGAACATTGGGTTTTCTCAGTAATGGATATCAACATTGGGTTTTCTCAGTAATGAAGGCGTCATTGTGCTCTTTTCAAATTAACATTAAAAATCCATAAACTGACCAGGATCAACAAAAGACTCAGTTAGCTTGGTTGTATCACAGACACATCAGAATTGTCTAATGTATTTAAGTTAGAACATGGTTAAGTCTACAGTACGTATTTGGGTAATTCCAGAAATCAGGGGTCCCTTTTTTTTCATGTCCCTGTCACGTTGGATGTATGATTTTTTAAGTTCACAACACATTTTCTAATTCCCAAGAATGATGAATTAATGTAAATTACCTGCCAAACAAATAGTAATGCCGGTAGTTTGAAATCAATTCCGGTGATATTTCCATGTCAAACAACAAAGGTCAGATGTAACAGGGACATGAAAACATCACTCTTTTGGACCCCTAATTTCTGGAATTACCCATTTACCCACATACGTGCTATAAATAACACATGTTCCTACACCTCAGTTTTGTTACTCTGCATGTATACAGAAAGGAAAAGAAAGAGATGCGGTCAATAACAAGGAAGTTACCTTGTGCATTAGTCACTTTTGATGTGATTGAAGTTTGATTTTCACCGCCTCAATTTTTTATACCCAAGAATCAATCACAGGTCCTCCACAAATACATGTAGGTTTGAAGGAAGTGGTCTTTTCAGCTGGGGGCAGATCTTATAAAAGTAAAACCCAGTGATCTTTGCGCTATTCGCAGTGATTGCAATCCGAGAGTCAACCTGAAACCCTTTGAACTTTAAGCAGTCCCAGTCAACAGTAGAGTGGAATAAGAAAATTCACCCAAGGTTTGGGGCTTACCTGTGCCAAGGTTTTAAGATTTCACAGGGTGAATACTCTGTCAGTTTTGCTTTCTTTGGAAAGTTTTCTTTGAGTTGAGGGGAAGGGAATAAGTTTCAACTTCTTTGTTGTTTTTCCCAACCACTGTAGAGTGTGCACTTTTTAAAGTCAAGTTTTATTTATTTTTTTTATGTACATATACATGGCCGTCTTCTGAATAGCATCTAACCTGCACACATGCACCTGCACCAGGGCTCCATGGTTGAAATTTTGTGCAGGGCCAAATGCCAGTGTGGCTGTTGGTGCCATATGAATGAATGAGTTTTAAATTAATAATGCAACAACCTCGCTCCTCACTGACACACACATGTATCATCTTCACCAACATTTGTAACCCCAGAGATGTTGCGTTTCCCTCAGTACCTTTGGACCCTGAAGTCGTGAAAGCACGGACACATTTGTGTGGATGTTTGACAGACAGCACAGGCTCCCGTTGCCTGTGAAAAAATGAGCCCAGTCATCAGAAATCCTATTTGTTGGAGTACTGTCCACGAAAATCGTCATCAGGAGATCTGAATCTGTGTTTCTACACATCCAGTTTAGTTGATCCTTTTGATTCAGTGGAACATTTTGCTCAAGCATTACACTTGGTTTTGGTCTCGATTAATTTGGTGTCATTTTAATCACAGCCATTTTCCCTGGTGTAGTTACCTTCTTTTGCATATTCACTACATGTAACATTTCTTTATGGAGTCCATCTTTCACAGCCATTCACTTCACACTGTATATTGGGGCCAATGACAGCACACTGTGCCTGTACATTTGACAGGCACATCATTGAACACACACATTAACTGTGGCTTCCTGTTCCGTCAATCAGAGTGGAAGTTTTGATATTGAAAACAAATGCCTTAATTTCAATAACCAATATAATATCATTATTTTGCTTTTGCTTTGAACTGGGCACATTGAATGGAAGGTACATATACATGATACATGTAGTTTCCCATGTTATTCACAGTACATACTTAAAACAAGACAAAACAAACTCAAAACACCGCTGTGACCATATGTTTGCCCCTTCTCCCTAGAGGAACAGTATCACTCCACACTGTAGATGACCTGTTCCACCAAGTCACATACATGTACATGTACCATTGCTATCTAACATTTCCACCCACGTGCCATGTATATATATATATCTAGGCCTTTGTCAGTGAGTCACCTTCAGCCTCGACTAGCGAAGATACGGAACCCACAGCCAAGGAGTCAGGTAAACGAGTCTGGGCCGAGCAGGACGGCAAGGGCAGAGAGGTCCAAGCAGGGGGCTTATCCCTCATGGCACTCAACCTCAGACATTTCTCCCCTCCCCTATTCCTATCCCACCCAGCCCTTTAACAATCCAGGTCAGAAAAGTAGGCCCCTTTTGAGATCTCACTCCAAATACATGTAATCCCCGTTGTCTTGAAATTACACAGTTAAAAAATTGCGTGCTGGTGTATTATTCATTTTGGAATTTCAGGTCATATCAGTTTAATGTTTTGTCACTTCACGAAAATTCTTCAGATCCAAGGTTATTGTGTGTTTTCTAAAACCCTTGGTTCTACGTGTATGCTTTTCAGAATGGCACATGCAAGTACTGTTACACAGGATCAGAAAACCCTCTCTAGGAGAAAACCTGACCTCAAATCCAGGGCACCGAAAGAAAGTGGGTCTGAGGTTGAGTGCAGGGGAGGAGAACCCTCACTTGCTGTTCTGCCCTGTAGTGTGCCAGTGTTTGCCAGTGTGACAATTCCACCAACCCACAAGGAAATGCTTGACTGGCCAGGTAACAGTGTACAGCACTTGACATCCAACTGCAGCTGGGCTATTGATGAAAAACAACCTCACCTGACGAGCATTCTTGAGTTCTTGTTGGAATTGTAACACTGGCAAGGCTGTTACTAGATACATCTGCAGCCAGGGAAAAAAATAATCATAAGTAATGACTAACTTGATATAGAATTCTCAAAGGTTGTTTTTTTTTGCTTTTTGTTTCCTTTCCCCTCCCTGTTCATCATCTCTTCCCTACCGGTGTGCGTGTGTGTGTGCGTCCGACTGGCTACCACAATACTTGTATATTGTTCATCTGTTAACCGGCCGTCTGCTGCAAACCCTGTCCTTCCGTTATTTTGAATGTTTTTGTTCTGTGTTGCTGGATCCCTCCGTGGACTGTTTGTCCGTGTTTTGCTTGTTTGTTTGTTTGTTTTTGTTGTTGCCGACAAATGTTGACATGAGTCAGGCCTCCATCTCGGAATATCCCAAATTGGGTTCCTTGGACGCCTGTGCCTCCTCCTCACCACGCCCCTCCTCCCAGCCCACATCGCCTAGGTCCGCTCCCGCCGAGCTGGCAGGTATGGGTCAAAAGATGCCTTTCTTTTCATATTTTTGGTTCTAAAATGTTGGATTTTTTGTTTGCTTTCTTTTTTTTTTAAGGTTGGGTTTTGTTTTTGCATGTTGGCTCTTGTTTACTGCACTTTGCACTTTTGCTTTTATGATTTCACGTCTCTTTTAGTTTACCTTTTTTTTAAATGTAGTTTTCCTTCAGTTTTCTTTCTGCCTGTGAATGTTGATTGTTGAATGTCAGCTGTGGGCTAGTTGCACTGCACATTGCCAGATGGGATGGCTTTGTTGTTGGTTTGATACGAATGGAGCGGTAAAACACATTGCTCTGTAGTGTGGCATTGGCACTTGACACTCTGCTTGAGTTTTCTGTGAAAGCAAACGTGACATCAGAATATATCTCACAGCATTCTGCTAATTTGGTTATTTGTGGCGGGAGGGTTGGGCTGCAACTATGCAACATAAGCAGAGAGTGCTTCAGTAAAATTCCAGATGTACATGCACACATACAGTAGCTGCGTCAGTATCAAGGAAGAGGAACTCGGTCACATCATTTATTCATGTTCTATTGGCTTTGGACACCTGTTTCCATGGAAATGCTGAAGTAATTTGAAGGATATTGATTTTTTTTTATCTAGACAGAGAACCTCTCTCCTGGCCTGCATGGCAGCTGGCCCTGAGGGTGCAAGATTTTCCCCTCAAATGACTATGTGATTTAAGACAAACTAAGTATCAATGCAGTGTGGCATGGTTTAACAACGCCACACCCTTACTGATAATGTACTAGTACCTGTCTAACGTTTCAAATGAAAAAAGGTACCCATTATGTTTCTCATTAAAAACCAGTTGTGTTTCTTTCAATCCAATTCTGAGAAATGGATATTTGCATACGTATGATTTTTGTCTATACTGGCAAAATTCACAGATTGCATGTGTGACCTTGCAACAGCTCTTATGATGGCCTTGGAGGCCAGCCATGTTACCATCAAGTTGTTAATAGTTTTATTGTGGTCCACCTCCATTGGTGGCCTTTGTAGCCTGTCAAGTCACTGCCAAGGTACATGTACTGTGCATGTAGCCTCGCCTTGGTCCAATCCATTGGTGGCCTTGGAGGCCAGCCATGTTACCATCAAGTTGTTAATAGTTTTATTGTGGTCTACCTCCATTGGTGGCCTTTGTAGCCTGTCAAGTCACTGCCAAGGTACATGTACTGTGCATGTAGCCTCGCCTTGGTCCAATCCATTGGTGGCCTTGGAGGCCAGCCATGTTACCATCAAGTTGTTAATAGTTTTATTGTGGTCTACCTCCATTGGTGGCCTTTGTAGCCTGTCAAGTCACTGCCAAGGTACATGTACTGTGCATGTAGCCTCGCCTTGGTCCAATCCATTGGTGGCCTTGGAGGCCAGCCATGTTACCATCAAGTTGTTAATAGTTTTATTGTGGTCCACCTCCATTGGTGGCCTTTGTGGCCTGTCAAGTCACTGCCAAGGTACATGTACTGTGCATGTAGCCTCGCCTTGGTCCAACCCATTGGTGGCCGTGGAGGTCAGTCATGCCACTATCAAGGTGGTGTAATTTGTTGTTGTCCAACCATTTTGGAGGCCTTGATAACCAGTTATGCCACCGTCAAGTTACATGTGGTTTGATTTTGGTCCAGCTCCTTTTTTGGCTTTCATGGCCAGTCGTTGTCGGTGTTATTTGGTTGAGGGAGGTTTGAGTGATACATCCCATGTTGACAGTGCACGGTGACCAGGATGAGTAACCTTGGTAGTCATGTGGCCTTGGTAGTCATTCCTGGTTGAAACCACATCCTTCTAATCATACCCAAAGAAAGCATGACCTTCAGTAGAAAAACTTGAGGTTTATTTTATTGAACTGCGTCCTTAAAAAGTCACATGTGTGATGATGTATCTGGTGAAATGCCAGAAATGTTTTATTAGATGTTCATGAATTATGGAGTCGTTCTCTTTCGTGGGGTAAGAGGCAGAGGTACATGTGAATCATTTGTAAGTTTGTAGAACAGCTGGCAGATGTGTGCTTGTTTGTGAGAAGCTGGAAGGTCTGAGGCAAAAAATGCAGTGAGCCGTGTTTCATGACACTCTCATGTACAAATGGCCGCGTACATGGGTAATTCCAGAAATTAGGGGTCCATTTTTTCATGTCGCTGTTACATTTGACATGTGATTTTGTAAGTTCAGAACATATTTTCTAATTTCCAAGAGTGATGAATTAATGCAGATTACCTGCCAAAGAAATTGTAATAGTTTGAAAACAATGCTAGTGATAGTTCCATGTCAAACAGCAAAGGTCAGATGTAAGAGGGACACGAAAATGTCACACTTTTGGACCCCTAATCTCTGGATTACCGACATGCATGCGTGTTTCTCTTTGGAATGCCTCTGCAATAGGTAACTTTTCTGATCTGAATAGTTCCTTCGACATGATCTGGCAAATTATAACTCCGGTGTCAGAATTTGTGCCTGCCTAGGCCAGGCGCTCTACTGCGTAAGACTTAGTTTGCGAAAGTCTCACATGAAGATAGTTGAATACTGCAATACTTGAGTGATTCTGATGTCTCTTTGCCCAGCATGCTCACCCTTGTTCACAATATGCTCAAGCCCATAGTGGTGAGATTTCTGAATCGTATGCAATTGTCATTTATGAAATCAAGGAGTTGGCTGGTGTGCATGGCGGTAGTACCATCACGCCTCCTGGAAATGGCATATTTCTGTCACTGATTTGAGTAGAAAATTACCTTGAAATCCTTGCCTGTGACATGCATGATTCTTCCATTATAGTGCTCATGTACATATGTACACTTCCTTCTGTTATTGTTTTGCTTTCATTTAATTTAATGGTTTTTTTTATATTTTATTTTGGGGGGTTAATTGGCTGCTTATCGTTTCGCGTGTTGTTTGATTTTGGGCAGGAATCCCAGAAGTTGTTCTTGTTAGTAACAACTTAAATGCAGGTGAAACTTTGTCCCCCTTTTTGCGCTTTTGGGCTGGGATATATTAATGCTTTTTAACCCTGCTAACACAAACCCTACCGCTGGTAGTCAAGTTGCTCTTTGAAACATTGAAATGAATGCTGTGGAAATTCAGCCAAGAAACTGGCATGAAGATAGTGTTGAAATTGGCTTTAGAAAGGTACCAAAATCAGATGTTTTGAATTTTTCGGCACGGTCGGCACATTTGAAGTGTTGCAACTCTCATGCAAGCGTTGATAACGTGTTTGAATAATGTAGCATTTGAAGTGTGAACATGTGCAAAATATGCGTCATATTTTGGCATTCATTCCGAATGGCTCTGACAGTGAAATTTGTATTTGAAAAGAGGAAATAAATGAAGGTGTAGTGCATTAATAACTCATTGTAAATTATACTTTCATGTTTACCACATTTTGGCCATTGCTCTTGCATGTCAGTTTGACTGTTGAAAAGGACGTCCTTTTTTATTTTAATCGCCATATTCCCTTTTAAAATGAAATACATCAGAAATATTTCAGTCATGCCTTTTGTCCTTGGAACAGGTCGCCAGTCTGCCTGCCCTGTAGCCATTTTTACCCACACCTGTTTTTATGTTAACATTGCTATGAGGAATTTACCTCCAGAATGTGAATTCAACTCTTTGTCTGAAGAAGTGGATTGTCATTGAATGCTAATAAAAATGGACCAAGGAAATAAACCTTCATTGCAAAGACAAGGCACAAGCAGTAACATTCCAAGAGAAACATTTGCTACCCTTCTTTTAATATTCAAAGATCAAAATCTTACGAAAGAGTTCGGAGGAATTTTATTTCCTTTTTCTTTATGTGTGTGTGTGTGGGTGTGGGGGGGGAGTCTTATCATAGAGCTTTCTTGAATTAATCTTTACATTAGGGCAACCCAAATCTGCACAGATTTTAAAAAATATTTCCTACATATTTTTGTACGTCGAAAAGCTGGCTTCAGTCTGTCCACCCTTCTGTCGTCAGTTATGTCTGCATATCTGTCCTCTCATGTTGCACCGCGTTCGTCTTGCTGTGTGCCCTCTGCCCCCTCTCACCATCATGTTTTAATTTAGTATAGAGAGTGGCCGCTGAACATAGTTGTGCATATACCAGTGAATTTGCCCTTTTTTCCCCAACATTTTTTTGCCTGTGGTATTTTTGTGACATCAATATACCCTCCATCCCCCTTCCAGCCTCAAATGTACAAGAGCATTGAATCGAAATGGGAAAAAAAAACAACTAACTGCAATTGATTTGAAAGTGCCTCATGACCTTTCACGCATTTGGATCCGGGATAGTGCAGCAGAAAATAGAAAAGGAAAATAGATGTATGAACGATGCTTTCGTTAATTTGCATAATCCATACAGATGGTGGCTATGCTACAGGATACCATGTGGAGTGCCACTCCTCCCCTGTCCTGTTCCATACATCCTGCTTTCTACCCTTTGAGCTCACTTTTCTGTGTGTACTTGGTATTACATGTACCTGTACATGTCTTCTGTGCCACTTGTAATCACATTGCAGCCATTGGTGCTTGTAATTTCTACATGTAAATGGTGGTGCAGCTTGGGATCGCTGGGTGTGTGTGTGTTGGGGGGTGGGGTATAGCTTGGGGGAGGGGAGATGTCCGTTGCCCCCCTCCATCACATCCCTGCGTGAGAAATCCTGGACTAGGTACACTCAATCCACACTTCACAATGGTTAGAAAATTTATGATTAGTGGAAACATGTCAAGTTTATCACATGTCCACTGCAATTAAACCTGTTCACTCACCAGCCTCACACCCTGAGGATTGACTGGTATTCAACCCTAGGGTAAAAGAGGTTTTTGTACCGTTTATAGCCTGCTAGAGATGGTTATCGGTGGGTCTTGTAATGTCATGTGCGACTTGCATTCCACTATGTGTGCATGTTTTTGGCACAGGCATAATAATGATTCGCTTCCCATCAGCTTGAAACTTGAATCAAGTTGTCGATTGGGATAGAGAATACTTTGGATTTGTGCATGCAACAAAGCATGCGTAGCAACAAAGACAAGATTAGCATCTAGGACCACTTCTTTCCCTGAGAATTTAGCTCTTGCCTTCACTTGGCTAAACTAGATACATGTATGTATGTGTGAAAAGGCTAAAGCTCACTCGTGAATGCAAAAGACCTCTTTTTAATGTCATCTTGTTCTCAGTTGAACACTTTGATCTGTTGTCAACTCAAGTCAAAAATCTCCCTTGGGGCAGTGTATATTCATCCAATATCAAGATTCGAAGGGTTGAGACCTTTTTTAAAAAGCTAACTGGGGCCCTAGTAGACACTAAGTTGGTTCCTAATGATTTGAAATGGCACAGATATGAGCAGGCCTAATTTCGCATGCGGACTAGAGTGCTTCAGGCAGGCATCATCAAACAAGTTGAGAACAGAAAGGCTGTTCCTTCAAAAAAAACACAGAGTTGGAACTGGTTTCCTCGTGAACTGATGTGTATGCTTACTGTCGGTCACAAGGCACTGTTGCAAATGAGGGTTTGGGAGCTGTTAGGCAGCTTGGTTAAAGTTGAGCAGTTTATTTAACCGGTTACACTGTTGGCAGTGTGCGTCTTCGCATCGAAATGGTTAGATGCAGTCATGCGGCTGATGCGTACATTGCCCTGATGAAATTCCCCACAAAACAGAGAAGTAATTGACAACTTGTTCCAAACCTTACATGTCTCCTGGACAGGCATCATTTCTAATTGCCTCAGGATTGTTGCACCGACACTGCACCATTTGAGCTATGTTTGAATTGTCCTGTCTTTGTCCTGATCCTCCTCCCATTAAACCTCTCTGTATTGTTATCATTCACCGAGTCAATTTAGCTTTGGCTATTAGCCTTGTAACTACCAATTGTTCAGTTGCCTTTACGCCAGAGAATCTTGATATCTCGGATGAGACAGTAGGGATGGGGAATTCAGGAGTTGTTTTTGCGCAGTTAGCTTGATAGAGTGCATTAGTTGCTTGTGAAAGCTCGGGTTTCTCTACCTAAAGATTTGCTCAACTTTGCGAGGGAATTGCACATTTTAAGTTGTTGCCGCTAGGCCTGGCAGAGACCATGTCAACCTTGACGTCATGCCCTTCCGATGGCAACGGCAAAACAGCCGCCCACACACCTGATTCACATTGTAAAATGTATGTAACATAAGGCATTTAGACGCACTCACCACTCAAGCACATGCTGTGAGTTCCAGGATGTAGAGATTCACCGTTTTTGTGATAGCAGTCAGCATCTCGAACCACAATGTGGAACAAAACAGTAAACAAGTATGACGTGGTCTGTGGCAGGTTTTTCTGATACCGTCAATCAAAGATGAACCAAGTGGAAGCCGTTTCATTCCCTTTGCCAATCGAGTAAATAACCTTTGAGACCATATTTACTGGGCTCTGACTTTAATGCCGAGCTAGTTACCCTTGAAACACAGTACCAAGGGTGGACATTAACGTCCACCCATCGCATCCATGGTATGTTAGCAAAGTACTGCCATGCTGTGTTAAAAAAAGCAAAAAAAAAAAAACCCAAACAAACCAAGCAAAACCAACCCCTGTCTCGTCCCCACCATTTTGAGGGTTCTTCGTCACCATTGGTCTCATGAATGTGTTTCTGTCATGTGGCAAATATATGTACATGTCACCTTGCTCCCAAACCCCAGCCCCACCCTGCCAGTCACAAAATGCACCTTTGAAGCCAACTGGCACAATACGCAATATAGCACTGCCAAGTGTTTGCCACAAAGTTGCCTTGTTTTCTTCACGGTCCACATCTTGAACACTTTATCCCGCAGTTAATCATTTTGTTCTTTACTGAGTACGCATAGCGTCTCACAAACTCGGAAACCTAGCAAATAAGCTCCTCTTCTTTCACGCACAGCACAATTGAACTTGCTATCGTCTGTGCAAGTAACTAATGAAGAAAGCACAACTTCAACAAGCAGATGCTGGCTTTGTCCCAGAATGCAATGCCCATGAATGACCTCACAGTTATTATCTCTTTGCTGCTGTACTGTGGTTGAATTGTACCCAATTGTTAGTTTTCTCTTTGAGCACATTGAGTCTGCACTTCACTTTCTTTGCTTGTACACAATGAATGAACTGCGAATGGTGATGCAGATGGTGATATAACTTGACCCATCAGCCTTATACTTCTGGTTTTGTTGAAGGTTACTTACCCATCATGGTAAAAACAGCAAAGTAATACTCTCTATCATTAGATAAGCAACATGGGCATACTAACATATCGCAGCATGGCTTGTGGTATTTTAATGCCTAACTTTCATGTTTATGCCAATTTTTTTTTTCCCCCTGGACCCAAATGAACGTTGACTGATGCATCTGACTCATTGCCCACCCGACAGGCATCACCAAGATCAATGACCTGAGCCAGGCCACAGAAAAGCTGTCGGTGGAGAACGACGAGAATAAGTCTTCGTCCCATAGTCTCAAGACGCCCTCCCTCAAGGAGGAGCTGGAGCGGATACCCATGCGGAAGTTTACCCTGGAGGATTTCAACTTCATCAAAGTCCTTGGGAAGGGGAGCTTTGGCAAGGTGAGGGTGACAGGAGTCCCCTCCCCTTATCAAAAACAAATAATAATTGCCCCTCCACTCTCATATCTTAATGGAAGTTGGAATGATGCATCTGCCTTCACTGTGGAAGCTTGCTGAATGCACTGTGGTCATGTACTTGGATTGGTCATTCTAGAACATTCCAAGTAGCAAATTATGTGAAGAAAAAAGTTGACTCAAATAGGAGCCAATGAGGCCCATCGGACTGGTAGTCCTGTCTGGTTTCAGTAGCATGGAGCAAGTGACTATTTCTATTCACCCTTAATTGGATGCCAGTCTATAGCAGGTCACTCCTCAGCTATTAGCGAGTGCCCATCCATTCTCCTGGATGGATAGGAGCAAGTTAGGATGAAGTAATTTGCCCGAGGACACAATGTATGGCCAGGAGCTGGATTTGAACCCCGGACCCTCTGAGCATGAGTCACAAATCCTTACCACTTAGCCACACTCCCCCCCCACAGCAGACTATGTACCTGAAGTTGTAGGAGTTTATAGGTAGACATGTTTTCTTCTTTTTCATACTGTTTGTTCGATCTCAACCAAAACTTTACCGAAACAAGAGTCTGATTGGCCCACCGAGGGTGACTTGACAAGAAGCAGCATCCAGTGAACCTCATTCCCATCACCTTTGCCCGTCTAAGACTCGGTTGTTGTTTCTGTGCATAGGTGATGCTGGCAGAGAAGAAGAACAGCGAAGAGGTGTATGCGGTGAAAGTGCTGAAGAAGCACGCCATCATCCAAGACGACGATGTGGAGTGCACCATGACGGAGAAGCGAGTGCTGGTCCTAGCCAACAGACACCCCTTCCTGACATCCCTACATTCCTGCTTCCAGACTGTGGTAAGTTGTGTCCACCTGTTGAGCCACATATTGAGTTGAGAGAGAAGTGACTCCTCATTCTCCATGCGAAGAAGCTTTGACAGCATCCGGAGCGCAGACATTTTGAACTCGCTTGTGTGTTTATGGATGAAATTTGGAATGATGTACTCTAAATGGGTAGTTCTAGAAATTAGGGGACCGTATTTTCGTGTCCCTGGTACGTCTGACGTGTGATTTTGTAAGTTCAGAACATATTTTCTAATTTCCAAGAGTGATGAATTAATGCAAATTACCTGCCAAAGAAATAGTAATAGTTTGAAAACAATTCTGGTGATATTTCCATGTCAAATAGCAAAGGTCAGGTGTAACAGGAACACAAAAATGTCACATTGTAGACCCCTAATTTCTGGAATTACCTAAATACAACACCCAAGTATAACATATGCAAGTAGCAAATATAGGCATGTTGTCCATCAGGTGTATGCTACCTTAAAATGTTGACGCAGTGCCTCAGGAAAATTCCTCTGAAGCACATACCGATATGAGCACGCATGTAGGTTCTTGGTTAGGTTATCAGCTTTGTTGATGCATTTTATCAGAATGTAGACACAGATATGCAGAAAGCCTCACAAAAGATGCAGATTTCTGCAAATTAGTGCATAAACATGGATGCACCCAGCAGGCTTTGCTTTGCACAGGAAGTTATCACTCTAGTAATTTAATGCAGCGTTGCGAGTGCACTCTAGTAACAAAGTTTCAGTCGATTGGATGCCTGAGTGTCTACACACCCAGAAGGCTGCTTCAGATACCCTGTTTTATTGTGCTAGATATTTGATTTTCAAATGCTTTCAAACAGTTTGCAACACTGTTCCAGTGGGTGGGTTTTGTGTGTTGCCATCGATGATGCCTATATTTCAGCAAGAAAAGGAAAGTGTGAACATTATCCGCTCCGAGTTGAACAAAAGAGGGCACTTTTTTTTTTGGTACTCACTGCATAGGCAGTTTTTTTTTAGGCATGCCATGAGGTGTGCAAGTATATGCACATTTGATGCCGAGTACGGGTAACTAATTTACTCCGCCGTGTATGGTCTTTGCTTACACGCAGAAGGCATGCAAGAAATCATTTATATCCACCTGTCTCTCTTTTCATCGATTGGGGGTGCACTTCAGCTCGGGGTGGATCAGTTACCAATGCACCAGCTTGGCTGTCCAACAGCACATGCCTTCAAGTGCAGTGCATCAGAGTTACTTGAGAACAGCAATGCATTCACCCAGTCAGCTTGTCAAGTGTGGTCATACACCAACTTGCAAGCACTGAACACGTTTGAGTACACACTGAACATTTCTGTTCTTGAATGACCTCACCTTTTGGAAATATCAGACCGGCACAATGTTGCCTGCTGTGGTGTGGGACATGGCATTTTTTCACACCCTGTTGTGTACGTATTGATGGCACCTTAGAGAGGGATACATGATAAGTGTTGTAGACATCTGAAGTACCGTTTTCAGCCTTTAGATCAAGCTTAATTTTTTTTCAGGGTGTAGATTTGAAAGCTTTACAAAATTCCATGACAAATTATGTTGTGAAACTGCATTTGGAGTGGACTTGCAAAATATTTTGCAGCAACATTGCAAAACATTAAAGCCTGTTCTCTACTTGAATGATATATCAGGAAACAAAATCCAAAATACACAGAAATGAAAGGGCATTTTTTTACACATCTGGAATTGGAAAACAGAAATACAGGGAAGTACTTGGTTTACAGTTATGGATCAGAGACACGCATGTTTGGCCCTGAGATTTTATCAGAGACTTTTGCTCTCTGGCATGACCTCATCCTTTTCCTCAATTTGTTTCTCTTATTGTTACACCAAAAACAATAAGGAGGAACTTTGTTGTTGGGGAACCGCGGTCCAACGTGAAGGAATGTTAGGGGTCTTTCCCCCTCGCTGTGTATGCGTCATGCAGCATGAGTCACTGTACCGAGTCGAGGTATTCTTATACCAAGCCTTTGCTGCTTGTTATAGTGATAAGCAGTATTTGTCACTCCGAGAACCACGCGTCCCACAGAGAGCTTTTTATTTACACGTACAACATCAGATACTTTGAGGCAAATGTCCTTAGCAACTCATTTCCTCTTTTCTGTGGAGGGGTATTTTTACACAGAGTGGGACATTTTGGACAAGTCATCTGACGTTTTTTGTGAATGACCCATGCAAGGAACTAACTGTTTTATGCATTCTTATTCTCCTCTTCGATCTATGAACTCTATTTGACTTTTTTTGGGGGGCTTAAGTGTACTGAAAGGGCACGTTTTTAAACGTTGGAAATTGTCCAAGTTTTTCTGGACTGTTGAGGGTACCGTCGTTGTGATGTAAATCAACCTTTTGGACAAAAGAATTACAATAATATAAACAGCAGAATTCAAGGGACTGGGATCCTCAGAATGTGTTGGCCTTAACTATATATTGTGATAATTGTGCTCTTTGAGACAATTGTTATGTACGTTTAATAGCTGCACATTGTTTTTATGTACATCCCGATTATTATGAATTTATTTTGGTATTGTGACGTTGCAAGTATCCAGTGAAATTTCACCTTATGGTTCATTGCAGGACCGACTGTACTTTGTCATGGAGTATGTCAACGGCGGTGATCTGATGTTCCAAATCCAGAGGGCTAGGAAATTCCACGAGCCCAGAGCCAAATTCTACGCAGCTGAAGTGATCCTTGCTCTGCAGTTCCTGCACCGGCACGGTGTAATATATAGGTGAGTCTGAGAAGCTTCTGTCTTCTATCTGTGACTTCAAACCGGTCTCTAGTTATACCCGCTTCTCCTTTGATTCATTCCAAGATAGTTGTTTACAAAAATGTCTGTTCTTTTTTGCTTAGTTTTGATTTGTCAAGACGTGTCGTGCAGTAATCAGTGGTTCAGCATTTGGAGGGAAATGTGTGAATCTAGTGGAGTGACATGCCTTTGCGTCGTGTATTGTGTGTCTTGAAAACCAGCTTTACACTTTGGCTGGTTCATTCTACGTTCACTTTAGTCCCTTTTGTTCATTTTAGCACTCTGAAGGATCATTAGACTTGTTTAAAAGTGTGCATTTCACAAAAAGTCACAGTTTCATGTTGTCTGTAGGTTAATTTTACTATTACAAGTTTGCAGCATTTTGATTATTTCCCTCCTTTGTACTCATCAGCAAAAATGATAAAAGTGCCCTGACTGGGCTTTTGAAATCCTAACCCTTGGTTGTGTAAAAATTACATTAAAATGGAGGATTAAGGGTTGTTAGGGTTAATTAGTAGTGATATCTCTGCAACTGTACTTAAGCACTGGTAGGGTAAAATGTTTATCGTGTTGTTTGCTTTGGCCTGGTCACTGCAGAGATTTGAAGTTAGACAACATCTTGCTAGACAATGATGGCCATTGCAAACTTGCCGATTTTGGTATGTGCAAGGAGGGGATCATGAACGGCAGAACAACGGCGACATTCTGTGGCACACCAGACTACATTGCACCTGAGGTATGTTGAGCGGATGGCGGGGGGGGGGTTACTGTACACGGTAATGTAAACCGACAGCTCTGTTTGCCCGTATCGCCTCACCGTAAGGTGGCCCCTTGGTAACACAACACTGTATGGCTGAAGCGGGCTATTTATCTTTGGTCATCCTCATCCATTGCTGTTTGCATAGTGACTGGGGGCGTAACCCCTTGCTATAATGTGTCCAACTCTGTGAAAAGTCATAAGTCGCTAGAGCTACTTTTTGAGTCAAAGGCCTTTAAAAGTATCTAACGCAGTGCAAGGCAACGGGAATCCTCCACTCTTTTACCCACACCATTCCTTTTTAAGTCAGGATTCCAAACTGAGCAGTACATTACTGTCAAATGGTCTTACTACTCACTTTCAATGAGTGGATCACATATGGTTTCAGGGATTAATGGCTTTCGACTGGCATCCATGAACACAGATATTGACAAATAGAAGGAGCCACCAACATGGAGCAGTGTTTCTGAGGTTGCAGGTTCAAATCCAACTTGAGTCAATTTGTATGTTCATCTGTATTGAGTTGAATTTGCAATGGGGATTGGCCTGTTTGAAATCAGGAGGACGCACAAACAATTCTCATAATCGTTGCATAACGCCGAGTCCTGCTATTTGACAAGTAGGATGTCATAAAAATCTGGCTGCCAGTTGCCCGTTGAGGCATCACTGCATGTAATGTAATTCTGGAAACTGTCAATTAACTGAAACTGAAACTTACACGTTTACAGACTAGCCACGTAATTCCTACCCCGTGACTCTTAGTAAGACAACTTTCATGAAATGATGAAATGGAGATGATTCTTTCGATGAAAGAATGGCACGCTATGCACATTAAGTTGAGTTCTCTGTAAGTTGAGAATCTTTTGCCAGTTTTGACTTACTTTAATTTCTTTCAATTATCAGTATTTTCCTTTCACTTCTTGCAGACGGTATTATTTTGGGCAAAAAATGTCCAATTTTAATAAAGGCAAGATACTACAACCATCATTTATCGATGTTCAGTCAAAGCCTTACATACTGATTTGGAAGAGTAATTTGAACAGTATTTCTACTATATTTTTGTGCTGCACCCGCGGAGTGATATTTGTTACCATAAGAGGCATTGCATAACAGCCAAGTCCAAGTGCGGCACACGGTCGACCTCTGCAAACCTCTTCGCCTCATGTGCGTATAGGAAAGAAATGAGAGAATGAGCTGAGTTGAGGCATGCTTGATGTTTAAACCCCTCAGCCGTGCCTGCGTACACACAAGCCAGATTGTGGTCGCACATCCTCCGGGCAAAGTCGCCAAATTGTCTGCGCAGAATGTCTCAAATGTTGGCATTCTTTCTGATTTTGTAGATCCTGCACGAGCTCGACTACGGCCCGTCTGTGGATTGGTGGGCCCTAGGAGTCCTGATGTACGAGATGATGGCTGGCCAGCCTCCCTTTGAGGCCGACAACGAGGACGATCTCTTCGACTGTATCCTGCACGAGGATGTCCTGTACCCGGTCTGGCTCAGCAAGGAAGCAACGTCCATACTGAAAGCAGTGAGTTCTCACTTCCCAGTCATTTTCCCCGAGTTGTGTGGAGAAGTCCTGAGTGAATCAGAGTGCCAAGCCAAGCCACGGTGTATGTAGAATGAATGTATGGTCCTGTGTGTTGATGGTGTCACACTCTGCTTATAGGCACACCTTCCTGTGGAGCTGTGAATCAGTCGTCCCCACCTAGCTCCCGCTGGAAAGTGCTCTCGTAAACAAAGTGGGACAGCAAATTTTCTGCAGGTGTATGTGTGAATGAGTCACCTCATGTCATTATCACATCATGTCAATGGATCTGATACTCTTACCCATGTGAGCCAAACATTACGGCTATGGCTGATAATGCACGCAGCGCCTGTTCCTCTGAAAGCCTACGGCTAAGTGGCTTCAGCCACTTCCCATATCCACATGTCATATCCTCAGCCGCAGCCAATTAATTCTCTTCTCTTCTCCCCTCCCCGGTAGTTCATGGAGAAAAACCCAGCCAAGAGGTTGGGGTGCGTTGAGAGCCAAGGTGGGGAAAACGCCATCCGGCAGCACCCGTTCTTTTCCGACATCTCCTGGGAGAGATTGGAACAGCTCAAAGTGGAGCCACCATTTAAGCCCAAGATTGTAAGTACATTGATTCAAAAGGATTTTTTTCCCTCCAGTTAACCCTTATTTTCAAGTTTTGGGGTTTTTTCTATTCAGAAGGTAGTTTTGTGGCATTTTGGTTTTTGTACTAAATTGAATTTCCATGTTTATAAGCAACACATTTCAGGGAGTAAACCTCAATTTCTCCTTAATGATTAACTTTTTGTGACATTCATAAACAAGTCCCTTTCGCACTTTTTTAACCCTACCTTAAAAAGGATGAATTTGAGGTGAATAAATAACCCTTAAATTCATTCAAACAAGGACTTGATGGTACAGGTTTAGTATTGTATGGCAGTTTACAATCTATGCTTTCACGCATATTAATAAAAAGACCATAAAATATGACAAGAGGCGATGGTTTCAGTCGTCGCACTCAAACAAGAGGCTTCAGTTCTTGGCAAGATTGAGCTTGTTAAAATACAGCTGCACAACCATGGAAAAATTAAATGTGAAAAATAAATGCTCAGCTCCAGTTTCCAGTTTTAAATGAAATTCTCATGAGGTAGCAGTATATGACATACTGTGCACATTGGATTCTGCTTTAGCTTTGAGGAAACAAGTTGCACATCAAAAAATAGCCTATGGAAAAAATAGTTAAGCTCCAGAGTCAAAATGAAAATAAAATTCTCATGAGGTAAGTGAGGGTCCCAATCAATTGGCTACAGCCGGAAATTACAGCGAGTATTTGGCAGCATCCAGTTCCCATAGAATCATGCGTAATATGAAGCCGCAGCCAACTGGTTTGGACAAGACCTTCGTAAAAAGATATTTTAACGACGTCATCTGATAAGAGTGCCCGACTGAGATGTATGGAGGCCTAGGGGGACTCCTTCACCGTACATATTACTCAACCCCACACACCCATCAAAAACACGTTAAACTTACGCGGTAGCAGAATTCCTGCCGATTGAGTAAGTTTGGAGGCTTTTGGAAATCGTTTTATGCAAAATTTGAAGATTCTTTATTTTTCTACGACGACGCGCGCGGTGACCAGAAACCAGAGACTTTTTTGGGGGGGCCTTAAATGCGATTTTTCTCGAAGGTATTTGCATTGCGCACCATAGGGAAATTTATCACTTCGTAAAATTGGTGGTGATGATGATATTGTGCACACTTCCGGCACGGCAGAGCTCATTGGCCCTCTCTTGATTTTGCAGAAAACGAAAAAGGACGTCAACAACTTCGACTCGGACTTCACCAGGGAAGAGCCTAAGCTCACACCCATCCAGGCCAACATCATCAAGTCCATCAACCAGAACGAGTTCACCGGCTTCACCTACACGCGGCCAGACCTGGACCGACAGCTGCAGACGACAACAGACATCGACTGATCCACGGTTACCGCACGGGGGAATCGGCGCCCGTCCAAGAAGTTGAAAAGGACGTAGGTCGGGGAGGGGTGGATGCAGAATTGAGATTCAGAAACTGAGCTGGTGTTCTTCTCTCAGATCTGAGTTCTGCTCTGCTCTGACCAGGGAACGATGGCTTAGGCATGACACAAGATTTGGAGCTTGTCTCTAAGCCACTTTGTAGCAAGTTCAAATGACTAGTCTCACAACCAGCTGGGTAGCATCATAGGCATATAATAGGTATCTCTCTTTCCACAACAGAAACACTCATTTTGTGCGTCTCTACTTCCCCCTCAGGAGGTTGTCTTCAACTTTTCCGATCTTTGACCATATCCTTGAAAAAAAAAAGTTTTCTTTGTTCCCAGACCATGAAATTATTCAGTAGGTGAGATAAAAGCCATCAACTTCGCCACCCAAATTGATGACATAAGTGCAGACTCATAAAAGAAACTCCCAATTCCCAAGCCTAAGTTCGACTACAACAGTATTGAAAACAGAACTTTTAAGTAACTTTCACAACTGTTTGAAGCCCAAAGTAACTGCCTACCAGTTGTAACTATGATGTCAGCGTGTGAGTCACTGTCTTGAATCACAGTTGGTGACAAATTTGAAAAGAGAAATATTTTAGACTTAATCCAGCCACTCCCTGTCACTGCTGAACTTTCTGTGGTATATTCACAATGGTAGGCTGAGTTAATGTATCCATCTGCAATGTACAAGTGTTTAACATTAAAACGGAATGTCGTACACACCGTCATCACGTGCGGATGGAACTTGTACAAGTTTAGCACTGGCGAATCTTTGGTAGCAAATTACAAACATGTGAGAGTTTTTAAGAAGTTGATCCTGAGAGTCAAATTTTCAAAACCTTGTGCATGGTTGACAATATATAAACTTTGATCTCGTAGGAATAGAATAAATGTTGGAGATATTCATATGTAGATATGTAGATTACTTCTTTTCCCTTTTTTTTTTTGAGAATGATACAGTCAGAATGTAGTTGACGGCCTAGGCGTCTTGCACTGATTTTTTTTTTTAGCAAGGCTTAGAGAAGTCTTCAAACTGCACTGTACATGTGTAAACTGTTGCCCCACTGCAACCATGTATATACTATAAAAGTATTGTTATTAGCAAACAAACAAACGTAAGACTTGTCTGTGTATTATTCTTATCAGAATTATGACAGTCTAGCTGCAACTCACGATACAAACCTTGTATAAACTTGTAACTTTTGCTCTTTTCTTACGGGGGACCGCTTTTTGTCAGATGTGCAATCCACATTACATGTTAAGTGTTTTTTGTGTTTTGTTTTGTTTTTTTATTTGAGAGAGGTGGAATTGATGAGCAGTATAAAATTGAATATTGCCAATGCCAATTTTGAGGAGTTTGTGCAATGATGAATAACAATAGGTCATGTTGGCAAGCTTAGGAGATTGAAGCCCCCCCCAGAAATACCTGAACCATCGCTGTAGATTGATCATAGTTGTTATACACCGAGCAAGTTAGCTTGCATTGTGTTGGGCAGCACTGCAGTAAGGATATTGCATGCGGAATACAGAAAACCTGATGGGAACCAGCTATTCTTCATCAGTTCCACTGTGCAAATGTCGAAGACCAGCAGCCGAGTTCGCTCAGTGCTACGCTGTCACAGCACTCCACTGATGCGCCATTTATGGCGTGCGTTGTGCAAGAAGTTACAAATTATGGCACGACTTACGTGGTCCCTGTGGATGTCATAAGTTGCAGCTTGTGAAGTGTACAGCATTACGGGCTGGTGATGCCTTGCTGAGGTATACTTTAATAAACTGTCTTGGCAAGATGGCTGCTTAGCTGAAATTTGTTTCAAATGCCTAGTGATCAGCACATGTAGTAATATCGGTCACTCTATGTACTAACTTGCCATTTTAAAGCATTATTGCCTGAAAAGATACTGAAATTATTGGACTTGAACTTGGACTAGGATTCAGAAAGTTGATTAACTTGACTAATTTACCTTGATTCTTAAGAAGTGTAAGTACTTTGGTGTGCACTGTAAAGGTTGGGATGTTGCCTGTTCAGATGACCGACTTAATCTTGATGTCTAGATTTCGTCTTGATGTCCAGAACCTGGGCTTGTTGACAAGGTCATTGAGACTTGGACACTGAACAGAACAGTAAAGTTGTGAGATGAAGTGAGTGGAGACTAGTGCAGTGACTCAGCATGTGCAGTCTCAGATCAATCCGTCTGATAGTCACAGTGGCCTTGTGAAAAGGCTACAAGAGCCTCAGCGTGGTATCACGTGACAGGGAAGCCATGCCCGTGGGGAGGTTTATGCTTTACATGAAAATGAAAGTGAGTTTCAGAATATCAACACCTGCCGTTTCAATCTGACATTGTTTGTCATTCCAATGCATTTGTTTCCCTCTGGATTTTTTGTCAGCTGTGAACCAGGCTTAAAGGTACAGTCCATCATTTGTCATTTGTGCAGTAAGTTCATTGGAGGCAACCAACATGCTCAAAATCTAAAGAAGGATGCTTACAACTGACCATACAAAGTTGGAGCTCAGTGAATGCTGTATATTCCGAGAAAGACAACAATTAGTCAAAGATGTCGATATAACTCATATACATGTGTAACTCTATAACTGTTTCGAATCGCACAAAAATTCACTGTTTCAGACACGCCGTCATTCAGCTGATAGCAGCTAGGTGATGTACTGCAATGAACCGACGAATCATAGCAGCTGTGTACGAGTTTGCATCATGTCAACACTTGCACATGCTTCACCAAATTAAAAAAAACAACTACTAAAGGCAATTTCCAGAAAGGGGTCTTCAGAGACCTAGGAAATGGCCGTTTTTGTTACTTTTTCCAAAATGACAGCTTGCCCAAAAGAATGATTTCACAGGGAGCCTATTAGTCCCATAACTATCATTAAACCAAGTACGCATTTCAACGAAAATTTTATCAGTTGCTTTATGGATAGCTGCAAATGTGGGACTGTACCTTTAACACTGCATTGACCTCACATAAGCCTCTGAGGGGATGTAGTTGGTTGACATGCTTTTTTTAAAAGGTCGACACCAGGGTTTACGTGCTAGATACAATTTGGCAGGGAACCAGTGAGAAGCAATACATACTAAAATGAAGTGTCAGCTGGTAACCTAAGATAAGCAAATATTTTCCATGCTGAGTAGATTTCATTGTTCAGCCGCTCCAGGAATACGGCCCCATGGACCGAAGTTCCGTAGGTAGAGAAACTGTGTCTCTAGCAGTGTTGTCGAATATGGTCCCTCACTCTTGGATGGTCAAAGTTGATACTGCTGCGGACTTTCAAAGTCAAAAAAATTTTTTTTTTCAGTAATCACTGTGGTCGTTCTTCAAGCAAGTGTTAAAAGCAGGAAAAAAAAAAGAAATATCGTTCTATTAATGACAGTAGCTGATAATGTGCAACTTACCTGTTCGTTGATAATACCAAATCACGTAGATCCTGTACAGTGTGACACCATCATTACAAACGTTTATAAATGAGATCAACCTTTATACAGAAGTTATCAGATGATCTGAAAGACATAGAGGCTGTGTTTATTTATTAAGTTACTCTCAACTTGAGCTTGTTCAAGTCCTTGTTTCAATTTGGGTATTCCTATTACTGAAATTTGGGGATTTGTATTGGGTTGGAGGGTTGGAGACAGTTTAGGAACTATTATACATATCAATAACTGTTAGTGGATCACAAGTTTATACAAGCATTTCTGCTAGGCAGGCAGTTTTAGAGGTATGCTTTCAAAACAATGTCAGGTTTTTTCCCCCTTGAATTCTGACTTCTCTCATGATAGAAGTACTGGCATTGTAAGTGCTACAAACAACAGTATCATATGTAGTTGTCTTGTTGGATTTGCCCAACCCACGTACCTGACTGTAACCTGATCTTCTATCGTTGAGTCTACGAGATATGATCATACAGTTTAGCAATGCTGTTCCAGTGAGGGAGAAGCTTTTAGCGAGATTGATTAGGGAGACCGTCTTTCCAATATGAGGCACATTTATTTTTTAAGTAATAACTACAAACTTGAGACACAAAAAGCTTTTGTATGGAGGTGAATCTTTAAATTTTGAGAACAAACTTTATTTAAAAAAAAAAAAGGGTGGCAAAGCATTTGTGTAGTTTCCAATATCCTCAATAAATGCAACATTTACTAAAGACAATGTAATTTCGGGGGGAGGGTTGTTTTTGGGTTTTGTTATTTATCTTCCCACATATGTATTGCATCCTCATATGATCAGTGGCCAGTTATAGATAGAGTACATGTAATTGCTGAAGCTGAAGTTTCTAGACAGGACTGCAAATAAATTTGTAGGCAGATTTGAAGCCAAGAGAATTATTAATTTGTTTCAGTACTCAGCATTTGAATGGTATTGTTATCAGGAGGAATTCAAGTAATCTACTCAGCATTCAGTTAGTTCCACTTATGTTTATTTCTATTTATTTTTGGGGGGGTCTTTCTCTGGAAATAGACTCAACTCAACCACAAGATCATTGTACATGTATACAGTAAGAGCAGGAAAGGTGCCACCATTATTGGCATGCTTCACAAATGTAGAAGCGGTCTTGCACCCCGACTGGTCCGTACAAAGACACTTAAGTGTGTTCACAGCCCTTTATGTGTGCTATTGTAGATAGATTTTTAACAGTAAATCATGTCACCTTTTGTGTTGAAAATGCATTGATGGCATGGATTTGGCATTTTATAACTATAGAATTTTATCAGGACAGAAAACTGAGGTGCACTGTTTGGCATTATCATGAAATTCTTGACTCCAGACTGGAGTAACGGTGCATGTGTTGGAGATGGCCCGTGACATGTGTTGATCTCCCAACTCCAGTCAGCATAGTGATCAAAAGCGAAGAAGTTGTGGATTTCCCCCCATATTGCAAATTTCTTCACGGTGCAATAACCTTATCTGAAGAACATGCGGAGAATGATTTAAGATGTCACCAACAATTATAACAAATATTGCTGAATGGTTGTGGCCCCCAAAGAAACCGAGAAAAATTCCCAACTTGGCTCAATTTGAGCTTCTTGCAGTGGACTTCTGCAGTGACCTGAGAAACATTCAGACTGTGATAGCTTTGACCCAGGGCCACAGGTTAACAATAAGTTATGATAATATGCTGGGTCCACAAGTTGACTTTATGGACCAGCTGCCCCTAAATTGGAGCTTGAAGCTCTTATTTAGAGCTTCTTGCAACTTGTGTTTTTATCTGTGAAAAGAGCTTTTTTGCCTCGCACAGAGGACAGGGCTGAACAGATACCGTAGGCATACGTAGTTTTGTTTATTCATAATTTGCAGTTTATTTTGTGAATGTACATGGTCAGTGAAAAAGAAATTGTTTTTTGTCTCCTCCCGTTGAAAAATTAACCTGTGGAAAAAAAATGGTACAGTGCTGAATATCATCATCAAAATGTGCACCAGACTGCATCAGAAGAATTTTTGAAGGGTCCAAACCCATCTTTAGTAGTTAAAATGACTTAAAAGTCCTGGCAGTCTCGGTATTGCACAGCTGGTAGGCTCTTCAGAGTAGACTTAAAATTGGCAGAACTGGATTTTTGGAGACTTAAGTATAATTTGTGTGTTCATGCCTGTGCATACACTCGTCCCTTTTTGAGATAACTTTCCAAGATGATATGAGGCAAAAATGACTATTTGTTTTCAGTTTCCATGGTGACCTATTTAAAAAATGTATCTGAATACCAGGCAAAATTAACAGGTGGCTAACTCACGGTGGCTTATGGAACTTGACCATGTCTGCAGTTGTCATGTCATTTGATGGGCCATTTCTGTGATCCTTATTGTTCTGCGATCTGGGATTGAGGTTGACAATCGGTACAAGTTAGCCAGAAACATGTAGGCACTTTTTTGCATTGCGTTTTGAGTTTGAATTTTATTTAAAGCCTGAAATACTGCCTTTAGAGGGTGTTTATATGTCTGTGCATGGACAAGGGGAGCAAGAGTGTTTTTGCCCGCTGGTGAAAAAAAATTAAAGAAATAAAAAGAAAAGAAAAAAGCAAAATAAAAAAAACAAACGAAGAGATGGAAAGAGGATGAGCATCAACTCTGGCCTGCAAAAATACCTGAAAATTTAACCCCTTCCATAGTCCATGATACATTAGTTTAGCTGCTTATGAGTGATTTAGCCCTCCTAAACTCCAGAAGAGAACCCAAGTGATGCCCTTGTCTGTTTGTCAAAACAGTCAAGAATGTCAACGTGAACAGTTGACCCTGTAGGATTTCAGGAATGGCCCCACATCATCATTTGCTTCAACCTTGCTGGTTCATTTGCTGTAGCTCAGAAATGCTAATTGGCCATTGTTATCTTCACACATTTTACACTGGTCCCATTCAAAAGGCTGTGTACTAATACCTTGGTTTCTTGAGGAAGAAAACAAAATGTCTTCTGAGATGATCTTTTAAACTTTGGAAATGGAGCAGGTTTAGACGCAATTATTTATTGTGCAGTATTAATCAGGATATCATTTCTTTCTTAAATTGCGCCGTCTTTCTGTGTTGTGTATTTATTTTACAAGGAAGCTTTGAGTCTTAAGCCAAGATTTTTTTAAATTGAATAAAAAAAGTTCATTGCCTCATAGGGGTAAATGAGATTGTCCTGTTTGAAAGCCTTGATTGTTATCATGGGATGAGCATCTGAGTAAACTATTTGTGTAGGCGAAACAAAACACAATACCTTGTTGATTTGGATTTGTAGATTTGCATTGTATAAATATTACCACCTTGGTGGGTTGTATTAATTAATTTCGGGCCTCCACTCTCTACAAACTAAATGTACCATGACTTTGATTTATATATTTTGGATTTGAAATTTCCAAGCCTGTACACTGGACTGCCCTTCAAAATAAACAACAAAACCAAAAAAAAAAATCAAATCTGGCCCAATCCTACCAGCCCAATTACAAATCTGTGGATAAAAGTGCCGAGTAGAAAGGGTTAGTCATTATCAAATGTGTAGAATGAAAAAAACCCACCTTCTCGGTCAGTGGTTTTTATAACAAGTAAATGCCTGTCAAGACTGATTTTCACATACCCTTTGCTTCACAGAGGTGCAAAATGTGAATTTAAGCAGTAACTACGCAGAAACTGTTGAGGAGTTTGGGGAAAAACAACAGATTTTAAAAACAATTTTAGTTATCTTTTCCTTGGCTCAAGTAGCCTGTGGAGACTGTCCCATTCAGTTTCCCGATTTCTATGGACTGCCTACACAATATTTATGCATTTTTTGTATCATTGGGTGAGTGGAATTCACCCGTCAGCTTGTTGGTTATAAGTAGACTTCTTATGCATCGGTTCACAGCATAAACAAACAAAAATATCGTGGAGTGTCAAATCTATACCACAGTTTGTTATTGAGGAAAGGTTGTAGCATGTTAGAACTATAGACTGACTGCACCTGCTAAGTTGCGTGACCTACAGGGGGCATCAAACATCAACAGACGTGGTATCCTCCCATAGCAAAGTGCCTTTTAAGTGTTTACCAAATATGAAGCCGATTTATGGTGAAGTACCCATCACGTCCATAGACTGAGTACTACACTGAGTGTCAGCTTTTGGTAAATGATACTTATGACACACTGTTGTGGGAGGACACCATGTTCATTGATGTTTAATACCCACTATAGGTCACATGACTTACTGGGTGCAATCGGTCTATTACTTTGAATTACCATAATGTAATTAGAGCTAAGTGTGCTTATAGTAAACACAACGGTTCTAGTAAACGAGATTTCTCGGATTTGAATTCCACAACAGTTAACTGTCATTCGCTCCCTTGTGTCACTCAGAAACCATTAAATGTGTATAATGAAGAATTCATTTGAGCCATTCGTAAACTGGAACCCAAATGGGACCGGAAATCAAAATTGTGGGGAAAAAGAGCAAGTTAACAGTGTCAATGCACTATTAGAATATAGTGGGGGGAAATTAAATACTCTGAACATTCTCTCTTCTCGTTTTGTACCGTCGGTTAATATTTTCCCCATTTCCAAAAGGTCATATTTAGGTTCCAGTATTTACATATATAGTCTTTGGAAACTGTGTGTTTTAAGCACCCACAAACCTACACGAGGTTTTTGGCAGATGTAAAGATTTTAACTATCACCAACTCCTACAAGTAAACAAAACAATCTGTGATGTCATTTTTATCCCTAGCTAGATGGAAGAAATTTGTGCTTCTAGCTGTACTTATGTGGTCTAGCTGTTGTTCTTGTGGTGACAATTTGAAAAAAAAGAAAATTATTAAGACAAATATTAATTACAAGTTTACAGTGTAAAAAAAAAATAAAAATTAAAAAAATGTTATCGATGATGTACTGGAGTCAAGAAATTGTTGGATCACACCCTGTTGTATCATACCAGTGATAACGTGACTGTGGTTCAGGTGAACTAAAAATAAATGTGCACCTTGTATACAACGTCAGTTGGTCCCGTCTTTGTTGTTCAGGTTCATTTCTTGCTCAATGCCTCGTTGTCCACTCTTTTTTTCAAGTTACATCCCAAGTTCTATCCCACATCCTGCATCAATACTATTTATAAGCCAGTGATCACGTTTCCATGTTTTATTGAGGAAATATCCTGAGCTAGAGGCGAGGGACATTAGCAGCGTTCATTCTCCAGTGCTGGTCCGACGTTTAAGACCAGCCAAACACCAAGTAATTCCCCTTCATAAATACGTTTTGGAGTCGCAAAGTCCAAACAAATTTTAAAATTTTCAATTTCCAATGATTCTTGTCAACACCCCTCTTTCCTTATGATATTTTCCTCTTGCAAGTAGCCATACACATTCTCCATTAGCATGCATGTGACATACTGCGCGAGGTGGCACATAGCCAGCCGGTGCTTTATCAATCAACCGTTTAAGATTGGGCATGTGACGGGCTCTCAACTAACAGAAACAGCTGAACTGTCTTAGCTATTTAGGAAAGCAAAACAAGTTCCACTGCAAGCCTATGACAATGAATTTACATCAGAAGCACAGTGTCTGATATGTCTGTCATGACATTACACCTACCACAGACCTTTCAAACAGCTAAACAGACAAAACTTCCTTAAATTTTAGAACAGCGTGTGCCTTTAATAATTACTGTTTAAGAATCAAGACAAGTATTTTACAGTGAAGATGGTAGTAACACAAATCTTGATCATCTAATCATCAAATCCTAACATTTTTTAATAACATTAAGATGGTTGTGTGCCTGTTTTCGCTTTTGTCAAGTAAACAAACATGGTGGAGACGGGCTCTTAACTCCACATTATTGAACTGTATTCTTTAAGCTCATTGGCTGGCATTGGCCGCTTTTTCTCAGAGCCCAAAGGGCTCATGAATGAGAATGGTACCATTGAGTAGTTACAACTGAGTCTGCATGATAATGTACATGTAAATATGCAGATTAATCATGACTTGCCAATGCCGTATGATGATCTCATGGAATTCAAGCCAGGTGGAGTCTCATACTGCAGTCCAGTGTTGTAGTTGAGACCGCCGCAAGACCAGAAACAAGGATATTTTTAAGACAAAGCAAGACCAGTCACAAGACCAGAGGCAAGGATGGACAATAATGATGGAATGCTGTGGCAGCAGTTCGGCTTACTAGCTGGTGACTTGACTTCGAACTGAAGGTTTTACCCTGGTCTTGTGATAGTCTAAAGGAGTCTCAACTACAACACTGCTACATGTCCTTGATGTGGTATTGTGTGTGTCTATGCTGTACAGCTACTTGGATCTTTACTGCTGGATATGCTGAAATTGATCCGAGGTTCATTAAGGAGATGAGACACCACTACTTGACCAGTTATCAGAGGCCTGGTTATTAGTCTACTAGTCTTGAATAAAGTAGAAAACAGAGGCTCAACACTGGGCTCCAATTATCAGGGGGTATAGTATGGGGTGGGGTGCCTTGATATATGCCCTCAGTGAGTGGGCCCATTCTTTACTGCATAAGTACTTCAACGGTGGTGGGTATCTACACCCTGAAAGGAATGCCAAGCTGATTATGCCAACATCACCCTCCAGATGACCTCATTTAGTGTCTTTGGGTAATGAGGTACTGCACCTTTTAGTGCCCTCTGTAAGGAGGCCATTGGCACTACGTAGCTGCTATGTATACTGCATGTCAGAGTTGGCTACCAGTTCAACAAAATCAACACGTGTTCTCGACTACAGTCCCTCAACCAATCTCACACGATGCTGTTCTGGCCCGGGGCTTCCCGGGGCTTATCTCTCTCCACCCTCTTCCTTCTCTTCTTCACCTGCCCCTTCCCCAACGTCCCCCTCCTCTGAGTTCTCCTCCTCGCTGCTGTCAGAGTAAAAATAAGTCACCGAGGGGCGGTTGGTATTCACAAACAGGTCCTCGTCGTTATCGCTGTCGCTACTATCCTCTTCGTCTGAGCGACCGGCTTGGTCTCCTAACGAGATGCCCGCCAGGTCTTTGGTGATCACCTCCACGTCCTGATTGTTGTGGGGCTGTCCCATCTCCCCCTCTCCATGCAGTGGCTTGCTTGTGAACTGGTCTGGCCTGGTGGGTGCATAATAAATACACACTGGCTTGTACTTCACAACATTATGTTACTGATGAAATGGACTCCCTGTCAACACCTTTGTGGCATTTGTAATGGGCCAATTTAGTATCCCAACAGCACACGCATAAAATAAAGCCCGTTAGTGATGCTTTATACATTTAACAGCAAAACTTTAGCAATGCAAAGAGCCTAGACCAAACAAAATCTAGCAATGCAAAGAAAAGCAGCTACGTTGTGAGAGTTTGAGCTTAACAAGCTTTCAAGTTTTGGCAGAAGCTGCGAAAGCCATTACAAAACTCTCAAGCCAGCTTAATATTCAAAATTTGATCTTTTAACCCTAACAGTCCCGAATGCTACAAAGTACTACTTAGTAGTAGAATGTACTACTCAGCCCTGTCACTTGTAAGAGGACATGACATTATTATTCTCTGAAGCCATAAGATACAATAGAGAAGACAATGTACCATACAGTGCTGTGGCACTATGAATGCATGGTTTTATTGTTCTCTGTACGAGTAACAATGGAATAAACCTAGCCAGAAATAGTAATTTGTAGCGTTAGGTTCTTCAGGTTCAGAGTGTTACTTAGTATTTTGTAGTACTGAGTACTCCAAGCCAAACAACGCCCGGTACTGTTAGGGTTAATCCCAGCAAGTTAAGGAGACTTACCAGAGCCCCTCCTTCTGGATGTACTTGATCTGCTTGGGGTAGAGGATGGTCGTGATCTCTGCCTTGACTTTGTCCCCTTCTAGGATAGGGTCTACAATCACAAAGTCCCCTGAAAGTGAGCATCAATGATACAAATCACCGCAACTGGAAATTATTCGGTGATATTGGGTGCAGGATTCCAACTGAAAGTTGCCACTGTTGCCAAATGGCAATTAATCACAAACGTTGGCTGTAATCTGTTCAGAACAAAATTGGTACTTTTAAGTTTGCACTGCCTGAAAAATGTCGGTGGCTACAAAAATATGCTTCTAACTACAACTTGGGCCAGTCTTTAAATTCTGCCAACTTGAAACTTGGGTGTACTCGTTCGGAAAGCCCTTTTTGTTGTCCAGCACACATTTTGCAACGCAGCAACGATGTGATCACAAAATACTTTGCGTCTATTCAAGGAAAGTTCTTGAATCTTTGACGTACTTTACTGTGCAGGAAACTCATTCGGTATTGTTTATATTTCAACTTCTCAGGTAAAACTAGACTGGTCTCTGCAATATAAATTCCTGTAATATCAAATATGGGCTGGCAAGGAAGGGCACTCACCCCCTGGAAAAAATTTGCAAAAAAAGAAACAGAGACAATAGGAACAAAGCCAAGGAAACGAAAAAAAAAGAGATTAAAGGCAATGAAAGTCACCGATTTCTTTGTCTTTTGAGTAAACCTTCAAACTGACCCCCTCCCACCGTTAATCATTTCAAAGCTGATAAGTCCTTTGCCCCTCACAAAATTCCCCCACCCTCCCAAAAAGTGGTTTGTCTCCCCTTCGGAAAAAATCCTGGCGGCACCAACAACAGAGTTGGAGTTAAATCCAAATCCAATCACAAGCCCTTCCACAAATCCAGTCCCAAATAATGTGATGGACTGCTCGTGACTTGGCTTAAGACAGGCTGACATTTCATGGACTTGTGTTGCACTTGCAAGGCACTTGATCTTAATTTTGCACTTCGCATCAGGGGTGCTACATGTAAATTATACCCGCTTCTGACCTTAAACTGCCGTCTACATTCAGATGATGTTCTCAGAGTAGTGCTCTGGGATCACACTGAGAACCGAGTGCCAAAGTGAATAGGTCATGTGCAAGAACCAGCACATGAACCAACACATGAGCATACTCCATTCTTTGCACTACACCTGCTGGTTCAACATGATGTCACACTTTGGTGCCTTGTATAATCGGTGTGTAATGGGTAAAACCTGGTATAGAATTGCAGGGGGCTTGTGAGGACCTGTGATGGACTTGACAACAGTCCCACTTCTAACCCCCAGACCTGACCCCCTTGAGACCTTGTGATCAAGTCCATCACAGTCAAATTACTGCTTGATTGTTTCCAGTTTCTGCTGTGCACAGTACCTCTTTTGATCCAGACATTTTTGCGGAACCTGGTGGGCATGCTGACCAGGAACTGTTCCCCTGTGGCTGTCTGTACTTCATGTAGATTATTGCCCCTACTTGCAGTCACCTGAGGTACCGAGAGGAAAGGATTGAGATATTGCTCAGAATTCAAAAGGCATGCACGTGTGCAGAATGAACTCACCACGGTAGTCATTTGGAGGTCGCTGGCTTTGACAGAGACAGATTCACGCTCTGTTCCCAGTGTGTTGGTGCACTTGTAGAGAGTTGATTGGTGTGTACTTGAACCAATGAGTAATTTTTTTATTTTTCAATATGTAGTTTCAGATAGCATGACATTTTGCAAAAATGGCTCCTGCAAGCATGCAGACAATGGACTGCAAGTTTTGATTGGCCAGTGCCTATTTCTTTGCAGGGAGGAGATGTTGGCAAAAACTCCCTGGTTATGTCACACGATGTGTTCAGTGTAGCTGAGACTGAATTGCTATCAAGGCTATGCAAGACATTTGCTTTGGCGAGAGGAACGACCCAAACAGGAAGTGTCCAATCACCCTTGATCTACCATAGGATGGAGCCTAGATATGGTCCAATTCAACAGTCCATCTGTGAAGGCATGTATATCAACTTTTCTACTGCCACTCATCAAAGTAAAAAAATAGCACTTTGGCTCGACATCTGGGATTATTTCAAATTGCATCTGCAAGTGTTTTCCCTTTCACAAGATCTGGAAAAAACTCAGCAGATGACAATTGTCCGCCTCAAGCAACTAACTCTAGCTGATCTGATTATAATACTTTAAATGTTTGATGAGGATCAGAGAACAATATCACTACAAAGTGTTAGCTTTAACCTGTGTGGGAAGGGAAATTTTCATACAGTGACACCCACCTTAACAATCTGCTGATGATCCTCAGGGAGAGTGTATTCATCTAGAACTTCTCTAGTGACATGCTTCCTCTTGGTTGCCTTAGACATGATGGTGGCCGGTGCAGGTGGTCAGCTGTTGTAGTGACCAGTACAAGATACTGCAAAGATGCCTTTTTGCTTTGATCGATGTCCAAAGGTTTCGTCAAGATCGGCAAGCAGTATTGCAATGATGTAGTGCTTCCTCCTGATTGGTAAATAAACAAAGCAATTCAAAGTTTCAGAAAACCTGACGCTTAGATGTACATTTCTGGCATCAAACTTGACTGTGTCCCTGCTAACTGCAACAGAATTTTATAGCATGCAAGAAAAAGTTACCAAATACAAAAGAATGCTACTGAACACAACAAAGTTTTTGTCTTACATTAGCCTACATGTACATTTTGTACTAGGGGAAAGCTGTGTGCTCTGGTCAGTCATGTCAGTCCAAATTGACTGACTGGTGCAGTACCTTTGCCATGTTTGTCTGTTGTGGCTTTGGGCAAATTGGACTGTGGCACAGCCAGGCTATTTTCAGAGGAGAAATGAGGGAGGGGGCAAGACTTCCCTGGGGGGGGGAACTCCCCACCTTCTCACCCATGCCACTGACAATGACTGATGTTTGGCGAGGACGGTGCTAAAAAACTTGTGGAAGAATTAGGCTACCAATTTCGGCTGTTGAAGAGACTACCTCCATGGTTAAACAGATACATATGTAACTTACAGCACTAATGACTAAGCAGATAAGTGGGCCTTTCAGGAATATGGAAGGGAAGCTTCACTTACCGCACGCACGACTAAGTACAGTACATGTATTATTACCGGCCACCTGAGCTGGCGACTACGAAATTTGAACACCGCAAATCGATGGGGCATAGAGTGCCAGTGTTCCACGCAACTCTATGCCTCGTTACTTAGCCATAATTGCAGAAATGTCCACTTGGTTATGTTGAAAATTGTTTTTCGACGACAGAAAGCGATGTAACGACAGAAAAGTACGTAAGACACCTCACAAATCCTGGAGTCATTCTGTACACGTTGATCGCCATTACTTGTGCTTGCGCAATGGTAGCGGCGGTATCACAACCGGAGGATGGCACTTATGATAATTTATTTCAACAGCAACATGAATTATGCAATATCTGGGAGTCGTGCGCTGGGACCCTTTTTTCCCTTTTGTGGTAAGGTACGAGGTAGAGGGTGACAAATTGTCATGTCATTAATGAGAAACAAATGTACATAATAGCCCATCGATGATGGTACAGAGATTCTGATCCATTTTTCTGCCCAACAGCACTTGTAAGGGACTTGTGAATTTATCAGACCCACATCTGCATCTGCTTGCTTGCACTTCAAAATGTGCGAGTATACCTGTGGAGGTTTCACATAGTGCACAGTGCATGCAGGACTATAATATGAAGGGAATTGCTCAGTACATCGACAGGTGTGACTTAATTAATATTCACAATTAGTTTCTTGATGGACAGGTCAAAGGAAAATGAATTTGGAAAATTGCACATGTATCTCAATGCCATTACACAGTACTGTGTCTGTTGGCTTGAATCTCCCTATCCGCCCCGAGCTGAAGTGCACTCCCAATCGGCGAAAGGACAGGCGGTTACAAACGGGATCTTGCACGCGCTCTGCGCGTACGCAAAGACCATACATACCGGAATAAATTAGTTACGAGCACTCAGCGTCCTCTACGTCAAACGAGCATACACTATGCGGTGGGTACCAAAAAAAAACACGCCCTCTTTTGTTTCGCTCGGAGCAGTATCCGGTTATGTCCTTTTCTCGGCCAATGTGCCAAAGCTAAAGTTGCTGTCGGAGATGGCCTTAGAACTCTCAACCGAGGTCAAATAGATTGTTTTTATTCTACGTTTTTGACTTCTCTGTGCTTGAATTAAATCCTGCATATTCTAGGCTCTGTGGTAGGCGGTTCCCAGGGGCGTATAGCGACTTGGGGTACGCTGGGGATGCGGCACCCCCTCCCAAATAACAAATTCCAGTCGGCAAATAGAGCTTCGGTCGGCAAATGAATCCAGGAACTGGTACATAAGGGATGATACGTTGGCCGTCGGCATTTCCCCTGAAGCATGAAAATGTAGCGTACTACGGATTTCCATGTTACACCACACGAGGTTAGCGAACAAGTTACAAGTCGGCAAAGTGACTCCGGCAACCCCCCCCCAAGAAAATGCCTTCGCTGCGCCCCTGGGTCCCATCACGAACGGACAGTGCACATTTACAGAATATTTCCAGATTCGGGGTGTCCCCTGCACCTTTTACAGTTATTATGTCTCTCACTAACATCGTTGGTCGCCGCGGTCTTCAAGTTGAACATTGCATAATTCATATCAGTGAAACACTAGACCCTCCCCCAAACCATGTGACGTCATGTAAGGCCCCTTCCCCGGTTGTGGTGCTACTGGACGCTAAAAATCAAAGGGATCATGCAATAGAGTTATTCTATAACAATGGTTAGTATTTCATATTTGCGTTTCAATTAACCAGTGTCGCAACTAAGGGGGGAGGCAGAGGGGCTCTCCCCCAGCGGATGCCAGTACCCCCCGTGCCCTTTGAATTGAATCTGTGAATAATTTCAGTTGAAGTGCAGCTGCAGTTTATTTTCATGTGGTGCCCCTTGAAAATATGCGTGCACCCCTCGGTGCCCCCTATACACTTAGATTAATTACACCACTGTAATTAACCTTAATAATTTTTGCTTCACTTTTATCCGTATTTCGAAGCCATGTGGTGTTTATGCTGATGCATTTTCCATTCGATACACTTAATGATGTTCCGACCTTGTACAGGGATTCCCCATAAATAAGTTGGCATTTTCCATTGTTAATGGCAAAACTATAATGTCATCGGCATTAACTTCAATGTTCTATTGATTTGTGCACGTTTTTAAAACTTTTTGTTGACGTAAATTTCCGTTACTTTAGGAGTTTATCACTTTGTGCGGGCAATAAGCATGCGGAAAAAAATTTTTCTCCGAATTTGGAGTTTAAAACTTGAACACGAATACCTGTAAAATAAATGAACAATGACTTACCTAACACCACAGCAGCAGCAACCTCACGTGTCTGGAAAAGTATCAGGGTTCCTGCGGTCAGGAAAAGTCATGGAATTTTGTAAAATGACTAAAGTCGTGGAAAAGTCATGGAAGTAATAAAACACTATGTGATGTCTATTATCAGAAATAAGCGCATAAAATCTGTGATTGTATTTGTAACCTAAAAGGCCAAATAGTCCAAGAAACTGCGCTATAATGGAGGTCGTGGATTTTCATGCTTAGTCATGGAAAAGTCATGGAATTTAATTGTCCTTTAGGCGCAGGAACCCTGAGTATGGATAATTTTCAGTTTTTCCAAAAAGTGCATTTTCCAATACAATATTCCCTCAAAAGATTTCAGTTTTCATTTACAGAAGACTATAAAGGTGCACATAAAGTGAGTCTAAAAAAATCCATTGCATGGTTCCCGAAAACAGCGCCCCAGGTGCCTTTTAAAAAGGGCAGCCTGACTGGAAAAGTTTGCGATCATCGGTTCAAACATGTAACAGAGCCAGATTTCGGTTAGCAATTTCTTGAGGGTTTGTTTGTTTGTTTGTTTTTTTACTTGGAAGGGTATTATAAGTACATGTAATCTGTGGGTTTTTTTGGGGGGGGGTTTGATGTTTTCACCAGTTACGTCTGAACTGGTGCTTTGGCGCAGTGTTTTTGTACTCCTTGATAGGATTCAGTGGTATGTTTCAAATCTGATTGGTCAGAACCTCTCGTGAACACCCCTTGCATACTCTTTGCGTCTGACGCTTTAGAGTCGTTGTTTTCGATTTCACCATGGAAGGTACTTCAGTGGCCTAGCTTCCATCACTGATTCCTCCCTCCGAACAAGGAAACACTTGACTTAATTGCCTGACCTTATCCCATCCTTCACCGTCTATCTTCAAAAGGCCAGCACTCTGAGATATTTGAGTTTTTCCCACCGTTGTACCGCCTCTCTCTCTGGAACTTTCCATTTTTAACCTGCTTCTCTTTCACTTACAATTTTTCTTTTTGCTTATTTTCCTTTTTCCTATTCATTTTTCCCCATGGGCCCTTGTCCTTACCGTTCTTAAAAGTATAATTAATTTCTTTTAAATGTGCCACATCCCTAAGAAAATACATAAGATCATGTGAGGAATTCCCCAATCCCCCCCCCGAAAATTTTGCCCTAGGTTTCTGGATTTGCCTCTGCTGAAATCGAAGCAGAAAAGTTTCATCTTGGTTAACTCCCCGGATAAGGAGTAGTGCCAAAATTACAATCCAAACTCCAGTATGTCACCGGGGACAGCGTGCAAAACTCCAAGTAAAAAAAAAACAACGCTATTAAGGGCTATACTGGAGCTGCATGGGTGTTGCTTCCACTCTGCGCCCCGGTTGGCCTGTGTGTTGCTTGTAATTACAGCATAGAACTAAAGTGGCACTTGCCGCTTGCTAATGAGCCTCAGAAGTGATGCACGTGTTATCTCCGACCATGGCCAAGTCTTCATCTTCAAACTACACTCTTAAAACAAACTGGTTTGAATAACCAATATCGGTAAAGGCAACCAACCCGTCGGTTAGAGACAACAATGCAACAATGGGTTGTTTCCAATTATTCTGGGCATGTTTTAACCGATTCTGTTTTTAGACTGTACCCCCAGGATGTTATATCGATCCAGTCTATTGTAATGATGCATGTGTAACGGTCTCAGGTGAGGTCATGAATAATCATTATTGATGGACAAAAAGATTGAGCTTCTTGGTAATAGACATCAGTGTCGTGTGTGCACCGGGAGGCGACCTGAGTGCTCTTCGTAATTTCATCCTTGGCACAATGGTCATAAATTATACCTGTATAATGGACGCATATACCAACGAATCTTCTTTTGACTAACAACCAGGGGCATGAGGAGTTAACCTTGCGGGTCGCTGAAACTCGTCAAGGAATCAGATACACCGTAAGCGCAAGTGGTTGTTTCTGTGTGTCTTTGAATTACCACGATCACAAAGCAAGGACAGACCTATATATAAGGGAGAGTATATAGCAAGGCACTTCCCTCTGGAAAGAGTTTGCCACAACAGAGTGCATCTTTTCCACCGTAAGTGATTGCATTGTAATGGTCATTGGGTTGCTTCTTTAACAAGTAGATGTAGCAAGGTGCCTTCGAGGTTGTTGATATACCAAGAAAACATGCGTTAACAAAAGCCGGATTAAGCCAGGGCCGTATACCCGCTACCGTCCAAAACTTCGGTAACACATCACATCGACTTGTCAAGTTACAAACACATACCATAGTTTCGTTGTCACATCGTCCATTTAGTAAGGGCGTGGCATAACGTTGACCCACCGTTGAGTTTGCAGCAGTAGAAAAGGGGCAGCTTACATCCAGGTGGGTGACTGACTTCGAGAGAGTCAAACTTTCTTTTCTTTTATAGACTGTAAAGCATTCATTGTATGGACGCCACTACTTTTTCCATGCAGTAACCTATTAGCTATTTGTGAAAGTAATAACATGTCCTAATAACTTACATGTAATAGTGGAAGTTTTGAGGTATTCACTTAAACAGCAGAATTTTTTAGACCAGTCTCATCGGATTTGTATGGGTGTCAAGCGGTGTCCGTGAGCAAACTATCCAGTCGAAGCTCTTTGGGTCTACACTAAGCCTTGACCCATGCTGTGAGAAGGTTCAAAGAGGGCCGTTTGGTGTATTAAAGTCCGTGGCATATCGTGGGTCTTTTGGGGCAATGGATTTTCCCCTAACTCGATCGACTGTCCAATTGTTTAACTTATCCTCATAGAAAAGTGTGGCAGTACATTTCTAGAATGCTTGCGCTTTCAGTTCTTAAAAACGGACATACGTCTTCAGAATGGTAACTTGTCCCCTCTCCACACTGTTAAAATGCTGGACACAATTTTTTGCCCAACGTTGGGTAACAGGGGAATCGCTTAATTAACTCTTGAGCAAAAAGGGAATAACACTGGGTAAATATGGTCGTACAATTAACATTTTCTAACAACCGTTGGGTAAAATAAAACAAGTTTGCCCATTATTAGGAGGGAATCAACGCGTAGGGGTAATTCACCCGACAGTTAGGCAATTCACTTTGTACCCACCGTTGGGCAAAAAATGCCCAGCGTTTTCACACTGCTCTGGATACGTCACTGTTCGGCAAAGTGAGAGGGGTCTTTGTGAAAAGAAGAGAAAGATCGCTGTCATCTGTTGAGATTAAACACAACAAAGAGATTTAATGACATTAAAAAGATTAACAAGGTCTATGTATTCTCAAAAAATCTTCTTGTGATTGTCTTCCTCTTTTCAGATGGTTGGGATTTCCAAGGAACAATGACCGGCCTTAGAGCATACATTTGGATGAACATGACATTGTAAACGGAAACTCTGAAATTACAACGTTTTCACACTCAAGCTCAACTTGACATTCGTTGAAAGTCTAGCACCAAGCCAGTGTTCGTCAACATGTCCAAGAGGTACTTGTTTTATTTGATAGTGCCAATTCTATCAGCGGCGGGGATCCTGCTCTATTTTGTTGCTGGGGAGATGCTGCCACATGCCCCTTTTGTTTGGAGCTACCGGGGCCCATCCCCATCAGACAACAAGTTAAATTCGGGAATCTTGCGCCATTACACCAAGTCGAGCGACGTGGAGCAGCCATCCTGCAACTGTTCTTGTGTGGCAACGGACTCCATTACCAGAGCCTACTCAATTGGTCACCGCGCCGCTACACCCTCTAAAACACCTCTGCTAGATTCGTCTAAGCGCCAGAACCCTGTCGGCCACGATGTTGACATTGGCACCAGACTATTTGACGCCAACTCACTGGGTAATAATATCGTAATCCAAGCAGCGATGCGGACCGGGTCTTCTCTCGTCGGTGAGGTATTTGGCCAAAACGACAACATCTTTTACCTCTTCGAACCTGGTATTTCCTTGGAGAACGAATTCGCTTTAAACGGAACTGTTTTTGTACAGCAGTTATACGTCGATATGTTGAGTTCGTTATATCACTGCGATATCACTTCTCAAGATTTTTACCTGAAATGGTTGTCACGCAAAACTCAGAATCATGTTCGGAAAGTGGCTCCGCGGCTGTTTGATTCATTGTGCCCCCAAATGAAACCAGGAGGTTCGGGGCACAGCGTGTGTGGAGCTGTTTTACCCAGGCAGTTTATGCAAGAATGTCGAGCGAAAAGAACTATTGCAATCAAATCTGTTCGCATTTGGCACATTGGGATGTTTCTGCCTCTGATACAAGACATCAACGTGAAACTCAAGGTCATTCACCTCGTCCGGGACCCGCGTGGTATGACTGCATCGCGAGTGCCGGCCATGAATGTCGTGAAGGGGACTCACCACCGTCTAGCGTCCAACTCTTTCACGGAAGAAATGCGCGAATATCTCAGGCGATTCTGCTCCCTGAGTCTGGAAAACAAAGAAACGGGCTGGTACCATCCCAAGTACCGGGACAATTACTTACTGCTGAGGTACGAGGACATGGCACTGAATCCAGAGCGAGTCACCCAACTCATCTACAATTTCACAGGACTCGGTGCGGTCCCAGAGTGTGTCTCTAAATGGATCGCTGAAAATACGCAGACTTATAAGCCGGGATTATATTCAACCACTAGGGTGTCAAGTAAAAGGTATCAAGCCTGGCGTACTACGTTAGACTTCAAGACCGCAAAAGCCATCGAAAATGTTGGACGTTGTGCAGAGATGATGCAGCATTTTGGATATCTCCCCTTGCAAAATGAGTCGCATCTTAGGAAATTATCGTCTTCTTTGGTTGTGCCAATTCCTCCGCCTAGCGATTCCCAGAAATATAAATCATTCCGATTTGCAGTTTGATTGGGCATTCACACATCAACCATCCAAGTCTTTGCTTGCTCCACAGCTGTTTATTCTAGACACTTTTCCATTTGTCGAAAATAGCCAGACTTATTTTTCACAGGGTTCTACTAATGATACCCAGCCTTACATCTCATTTGGCTCAGATTCTGTTAACGACAAACGATTCGTCTCGACGTTTAAAGGGCCAAGACAATTTTTTTAATGCAGTTCTTGTAAATACCTTTAATGATGTATGTTACCTGTTTTAAATTTTGGCCCAGCCTTTTTTTTAGGAAAGTCTGGTACCTTTTCTTGGTTTTGTTCTAAAGCAAATTGATACATTTATCAACGTAAGTGTGATGGTGTCTAAGGGAGAAACTTCAATCCTTCAAGTCTTTCTGAGCTAGATTTTGTCCAAATTTGGGGTACATTTTGTTTACTTTGGTGATTCGTTATTTCGGTTAAAGACAGAAAGCCAGTGAGCAAAGTTTTCTAAAAATATAAATATTTTTTTCATTTCCCCTAAAAGAGGGACTTTTTAAAATTTTTGTTCTCACGAAATAACACACACACCCCCACCTACTTATTTCACTTACAATGTGTGGACATTCCTTTGTTTTCCTGTAGTGAAGGTAATTTAGGCAAAATGCTCCTTTTCCCCCTACTAAGATAACTCCCTCGAACTGGATCTTTAATGATGTTTTTCATGGACTTTTCCTCTTCGTTTTGCTACCCCGACCCCAAAATGCCTCTGAAGCTGTTTTTCAGAGAGGGGAAACATTGTGTGGACGTGTGCAAGTCCACACAATGTCCTCACACCTTAAATTATTTGGACTTCTTTTGTACAGAGGTCTACACTACATTATGTACCAGTATGCCACGCCTGCACTCAAAATGCATGTCCATTCAGATGCTGCGTAGGCATACAAGCAGTGTCTTCCCGTAATGACATCACCCTCATTATTTAGTCAGACTAAAATGTGAATAAAGGAGCCCTTAAAAAAAGGCACATTTTTTATTGAGAGTAACCAAAAGACACGTCGTACAAGGTGAAGAGAAGAAGAAAGTTTCCAAGGACATGTCCCCAAGTAAACTTCACATCATGGACCCTTTAACGGGTTGTGTGGGCCTTTATGGTTCCATTGTTATGCCATTTTTTCAAAGTCACAGAGCTGTGATGCCATCTGAGGCGTAAGCTCAAGCAGTATAAGTATATTCCGCATCTAGCGCCGTTATGGAAGAATTTAGAGGGTTTTTAAGTGGTACCACTTCTGGTTATTGGGTTGGATTGGGTCAGTGTTTGTTTTGTAACTTCAGACGGCATCATTGTTGATGAGATCACATCATCTGTTTTCCTTCCTCAACCCACAGAGCAAGGAACTCTACCGTTCCAGATTAGGCAATAATTTACCACGTGGGAACGCCACTTCCGATTTCAGTGTGTATGTATTTTGCTCATCAACTCCCTATACACATTTCCAATAAACGTTTCTGAGGTGTTACGCAACACCGTTTTACTGTTGAGAACACCAAGAGCCAAGTGTCGATAAACTTTTGCCTGTCCGGCGCTCAGAATTGTACACAAACATTCAAAGTGCGATATAGTTTGAATCCAATCATTACCACGATTGTCCTTTCGTACAAAAAAAAGAAAAAAAAAAGGAAAAGCTGAAATCTAGTGTCTTAATATACAGGCATTTGGACCGTGAACTGTTGCTTTTGAAATGCTATCACTGAGAGAGATTTCTGCATGCAAACAATCTTTACCACCTGAACCTCTGTGGGGTCACCTATATCCCCGGTTCTGGCTGACGTCTACACGGAACAACAAACAGCCATTGCAATTGTCGATCTCCGCCCGAGAGTATGGCTAAGATACGTCAACAATACCTTCGTCATATGGCCTCACTGTCAAGACCAACTAAGAGTCTTGCTGGAACACCTCAACGGACTCAGTATCAGCATCCGATTCACCATGGATCAAGAAAGAGACAGCATCATCTACTTCTTGGATGTGGAGGTGTCCAGACGACCCGATGGCACCTTCGCCCGCAATGTATAGCCATGGAGGAAGGAGGGGCGTAAACCGACTCACACAGACCGCTACCTTCACAGGCGCTCGTTTCATCATCCCAAGATCAAGAACTCCGTCGAAACTTCGCTCGTCTATCGGGCGTACAACGTATGCAACCAAGACAGTCTGCCCAGCGAGTTACACCACATCTCCACATACAGCACTACAGCGCAACTGCTTCAAGAAATCTCAAGTCAAGACCCAAGAACGAACACCCCGCCCCGACCGATGGGTCTCCTCTACCCTAGGTCAGCCCAATAGGTACACTAGTTCTGTCATCCTCCGGTACACGTAGGCAACACTTCGCATCACATAAAACGCATCCTCCAGCAACAAGGAATCAGGGTGTTCCACACAGCACCCATCAAGATCAGAAACCTGTTCCAATCACACTAGGACAAACCAGACCCCAACACAAGGCCCGGCGTTTACAAAACCCTTATAAATGTGGCTAAGTGTATGTTGGAGAGACGGGAGAGATCTAGCCACCAGACACAGCGAACACAAGGCTCACGGACGGCGACGAGACTAAGACAAGGCATCTATTGTCAAACACTCACACGAAACAGACAACGTCACCCAATGTCGTAGTACATACGCGTGTTGGAGGGTGCACTGCCCAATTCAAGGGAAATTCTTCGGCAGGCGGAGGCGCTCAAAAAGTACCCCTACAGTTTATTTGAAAAAGGGGAGATTGTGTGGCCCAAGAACTTGTGGGATTGTGAAAGAATGGCCCAGAATGAACTACCTAGATTCAAGGGTTCCCATCCCAGGGCGAAGCATAGAAAAATTGTCCCAAGAGCCTGAAAAGGTGGAGGGATGTCATTTGAAAAATGGCCGCTAACAGATTTGGGAACGTTCACTTTTTGAAAGGTGAGTTTGTTTTGGGTGGATAATTAAAAATTTCATTGGTTAACCTATTAAAAATTGAAAATCAATTGAGAGCTGAATGACCCCAGAACACTTTGTTTTTTTGTTTGAGAGGCCTGAGGGACTTCGGTTGCCCACACCGGGGCTGCAAACGTGGTCGATTTTACATTGTCTTCAATGGGGCTTCTATTAGTTCAGTGCACCCTGGAATAGGGTGAGTATGCAAACGCACAGTGACATCAATGCATGGCCGCAGCTGATGCCACAGCATGTCATGGTGATTTCGTTGTAAAAAGGCCTTCACTTCCAGAAATTGTCCACATTTTATAGACACTTATCTCACGTGTTGAAATATAATCCACTTGTTAGGTTGAACTGAGTGTACTTGTTTTTATTTGTTTTGGAACAGTTCTTCAAAAGATTAACCGAGATCGTCAAAGCAAAACTACCATACTCCTGTGCGGGGGGTATGCAACGTCTATCGCTTCAAGACTTCAGGACTTTTCCTAGCTCTATTGTACATAGTCTTCGGAATCAGGATACATGCAGTTAGAGTTCTAAATCCTAAATGTATACAGCTCTCCCCCCCCCCATGTTCAAGGTCGGAAAGTCCAATTAAACATCATGTAAAATTAGTTTACGAAAAACAACAAAGCATGTCTTAAAAGAAAGGTGGTGTTTTAAGTCACGTTTAGTCAAGTTATTTTAGAACTGGAAATTCAAAATTGATTAGTACAAAAACACCCTTTTAATTCTTAATTGCTAATTTGGAGTCAATTATGGTATATCACTCAAGTCATGAAACTACTCCTTTTCAAGTAAACTCATGAACAGTTGGCAGTTGTTTCACAATTTCTGCAAAATGTTACAGATTCTTTGATAGTCTTTTAAGGCTAGAAATAGAAAAGAAATTAACAGTGCAGATAAGAATGCCAAAAAGTGATTCTTCTTTCTCAGAATTACTAAGACCACATTTCAAATTACCACCGACTTCTTTTTAGAGACAAACTTACTTTGGATTTTTCTTGGATGTTGCACTGGGGTAAGATTTAATTTTTCAGAGAACGCTGAGATTATCAGTGTAACTGTCTTTCTTATTTCTTTAAAAAAACGCGGCTGAGCTTCCTACATTTGTAAGTTGAGAACGCATTAATAAAAGAGATCTCTGCAGTGACCAGTACTTTAGAAATTTTCTTCCGAAAGCAAACTTTTGTGTTTGAATGATGCTGTTTTCACTAACCAACAATATATTGTGTGTAGGGGACCCACGTAAGATATAGGGCCCTCTTCCTTTTTGTTGTGGCCCAAGGTCCTACAGGCACCCCCTTACTTTTTTGTGCCCTCGCAGCTGTTTATTTGGTGCCACATATTGACTACTGTTGTATGTGTAAGCTTTCTCTAAGCAGGAAACAGCCACAGACTTTCAAGTAAAGGATGATGCAACTTCCTGTCAGGCACTGGAGGGTTGGTGTGGGAGCCTTTTTGTTCTGGAGCCATTCTATCTACAGACTTCGAGGAGTGCAGAACATTGACCCTACACCAAGCTCAACCTAATTACTTTCATTCTTTACAGAATACTAGAATACTACACAAGCACTAAGTAAAGTTTTACATAACTTTCTACACCTAATAAATGTGTAAATGCAATTACACAAAAAAGAGGTAAACTTTTAAACTGAACACGTGTTCGGCAATTTTAAGGGAGTTCCTATAGTTCTTCTAAAACAGGGTAATTTATTACATAATCTGTGTATTTTTCTGGGAGTGCAAGCACTCAAGTTGGACTCCAGCAGTCTCCTGACGACGGACAGAGCACTCACTGTCCAAAACGTAGAGTATATACCGGTTCTTTTCAGTACCACACATACTCACAAAAGAGATAATCCACATGGTGTCTCCGTAAACCTCCTTCCTATCGTTGATCCGCTATCCAAACCCTTCAAACATTTAAATCTTCATACCCGACAAGGTGTGCCACCGCGGCTGTGCAATGACCTGTGGACGGCTTTGTATTACGTCACAGCAATAAAAATCATCTATCCAAATTAAAGTCGGCTCGGTAACTCCAGTGAGCGCAGACGCAAATCACAATTCACCTTGAACAGATTCTTCTTAGTCGAATCCACGACCATGTAGTTGAGCACTAAGATAGACAAATAGATATTTTCTAACACCAGATTCTCGCAGACCAGAGAGGGAAGAGGTTACTTGGGGAAACTACAACTGCTGCGTCCTTTCGCAACATAACTTATCTATGTACCGGTGTCTGTAGAAAGACCATGGGAAGGAATCTTAGGTGCGTGTTGTTTGGACTAGCAGTGGTAGGAGCAGTATGCTTGCTAGTTTTCACTAGAGGGAAGGGCGTGCTGGTGAAGAATGTTGACGTGGAGAGTCGAGAGCCGTCGACAGGGACCACGCAGGACAGTAACGCTCCAACGGGGACGGACTCCCAGCGGGTGAATTCGAGCAATGCAGGACCAAAATCTTGTTCCTGCAACCACAGCTCCGATTCCAGTGCTGAGGATCGACGCGCAGCTGGGGTTCCTGCCGACCCTACAGGCATCCACAACGACAGAACGGTTGGTTCACGCGTTGTCCTGCTGACTGCCATGCGGACTGGGTCGTCATTCATCGGGGAGATATTTGGCCGAAACAGTGATGTCTTTTATCTCTTCGAACCCGGCCAATCGCTTCTGACCGAGCTTCATTCCCAAGGCGCTCTATTTCTGCGACCAATTTACATGGATATGTTGAGTGCCCTCTTCCACTGCAACACATCGTCGCTTAATTTTTACATGAAATGTCTATCACGGCATCACCCATTCGAAGTCAGGAAAAAGGTACCCCGACTATTTGATTTAGTCTGCTACAAGTGGCCAGCTGCAAGACCAGGTATCGCCTGCAGAAAAATTGACGCCGAGCTGTTTGAGAGAAAGTGTCGAGAGAAAAGACACATTGCGGTTAAGTCCATTCGCATTTGGGATATCGGGATGTTTCAGCCACTGATACAAGACGGCAACGTGAAACTAAAGGTCGTTCACCTCGTACGAGACCCACGTGGGATGACTGCTTCGCGAGTGCTGGCCATGAATTTTGTTGATAGCACCATAAACAAACTAGAGGCGGGTTCATTCACAGATGAAATGCAATTGTACTTAATGGAGTACTGCTCCTATAGCATCGACAATAAAGAAATAGGCTACTACCACCTTGAGTACCGGAACAATTACTTTCTGCTCAGGTACGAGGACATGGCCCTGGATCCGGAGCGAGTCACCCAACTCATCTACAACTTCACGGGATTCGATGCTGTCCCTGTGAACGTTTCCAAGTGGATCGCTGAAAATACCAAAGCTGAAAAACCCGGGATATACTCCACCACTCGAGTGTCAAGCATGGTGTACCAGTCCTGGCGCACTAAATTAGACTTTAAGACCGCCAAGGCCATCGAAAAAATAGGACGCTGTGCTGAAATGATGGAGCATTTCGGCTACCTCCCCGTTCGAGATGAGTCACATCTCAAGGACTTGTCTTCTTCTCTGTTAGCGCCGATTCCTTCACCCCACGACTCCCAGAGATATCATCTTCAGTGAAGAAACAGTCCCCCACTTCCACCCTTGCTCTGACTGCCTCTAGTCTTTGACGAGGGCATCGTGATGTGGACAGCCAAGCCCAGACAAGACAAAAAATAACCCATTTGCAATATATTTATATGTGCATTGTATTATTTTTTCTCCCAGAGCGTCAGTCCGGCAAATGTGGACATCCACACTTATATTTTCCAAAGATTCGTTATACAGAACAGGTGTTATTAATGTTGTGCTTTTTATTTTATAAATGTTTAATATATATCTGTGGTATCGACACACCTGTCATGCGTTGAGCCTCTCAAATCTCAATGCCGATTTCTCCTTATAAAAAACTGTCGGAGCTATTATTGCTACGGATTTTCACACTAAGTTTTTGAACGTTCTACGTGAAGTCACTTGAAACTGTACTGCTTGATAGATGTATTTTTCATCTTAGTGTAAATACATGTACATATGGATTTTTAGTCCAAAGTCATCGATTTCCTCTCTGCCTGGAAGTCTGGGGTTAAATGGTTGTAGAGGCTACATTACAGGTCCGTTAGTCTTAGTCAAGAAAGGGTAGATGGAAAGAAGAAGAGTAGTTTTAGGATATGATGTTACATGTACCTAGGCAGTGTATCGGGATCGTTGGCATCTGTGTGAGTGCGGTCACGCCAGGTATCGTACAACGATAACTATAGGTCTTAGGGCAGGCACCTGTGTTGCATGGAATCGACAAGAAATGTTCGACATTCGGAAGTTTGAATCATCAGTGATGAAAGATGATATTTATGCAGAGAAGGTGGGCGTGGCTTTCATCATCAAAATTATGTCAATTTTTTGCAGTGCTTTTCATGTAGTAACAAGGTATTTTCATGTAGTTACAAGGTATAAATTTTACAACTTGTTACTTCGTGTAAAACACTGCCAAGTTGGGCAAGCATCTTCACCCAAAATGTGGGTAAGATTGGAGACTGAACAGTTGGGTACTGTTAATGAACCGTCACTTGGGTATGTATAAACAACCTGTTATTGGTAAGCCAATACTGGATGATATCATTAGACAATGTGTTGGGTACTTTTTGGGCAACTGTTGGGTATTCATAAGATCCCGATGATGGGCATAGGTTCATTTTAAATGAATAAGACTTTACAATTCGTTTAACTTTTGTCAGATTCCATGCAGCCTTACTGGCTTACTTAAAGTAAAACATGTTACGCAAATAATGTGTTATGATCACTCTCAATGAGTTTCGCGTAGTATCAGCTATCATGGACCCATCTATTTCAAAATCGAAGAGGGAGTAACCACAAAACAGTCCTTTTTCCCCAAGAAACATTGAAATTACGCCAGTTCATTAATGCAAGGATAAGTCTAAATATGCCAACAATGTTGTTGTGGAAAACATAAAATGGGCCTACATTTCTTCTGTGCGCTAATTTTAAACGATTATCAGATATGATTAAAATGAAAAGTGCAAAGCTTTTTTGAGCATCTGAAACTTCCAAATATTGATGACTTATTTTATTTAAATAGTAAGGAAAAAGTCAAGGGAATAATTCCAAAATTTGTGCTATGTTGACTCATGCTCACGTGCATGCTTTGATTGATCTGATGCGTTGGTAAGAATCCCTTGATGCAAAAAAACATAGGAAAAACGATTAATGACACAATTTTTCGGCCAGATAAAAGTAAACTTGGTTTTCACCTCAGAGACCCATAAGCTGTTTGTGAATATTATCAAAGAGATCCTATTTTCCCAACAAATATAATTCAAGAAAGTGGAACCCTTGCAAACCCAATCACTATTTATCTCCATTTTTCAGAAGTTATTTTTAGTTTTAATGGAAACATGCAGGTGCTCCAATCCAATCATGTCCAAAAATTCGCAGAAGTTTGGTTATAAACTACCACAAATGATGGTAAGCTTTAAACACATTTGCATGATGATGAAGCTGTTGACGTATATTCTTGCAAGTAAAGATAGCCCTGTAGAGGTTCTCAACTTAGTAGGGCTTTTTGTGTGCCTCATTGGAGCACTTTGCTTGATATAAAGTCGAGTCAAAGACGTAGTGGGCCTTATAACACGCTTGGACGGCCTTCATCGGGGAAATCTGTTGCAAAGCCTGTTTCTCTTAGATGGCAAACATATAGGTTGACTCCAGAATTGGCTTCTTGGGAAGGACTACCACGCAGAGTTGTAACGAGTCACTGATTTTTGTGACTCGAGTCGAGTGGAGTCATTTTACAGCAGAGACTCGAGTCGAGTCCAGTCACCCAAAAATGCGACTTGAGTCGGACTTGAGTCGAGTCATGGACTCGAGTCATTACAACTGTGCTACCACGTAGGGCCTGGCGGGTTTCTCGATGAAGGACCTTTTTTAGCATAGGTATAATATCCCAAGAACAAGAAAATTCAAAGCGAGGAAAGCACGGAATAAATGAGGATCGTATTTCTATTTAATAGGTTCGAATCACGAGGATCAAAAGTACTTTTGATTTCATTTCAATAACACAATCAACACAAAAAAAGGTACATGTAGATTTTTATTATAAAACTACGGTAACAACTAGGTCTGCATGTAATACTTGTAGTAAAACTTGTTTTAGGCTAAACATATTTTCAATCATTTATCAAACATTTACTTTCCTCCTGTATTGGGTAGACTATTAGCTCGTATCTTAGACATGCAAGCTTGTGCATGTGCAAGTCGCTATTATGAAACAGTGTCATGCGTGGCAGTGCCAACAACGAAAAAACACAATGCCGCGCCTTGATCATTCTATGTGGGGATTACGAAAACTGTTTTCTCACCCTTAAAAGTTACACACAGCTCTAACACTTCTCTTTCAGCAAATCCTTCACGACATGTCCAACGTAGTGTGACGAGCAGATATAAGTAACAATATGCATTGCTTTATCAATGAGCAAAATGCAACATCTAAGTTTCCAACAACTATAGAAATACCTTCATTTGTTCAACATTTTAGTGATTTTGTCAACCCGTAAAATAAATACCCTGTAAAACGACAACAGTTGGCCAAGTGTATGAAATCTTCTCTTAACCAATGTTGTTCAACGATATTTTACATTTCTTTTATTTTACGTTCAAACGTTTATTCAGCCAATGTAAAATGTTAAAAACAGTTACCATCGGCAATTTATTGTTTGGCCCAACTGAGAAATGTGACCATTTGTTTAGGAGAAAGTGCCCCAAAAATGTTGAAATGAATTTGCCCAGCTCTCGTTTACCCAGCATTTCTTGTAGTTAGCGCAGTTTCTGCCAATCAGTGGTTGGCAAAGCTTTGGGTTGCTATGAGTGCAAAAGAAAGACATAAGTCATACATGTAAACATTGCCGCACTAAACTGTAAATGCTTTTACTAAATCATGAAAATACATCCCATTTAACACTGACGTAGCAAAGTGTGCCTTATGAGACAAGAGTTGCTGCCAAACAAGGAGTGAAGTTGAGTAATCTTTGGCCGCCAATACAAAATACACTCAGTGTTTTGCAATAAACGGCAGATCTATACCATACCGATTGAGCGCCCTGCCAACATTGAAGATACCCATGAGTAAAATACCCACTCTGGTATTTCTCTCGCCCACTGCCTCAGATTTGTCGGGTTTTCAACAGTGTCATATTTTACTAGTGTGGGGGTTTGTGCATCGTTGATCCAGTACGGGACAGACAGTTAGCAATTGCATTTTATGAATAAACATTTTCTGCACGAAAATAAATTTCGGGAAAAAACATCGTTTTTTAGCACAGCATCAGCGCCCTTAGATGTCAAGGGGTATTTAAACTGTTGAAAAATTTGCATATGTCCATATCAATTCTCGCAATGTGCATGTTTAAGCCAAATTTCAGCTTCATATACATGTACAGCAATCCCCTCCTACACCGTCTAGTTTTAGTTAAATTTATTTACATAATGTAGCTTTCATGTGGGGTGCGGTTCTAGAGCCAATTTTAGGAGTTAGACCCTCCCCACCTTGACAAGAAATTAAATGCAGAATTGTTAATCCAAAATTTCACAGCTTTATTTATTTTATGTATTATAATTATTATCATTTTACACTTTTGCATTGAGGGATAGGCAAAAGGATTTTTGGAGGAGGGGCCAAAGCTCCCAGCACCGCCCTCCCTTTTTTGCCGGCAGAGTCACAAGTATTGGATATGTCCTTGCATTAATTACACTTAATGGACAGATATATCGAACGTGCCCATGGTACGCGCGTTAAGGCGGCCCATTCAAAATGGACGGAGGTAATTTTAAAAATCAATGCTGCTGCGTTAATTTTCTCACTGTATAAACGACCTGTATTGTCCAAGGGCCTGACCAGATGTCGGTACGACAACAAGTGACCAAACTTTAATGCCGTAAATTATTTGCTTTATCCCCATCAGTGAAAAAAGTAGGTAAGCCTTTTCAAAAAAAGTAGACCTTTGGTCTCTTTAGGACCGAGAGGACGCACTGTGTCGAGGTGGCAAATTATCATATTCGTCAACCAGTTTGCCCAAGACTGCATAAAGAGATGCTCTTTAGCAATTTGACTAATCCATGATATCCCATTTTCAATACGTTTCATTGAGCCTAGTGCATTTGTGGAGAAATTATACTTGTTATAATTTCTTTATTTTCCATTTCAATTCTTTCAGAAGTGATGCAAACATTAAGGTCCAGTGCTCATGGATTTTTGGTATAAATTTAGTATAAATTTGTTTTCATGCATTCATTTTAAAGGAAACAGTTTGTTAGTAACGAGAATTTACTACAAACGCACTGTGTGACATTTAATGATACTAAAGCAAGGTACCCTGAAAAGTCAAGATATGTAAAGTGCGTACAGGGGGGAGGGTTGGAGCCGCTGCGCATGCGTACAAGGGAGAGGGGTTTTGAAAGGTCGGCATTTCGTGCGTATGCTGCACTTTTCGTCGCTTGTAAACTATGTTCATGGCGCTCATTACCAAAGTGCGCGTGCGCAAAATCTGCAACAGGCTATGTCTGATTCCGCGCGCTCTGATTGTAAAATGAGGCGTCATCTTTGTTAATGGATTTCCAGGAAATGGAACATAACTAATGAAATTTTTCATGACAAACCCATGTAACGTTTATCTTTTTTTCAGTAGCATTGATTTTGTGCCCTGCCTCAAAAAAGTAATGAAAAATGGGTTTTAAATAACTCAAAAATTATGTTATTTGTCACCTGAAAAAATTGAGTGTTGCCAAATTTGATTAATATCTATTAAAAATGCGTTTTCCTGATTATAAAATGTAGATTCATATAAACTAGAAGACTGTCTTAATAGATTGCACTCAGAAACTGGGAATCCGCAGGATAATATTTTTAATAAGTTTGAATTTGTGAATCCAGACATTTTGTAATCGAAAAACACCTTACATAATTATCTCTTCTAACAGATTTTTATGTCCTAATAAAACATAATTCTTAGAGTTAGGGATTATTTTCTTGACAAACTTTTGACCACAAAAGAGGATACCCTTGCACCCTACTCCTGCAACAGTGCAAGGGCAGACTATGGAGTAACATTCTTGTCCCGGCGAGTCACGGGTCAAGTGCAGTCGTGAGCTGCGTGTTTACAAGTGTACGCGTAACATGTACATGTTCATGCACATGTGCTGGGGCGGACGCGACGACTTATACAGCGCCTTATTCCCTGAGGCTTTAAGGCGCTTTACAATCAATTAAAATAATAAATATTTAAATATACATATATTTATTAAAGACAATGTGTTAAAAGCGACGAGTTGTACACAGACACGATCCAAAAAGCAAACACAAATTCACATTAAAATTCATGCCACCTAAACAAAATACTTCTTAAAAAAATATGTTTTAAGACTCTTCTTAAAAGAAATTAAAGATTCTACCTTATGCAATGGTATCAATCTTAATGAAACCGGTACAATCTAACCGCGTTGAATATACCATTTTGATGATAAAAATGGATACAAAATGGCTTTGAATTTTCGTGCGCAGTTGGATCAATACAATTTTGGGGTGATTAAAAATGATTAAAAATTTCATCTGGCGGATTCAAAATAAATGCCTAAACTCAGTTAATGGTGAATCTTTAATTTGGAGCTAGATTTTTATCTTAGAAAACTAATTTTCTATTAAAATTTAATTGATGAAATTAGTGCAAAATTTTTCGTTGTCAGAAAAGGTCCGTAAAATCCACTTTTTTATACTGTTCTGAGATTTACCGGAAACTTTTGTGTTGTTCTTGGTGTCGTGTTTAGATCTTCCCGAAATTTATATACGCTTCTACACTCGAGTAGTTTACGAGGTCTGTCGTTGCCAATTTCCGTGCGTCTACTCGCACGGCAAACCATTGTTGTCCGCTTGAATTTGAAAATGAAGTGCCCTTGTCATGAACATTGTCTCTGTGGGGCATGAACATACGTGGTGGGTGAACAGTCCCATCCCCCATGCCAAAATCACGCACCGCATCGTAAGTCTATAGCTCTCTCTTTTTTTTTATCGTGCAAGGCTTAGGAAAAGGAAAACGCAATCGTTCTTATCATCTTTTCTCCTTCCTCTACCCACAGAGCAAAGAACTCTACCGTTCCCGATAAGGCAATACTTTTTAACACATGGGAACGACACTTCCGATTTCAGTGTGCATGTGTATTTTGTTTAAGACCTTCTATATACATAGGTACACATTTCCAATAAACGTTTCTGAGGTGTTACATAACACCGTTTTACTGCTGTGGACACCAAAAGCCGAGTGCCAATAAACTTCTGCCTGTCGGTCGGTCAGAATTTAACACAACCATTCCATGTGCGATCTAAGTAGAATTCTATCATTACCACACGTTCTTATCGTTACATACAAAAAGGCAGAAAGGCTAAAATCCGGTGTCTTATTACACAGGCTTTTAGGCCGTGGAATGTTGCGTTGAAATATTATCAACGCCGGAGTGACTTGTACGAGTCACTGAGAGGGATTTTCTGCGTGCAAACAATCTTTACCTAACGCGGTGTGCCACGGCAGCTGTGCAGTGGCCCGTGGAGAGCTTTGTATTACCTGCTTAGAGCAAGGAAAATCATCGTGCGATCCCAATTAAACTCGGCTAGGTAACTCCAGTGAGCGTGGAGGCAGATTAAAAAGCGCTTTTGACGGAAGCTTATTAATCCACAACCCGTCGTTGAGTGAAGACCACAACAGCTTGCAAAATGGACATTTTCTAACATCAGATCCTGGCAGACCAGAGGAAGAAAAGGTTACTTGTTCTTAGAGAGCTAAACGTGTTGCGTACTTTCGCAATATACCAGTGTCTCTAGAAAAGACCATGGGAAGGAATCTTAGGTGTGTGTTGTTTGGACTAGCAGTGGTAGGAGCAGTATGCTTGCTAGTTTTCACTAGAGGGAAGGGCGTGCTGATGAAGAATGTTGGCGTGGAGAGTCGAGACCCGTCGACAGGGGCCACGCAGGAAAGTAACACTCCAACGGGGACGGACTTCCAGCGGGTGAATTCGAGCAATGCAGGACCAAAATCTTGTTCCTGCAACCACAGCTCCGATTCCATCGGTCCGTTTGGTGGTAGCGGTGCCGAGGATCGACGCGCAACTGGGGTTCCCGCCGACCCTACAGGCATCGACAACGGCAGATCAGCGGTTGGTTCACGTGTTGTCTTGCTGACTTCCATGCGGACCGGGTCGTCATTCATCGGGGAAATATTTGGCCGAAACGATGATATCTTTTATCTCTTCGAACCCGGCCTAGCACTACTGACCGAGCTTCATTCCCAAGGGGCTCTCTTTCTGCAACCAATTTACATGGATATGTTGAGTGCCATCTTCCACTGCAACACATCGTCGCTTAATTTTTACATAAAATGGCTGTCAAGGCAGTACCCACTCGAAGTCAAGAAAAAAGTACCCCGACTATTCGATTTAGTGTGCTACAAGTGGCCAACCGGAAGAACGGGGCTCGCCTGCAGAAAAATTGACGCCGACCTGTTTGAGAGAAAGTGTCGAGAGAAAAGACACATTGCGGTTAAGTCCATTCGCATTTGGGATATCGGGATGTTTCAGCCACTGATACAAGACGGCAACGTGAAGCTAAAGGTCGTTCACCTCGTACGAGACCCACGTGGGATGACTGCTTCGCGAGTGCTGGCTATGAATTTTGTTGACAGCACCATGAACAAACTAGAGGCGGGTTCATTCACAGATGAAATGCAATTGTACTTAATGGAGTACTGCTCCTATAGCATCGACAATAAAGAAATAGGCTACTATCACCCTGAGTACCGGAACAATTACTTTCTGCTCAGGTACGAGGACATGGCCCTGGATCCGGAGCGAGTCACCCAACTCATCTACAACTTCACGGGATTCGATGCTGTCCCTGAGAACGTTTCCAAGTGGATCGCTGAAAATACCAAAGCTGAAAAACCCGGGATATACTCCACCACTCGAGTGTCGAGCATGGCGTACCAGTCCTGGCGCACTAAAATAGACTTTAAGACTGCCAAGGCCATCGAAAAAATAGGACGCTGTGCTGAAATGATGGAACATTTCGGCTACCTTCCCGTTCGAGATGAGTCACATCTCAAGGACTTGTCTTCTTCTCTGTTAGCGCCGATTCCTCCACCCCACGACTCCCAGAGATATCATCTCGAGTGACGGAACATGAACAGTCCCCCCCCTCCCACCTTTGTTGCTGTAAACCCAGCTGACTGCCTCTAGTCTTTGACAAGGCCATCGTGATGTGAACAGCCAAGCCCTGACAAGACAAAAAACAACCCACTTGCAATATATTTACATGTGCATTATATTGCATTGTATCTTTTTCCCCAGAGCGTCAGTCCTGCAAATGTGGACATCCACACTTATATTTTCCAAAGATTTGTTAAACAGAACAGGTGTTATTAATGTTGTGATTTTTATTTTATAAATGTTTATCTAGTTCTCCAAAAAAGAAAGAATGGCAATTTAAATTTTGCCGCGAAATTCCTTCCGGTTCAGTACTTCGAAACCCCACTCGTTGGCTGAATATAAAATGGTCGTATTTTTTTACTTTACCAAGCTCGTAAGTGTTCTCTGCACACCCGTCGACCTAACTTGGGACTTAACGTAATTCAACTGTACATAAACTTTATTATATTAAGTTTTGGATCTAAGGTTTATTGCAATGTATCGATTAACTGTTCGGTATCGATACTGGTTTGCAGCTACATGTTCATGTACATGTACTCCACACAGATGATTTCCGCTCCTGAGACATAAGACGTTGCCGAAGTGAAATTGTCATGCATTTAGCTTCTCAAGTATCAGAGTTTGTTTTTTTAACTTTCTTAACATGGAATGAATAATCATTCCACCGTATTACTTTCGCTGAAAAATCAGGACGAAATTTTTTGTAGCCACCAACCCGTCCCAAGTTTTTTCGGTTTACGAATTTCGTGAAATAGGAAAGAAAACTACTTGTTCGATTTGCCAATTGAGACCTCTCTGCTTTGCTTACTTCAGTTGAATGTGAATGTGTTCGTACGAGTGACCGAACTGTCCAGAAGTATCACCCTTGCTTGCTGTCGGATGTTAAAATGCACATGTACTTTTGTCAAACTGAACATCTGCCCCATTAAATCTGTGAAGGGGTATACTTTCATGTGCTAGTGTTTAGTTGTATAGCAGTATTTATTGTTAAGTATTTCCATAGCTACGTGAGATATGTTTCACGCTTTGTTAATTATTTTCTAACCTGATTTATACTGCCGGCCAGCCATAGTTTGGAAACCATTGGTGGGCAAATTATACATGACGCAGAGGGACGTCCGTAATACATGTAATAATCCCTGTCAGTCATTACCTGCGCGTTGCCCTAAGTGTGCGATACTTTAAGTCCAACCCGCCTTGATTGATGAAACTGCTTTGCTGCCTGCATCAATTTTAGATTTTCTCAAGGTACTTCTCGACAATCAATAAAGTTAACGTTGAGAAAAAAACGAAACCAAGACCAATTTTGGTTTGTTTGTTTTTTGAGATTTGCAGTCATTGATTTTTATCAGCATTTTCTTCATGGTCGGAAACTTGTAAACTCTTATTGGGACATGAATGATGTACAGTCGAGCTTCATATAATAATAGGTCCTTCGGGCTTTGCAGATCGCCTTGTTATAACAGGAATCTTGTATTAGGGCACCTTTTTTTAACTCTATGGTTCTCATATCTTTTTGACTTGAGGGAGGGTACTAAGAGGTCTGAAAGGCAGTGTGGGGGGTGTGCTTTTTTTCCATTATCAATATCAGTATTTACTTTTTCACACACAATTGATTTCATAAGAAATGACAGTAATTCTTTTTATTTTAATTTTTTTTTACCCATATCAGCAGCCAGAAAAATATCACACTTGACTGAAACAAGTCTATTTTTAATTAATGCCGCGATTTAACTTCAACCATTCTTCTGTTTGTCAATGTCTTGCAGGGTGGGTGAATCTAGGATTTTTTTGCAAGGAGGTTCGAAAGTTTCGCATGGGGATTATTATGTTTTGTCGCCGTTGTCCAAGCCATTTCATCTTTTTGTTTTTTCCTCAACCGAACACGAGAATACGACCCCTACAAGTTTTCATTTATTTATTATTTTAATAAATCGAATCGTCATACTGGAAACCTGGGATGGGGAGTGAAACCAGAACCAATTTTCGGGGGGGGGGCAAATTTGATTTTAAAGACTGGGCCAGAGAAGTTGGGAATGTTTTTTTCTGTACCTCTATTGCCTTTGATGATCTAGGCCATCGTTTGGTGGGGGCTTTTCACACGCTTTTGGATGAGAGGAAAAGAAGTACATGTACATGTGTACATCTAGTCCATAAAATACCTGTCATATTTAAAACAACATCACAACATTAACAACAAAATCAAGGGATTGGACCCCGTTAGCCCCCTGCATCCGCCGGTGGTGTCGTGGGGGACAAGAGGGCTATGAATGGAGGCGGAGCTCCAGTCTCATCCCACCATTCCATCCGCTTCTACGTTTGTAGTTCCTATAACCGTTTCTTCGCTGACGAGGAGGGAGTTTTCGTTGCACCATCATTGGTTCTTGGTTGCTCTATTATCCAAATTGCACCGTTAATGCCGTACGGCCTCGTTGATGAATAGTCCAACAGTGCTCCGACACAAAGAAATATCGATCTTGTCATTTCTGATGTGCGCAAAGAAAAAGGGTGATAACTGCCTTCCTGAAAACATTTGCAAATTTGTAAGGCACAGGAAAATGAGACTGTAATTAACTTGTTGCCCGAGTGTGACACGTCCGATATATTCTTGGTATATTTACAGAGCATGCTCTGCCGTTAAATGTTTATTCATGCCCTCGTGCTTTTGTGATAAACGACTGTTGTGTGTTGCCTAACAACGTTCGTCCACATTGGAAATAAACACACCATCGTGTTCACTCCTCCGTCCTTCATTGGAGGTCACCCATCTCCAGTTGCTGATCCTCCCGCGTTTTGGTCGTGAGAAACCCTAAAAATGCGTACCGGTATATATTGCTAAGCATTTCTCCTCAACAGCCAAAATGGGAAACAAAATTTAAGTGCCCCGTTTGGCATAAGTTGCATTATACGCTCGCAATACTAATGATGAAACAGATGGACCTTTGTATCAAATACATGTACATGGCCTCCACTGAAATGTCCCTCTCCCCCACTTTTTAATGCCTACAGTAGGGCATCTTCCTTTATTTCGGTCACCTCAACCTCGCTAGCACGGATTATCACCAATACTAGTCCATCGGTCCAAAAATTCTTGACTAAATATAAGGAAATTTTCGAGTGGCAGTATTGTACCGCTCTTACCCACTATAAATACATGTACAAAATATTCGTATGGGGGACCAACGTTTGCAAAAATGATATCATTAGCCTTGGTTGGTGTCGTATTTAACCCTCAAATGTACATTTGCCCATTATCTTTAAGGCTTTAAGGAGGGGCATATGATTGTATGCTAATATTTAGTTGCGGATGTATAGTAGTATTTATTGTTGAGTGTGTCCAGAAGATGTTTCAACACTAATTTTTCTTTTGTAATGACAGTCAGTCATATGGTTTTCATGAGAGGTCAATTTTTGACACGATATTTCTCTTTTAGGTGGGGAATTTCTTTCAATACCTGTAAAGTAACATGCTAGTAAATATTAGGCCTTTTCTGAGGTGATATCTAAAGAAGTAACCGTAAGGAAAAACAACACCCACCGCGCCGCCAAACAATATGGGCGATTCACAATAGTGCGCCTCCAAGAGTTTGCAACGCGAAATATGTCGACCCTTTCCAAACGTGCATTGGGACGACAGATTTCGCGCATTGTGGTTGGCTAACACGTTGCAAACTCTTGGGGGCGCTCTATTGCGAAACATCCGTATTCTCATTGCTCAGTGAAACAACTCTTATCGTGCAGTGAAACAGCACAAACCGCGCTGTGCGTGTAAACAACAGTTACCACGCTGCGTTATGTAGCAATACTTAATGCGCTACTCAATGTGGCCTTAATAGTACACCATTCCTTTTCGTTTGCAAACACTGACTACTATTTTGTAGTGGCTGGTGATTATTGTGTTGTTGTAATAATGACTTTTCACGATCATATCAAAATCATTTCCTTTTTTCAAAACACTGAAGAGAAAAGAAAACACAGCAATATTTTCTGGGAAAGGGGCTGCTTGCAACTATTGCCACAGCTGTTTTGTAAAACGATTTATATTTTTTCTTAGACGATCGTTTTGTGGAACTTTTCACACTTCCTTGGGGTGTAAAAACTGATGTTTCCTTGGGGCTTTTCAGTGTATTCAATAGTGCAGTTTTTTAAAGCCTGTACTTGTAATTTACTTTAATCTCAACTATATACTAAATCCAGGCGGGGACTCAGATCTTGCTTTTCTGGATTCTTTCCAATGTGTATATGATGCTCTTTATAACTTTAAGACAAAACCGGATAGTGTGGATGAGTGTAAACAAGATTATTACAGTAGATGCCATTACGTTAGGCGGTGCGACCAGGCGTGACGGGGTCACCTTTTGCGTCACAGGCGCAAACAGTCCCCCTCTGCGCTCCGCAACAGCCACCATCTGTCCGGGTACACCTCCTTAATGTCACCGTCACTGATGATGGCGTGGTTTGCTGGGTCGGGGCACAGGATCAGACCCTCGACACCTAAGGCCTGCGTGTTCAAAGCCTGTGTGGAGGTGACGCAGAAGGCATGGGGTCATTTCAGAGACGATTGGATGGTGATATACTGTAGATGGTTGGAGTTAACCATAGTTCTAAACCCTGGTACTGAAAATGCAAAGATTTGCACTTTAGTCTTAAGTGGCCTTGTAACATTTTCCAGCCAGGGACGTACCGCACTGGGACCCTCTCCACAGCGTATAGAGCAATTCGGGATTGTATCTCATTTACGTCTGAGTAGCGCAAGATGACCGCCTCATTACTCCGGTGGCCTCAACTATAGGTGTGTTTAACGTACGCTTTGTAGACTGGGTACATGACCAAGAAATATGTGGCTTGCTGCTTATTACGTGGACACTAGCAACTGTCACTTCAAAGTTGACTAGAGGTATAGATTTTCCCTGATGAAAGTTTGACTTTGATGAAAATAATCCCCAGATGATGATTTCCAGGAGAGGAAAAATATGTACCGTACCCCAACGGTACGTGCTGTTAAATTTTTCGTGCACAAAATCCTCCCCTCAACTTATAAAACGTACAAATCTGAAGAGCAACTCAACAGTTCAACTCAACAACATAACTCAACTCAACTAAAAAAAAATCGCTTTGGGCCAAAAGCAACTGTTTAATCATGTAATCGGGAATTCTCGTGGCCCGTAGTAACCAACTTTCTCTTTCCACAAATTTTCAAACTCAGGTAATAATTACCTGATATTTCCAAAATGTCGTATCCGGCTCTTTGTGGGTGCAAAATGTGGATATTTTCTGACATGATAGTCAATTTTTCTGGCATCCAGAAGGAATCCCTCTCAAAAAGGAGGTGCTAGTACCATTTAAAAAATGGCAGGGGTGTCAATTCTTAAAAAAAACAAACAGAAGAATATAATGAAAAAATGATACTAATTACAAAACATCTACATGTCACAAGGGAAGAGTTGAATCCTGCTCCATTTCCACGGGATACACCTCTGATCTGAAATGAATCGAAATGAAAAGAGCCTGCTATCTATATCCAGGAAGAGTCCTGCAAGATTACTTGCCGAGGCTCATGGTATGGTGACTTGACCATGGGGCTATAAAACTGTAGTTTTATAGCTCGATTTAAATGAGGGCATGGACAAGCCACTTGACCTGAAGAGCCACTGATCCGAAGAGGCACAGATTCAACGACGTCATGGTCATACTTGGCGCAAATACCAACTTGTGATATAACACATGTATGACGTCATGAATCACTAGCGGCGAAATTCACCATCGAAATGTGAATGAATTAGCAGAGTGCTTTTCTCCGAAATTGGAGTTGGCGTTTGCTTTCTCAACCAGTCTGAACAAGGCCCTCCTTCACAACCAGTGCACTGACACAGCTCGAATGAAGGCACACGGGAACAGAAATCCAGGGGATAGGAGTGTATATATCTCACTGTTTGGCCTGAGGGATCGGCTAATGGATCATCTCCACACTTTTTTGTTTGGCGAGAAAAAAGGCGTATTTTGGGGTATTTTTCAAACCTCCCATGAACCAAAACGTATTTAATAGTAAAGAGAAAAGGGGAGAAAAATGACAAAAGTTTTAATATTCAGTTTGATGTAAATCAGGGGTGCGAATATACATGTAGATTAGATGTGCATCTGTATGGTGAACAGTGCCCCTACAGTGTTATGTAGTTTCCAGCACCTCTCCCCGTTCCCGGCACAGATTTAGGCCTACGCCACTGACAGCAAATAACATATTTTTTTACCTTGTTTTGAATTTTTCATCGGGTAAATCATAAGTTTAGCCGAGTCTAGTCCTTGTTCTTTCCACGTGTCACGCATGTACTCCGCGTTGGGACGCTCAGCTGGAGAGCCGGCTGTATGAGGAGCTTTAGTGAAGTACCTATCGGTCATCAACGTAGGAAATCAAGATTATTTTAATAATACCATAAGGTTTTAAAGTTATAAGGTTATGTTTTTAACAATATGAATTCGGCTAACAAAAACGAACAAACCACAAAATAAAACCAAACGAGGAGGACAGACCCATCGATGTTACGTCGCAATTAAACTGCAATTTTCTTAGCAATTTTGTTTTAGTTTGCAGTATAGAGAGCAAACTGAGTCGTTTGCTTAAGGCGTCACTCAGTTTGGCATCCCGATGAAAGTGGATTATGTGCTAGTAAACATGTTAGAAGATCTTACTGATTTACAAGGAGCAAGAAATTCTCTAAAAGTCCTTCAACTCAAAGGTGGCTTCAGTTACCTTCAACTCAAAGGTGGCTTCAGTTACCTTTGACTCATGTTTTGTTTCTCTTTTTTATGTTTCAAAATGAAAATTATTTTCAAAAGATTGTCCGGATGACAAATTCATCGATCATTCTATTAGCATAGCGAATTTTTGAGCGTATTGAACTCTCAAAACTCTGTTTTGCGCCCTTTCGTTTATTTTTTTCTGCTGAAAATAACCCGCAAGTTTGATAAAAGCTGTCAAGGGGAATGAACGTGGCCTTAGCCCATGCCCAACGGCCAGGCTACAGCTTCCCCGCCCAATACATGTATATCTTGAAATCCAGTCTAGATCTTTGCTAGTCCGCAAATTACCACGATCCCATGGGCTATTAAGTGCACCTATCACAGATTCTCCTCAATATTCGCAGCGTATACACGGTCAGTGACATTCACGGGGAACGTACCAGTGTTGGGATCAGGCGTTGGTATACCGCGCACCCGCATCCCTCGGTGCCGTGAAATCGCCAATGATCACCCCCAAGCCGATGCCCACTGCGGCCAGAGCTACCGTGATGATCCAGAACATGGGTCTGGGCCAATTGGACTCTTTTCTGTATAGTTTCTTCTCTATGATGCCTCGATTGCCTCGACTGTAGATATGATCGATATATTACTTGATCAGTTGCCAAATATATTAACCATACGCCTAGCTCGCTCGACTTCACGCCCCTGTAATCTCCACATCCAAATTACTCTTAGGATTAAGCCTATGAACTTTTATACGTAATGGCATATACGTCATAAACAGTCTGATGTTCGAACACTTGAAGGGATGATGCAATTTGAATGAGTAAATACAACAGTCACGAGCTACTCCTAACTTCTTCACTGGCCAACACAACTGTTTAGGAAAATAGGATCAACTAAACAGTACGGAAGTTTTCCTTAACTTTACCTAGACATAGAAATTTTACCTCCTTTCACACCAGTCTAGCCTTACCTGGGTAATTGATTACCTGGGTACACCCGGGTAGAAACTAGCCCAACTAGGCGCCTTTCAGATGTGCGTCAACATCTGCGCCAAGCGTTGTGTTTCCGTGACAATTGCCCCGGGAGCGATTTTGACGGCTGAACGCAACGCACACGTGCGTTATGTTAACGGAGTAGATTTTTGTGTCCGTGAAAGTGAAATGCGTGAATGCAGCGTGTACTAAACGCACCCCAAAAATGTACACATGGAAAGCCGCCTTTAGTGTTTTCCCCTCGTAATTTGTAACTATATTCACACAGCAAAAAAGGCAACCCGAAGAATGAATGCATTGCCTTATGTCCACCCTGGATCATCCCACTAGCACTGTACAAACTACTTTTGAAGTCAGCCGGCATATATTTTGACAGTGTGGAAACAGGTGTCTATGAGTATGTCCAGTGCGTAAACCAAAAATTTCAAGCCACTGGCAATTTCCAAACGTGTTCACGCGTGCAGAATGCAGTCAAGACCTGTGCGCTCCATTTAGCCTATGCCAAGTCGAGTTACTGGTTGTGAAGGACTGGTGTTTACCATTAAGGACATGAACATGTACAAATAGACCTTTTACGCACGGGCAATTAGGCTGCGCTGCCTGTGCTGTTCAAACCCGAACAGAACAGGGTTGAAGAAAACTCGGGAGCATTCCAACTATTATTGAAGGTAACCCGGAGATTTTTCTCAAGGCCACAGAGGCATTTTGAGGTAGTTACCCGGAGAATTTTCAACACCGATCAGTGCAGTGTGAACACCCTGAGATTACCCGGGTAACAGCTTACTGTGAAACTCGCTAACAACAGGTTGATCTTTATCAAGGAGTGATGTTTCACTGAGGCGATGAGGGGTGACACTTTTATAAGAACTCTATAGATATATTATTTAGCCATTAAATAAGAACAGGGTGATGTAATTGTACAGAGAAATTGACTCGGAACCATGAAAGCAGGGATCTCGCGTATGATGAGACCAGTCTCGTTGCTTATTATGTGAAGTATTTTTCATGTTAAAGCATCCAGTTGTCTTTGTGAAGTATCTTGTTGCTGTGAAATATTTATCAAACACTATTATAGGGAAATACTTGTTACCCAACACTCGGTAACCTTTTCCTTATCAACTTCCTATTTAACTTTGAGAAACTTTCAGAGTTTAAGAAATAGAGACGCCTTCTTTGGAGAATATTTGTTGTGCATGCCGCTCGGGCTAGAACGATTAGTTTCTAGTTCGGTTCTCTGAGACTTGTCATCGTTTTCAAGAAGGGACAGGCATGTTAAAGCCATATTTTTGATTTCCACTTTACCATGTTGCTTGAAAACGTCATACTTAACCATTCTGACATACTTTCATCATCAAAACATATATATTTCTAAATTACATTAATAATGCCATCAGGGGCAGGCTTCTCGACTGCATATTGAGCTTTCACGAGGTGGCACGAAATGCCTGTCCCCGAACACGTACAAAACGTGGCGCCCTAAAAGGAATAAAAGTAGGTCAACCCCGATTTTTTTTGTTTTCACAAAGAGATGTGCATCTTTACAAATTAATTTCGGCTAATAAACCCTTGTGTTCACTCAAATTAATGAACGCATGTAAAAATTTACCTCTCAAAAGAATCACGTGAATGTTTCTAATTTTTTGTATTTTTAGAAGAGGAGAAACTTCAATTTCGATTATATCGAAAACTTTTTTTCCCCTTCAAAACCCACATGCCCGTCTCTTCGTAGAACGATGTCGAATACATAGACGGTGGCCCATGCTGGAGAAGGAGTGGTCTGACAGTTGATGGAGGTGTTGATGGCCGACAGTAAACGCAAGTGGGCCATCCTGTAGAATGAGATTGAAGCACTCAATTATAGACGAAGGTGGGCAACGCCACGCATAGACGTTGGGTTGGGCCGACAAGTACTATAGACGGAGGTGATGGGCCAAGCTGTAAAAGATAGGCCTTGCTATTTAGAAGAAGTGGAGCGACAGTGGACGGAGTCTGGCCTCCTGCAGAAGGTGTGACTTTCATAGCAAGGTAAAACAACACACCCAAATAGTTCAGTTGGTTATATGCTTTTATTTTGCCTCCTTTTTGGTTTACATGATTTAGTGTGACAATCCTCTGTCGTGTCGCACACTTGCTTATTCTCCTACTTTCCTATCACTTCCATGCTCATTTGTTTATTTTAGGCAGTTGTTTCTTGTTTTTTCGTGATAACATAAGACGTAACAAGAGCAGGAGACAAGTCACCTTCCCTTGATAGGATATCACTGTCTTTGTGAACAGTGTTAATTAATGGTTGAGCACCCCACCCCAGAAATTTGCTCAAGTCCTGGATTTTTTTATGGCCAACACTTCAATAGGTTTACTCTAGAAACCAAAGGTCTAGATCCACTACGTGGTACATTTAATCATCCTTAGTCCCGGCCTTTAATCAATATTTTTAATTACTTTCAGTTTATTGCTACCCCTAGGGGGCATTGCGTAATCAGCTTTTAATTGTCCTGTTTCACCTTGTGTAGTACTCACTCTTATCCATTTGCAAAAGTAAGACCCCTAAAAGTCTCGGACTTCCTTTAGCTGCATATTAATTTTCCATCGACCGTTTTGGTACCGGTAACGCGGCCAATGAAGGCAAATGCAAAAAACCAATGCTTGTACACGGCTACTCTAATGCGCTTCTCGCGTCATGCCCGACAATTTGTATTTTCCCTGATTTTAGAACTATTGTGGAGCTATTGTGTAGACTAACATCATTCCAGTTTTCCCTAGATTCTTATTTCTGTGTTTGTGACTTTAACTTGGAAAAACATGGATCCTCTGATGCCCTAGTAAGTCAACCTGACTTGGCGAAATAATGTATTGATTCCATTTGTAAGGTGGTCTCCCAAAAAGGCAACATAAAAGTAACGTTTTTTTCTCCAAAATTCATTTACAGAAATAATTATTTTGGTATCAAATTAAAGCTTAGAATGCCATCTTTTCAAGACAGAAGACTTCATTTCATACGAATAACACAGATATAATTTTGATTACGTGAGATAGCTGCTTATTTAGTTGTGTCCAGTGGGACTGACAGCGGCAATCAAAACACTGTTTAAGCCAGGTTGACGCATAAAATCATTGGAAAAGTCTACAGAATGAAGATACTGCACTGTTCAGGGGTTCTGTTGAGTTTTGTTCAAACCTCATTTATTTTCCATCGAGAAACGAACATAACTCTGAAATGGTTCAAAGTGATTTATGTAACAGAAGTAAATAAAAAACTATCGGCACCCAAACTGGGGTAAATTTGCCCAAGTTAAACTGAAGTTGTTTTGTCTGCGACAAACTCATTGAACTCAGAATTTGCAGGATATTCTTAAACAACGATTGTCCTCTGAAAAAGTGCCGGTTTCTTCAGTACAGAACTTCCAAGAAATTCCCCGAAAGTCAAGAAACCAAACAGCTGGGTTACAACTTCTGCTTTGAATTCAGTGGCTGCTTAGAGATAAATTGAACAAGCTTCCACTGGACATACCAAAAATGAGTTGTGTTATCATAATTAAAAGTACCTGAGAAATACAACATGAACTTTAGATAAACTTTTCAGTATAAAACACTATAAGCTTGCTTCTTATACCCCAAAACAACTATTTCTGACGATAGTTTTGGGAGAAAATTAATTGTGTTTTTCTGTTCCGTCTTCTTTTACTACGCCCACCACTACGCCCACCACTTTGCTCAATCAATGTATTAGGTGTACTTTTTGAAATGTGTTATATGTAGGTGGCAAACAACTGTAACCATTTACACTAGTAATAATGCACAGAGGAAATAAAAGTCCACACAGGAACTAATCGGAGCGTCGAAGGCAGATCTGACAAACGCACTGCCCCCACCATTCAACAACGGAATTAAGTTAGGAAACCACTGCAATTTCACTTCAAATCTTTGTCTTTACACGCTCTTGACTTGCGGGAAGGAGGAAGTTAATTCGATCAACCCTCTCCCCGACGGCCGCCTAATGATTGTCTCAGCTCACTGTCACTTGACTGTAAGAGCGAAACAGTTGTTCGGCTCCGTTTCAGCAACATTGGCGTTCGATTTGCCACCTCTGCTTGTTGATCGGGAGAAGGCTTCTACGAAGGACTGTCGGTAATGGCGGCTAGTCACATTGTAGATGATCGGGTTTACTGCCGAATTTAAGAACACGAACACGTGGCAGACGGTGAGCACCAACACGTACTTCCTGTAGGTGACGTCAGACGGAATGCCGGCCAAATTCTCGCAAAGGAAGGCCAAAGATATGGCGATAAATGGCGTCTGGCAGAGGAAGAACACCACGCCATTTGCGACTAGCATGCGGGTAACTTGGTTACGGACTTGGAGAGCTTGCAGGGCGTGCACCGATGGAGGCGTAACCGGGTCCTTTTGAAGCTTGTGCTTCGCTCTGGTGCTAAGACCGATGATGATCAATGTATACATCACGGCGTTGGTTACCATGGCAACGATGAAGACCGCGGATTCCAGCACATGGCCAACAATCAGTCCCCAGTGGCTGCCGGCCACGCAGTATCCTAACTGGATCGGTAGACTGTGATACGGCTCTTCTTCTGGCCAGATTGCGCAGAATTTGAACAGGTAGGCATACCGGAACATCACCAAACCAGCTAGGACAAAGGCCACGAGCCAGCTACCAGCTACCAGCTTCAAACTCCTCTTCACCCTGTTGCCCTGGCCGAGGTTGGCACAAGGCTTGCAGACGGCGTTGTACCGCTCGTGGGAGACCAGACTCACCATGGAGATGGAGGCGAAGTAGGTGATGTACTGCGGAATGAAGGCGCCTACACAACCCACGACAGAGGCAGTGGGGAGGTGGGTGCGGACGGGATTCGTGAAGTAGAAGGTATATTGCACAATGCTAGTAAGCAGGAACGTGAGGTCTGCCATGGCCAGACTAGCCAGGTAGACATTAGTGGTAGTTCGCATGTATGGTACGCGAGCTATCACATAGAGAAAGGCGAGATTGCCTGGGATGCCTACCGCCAAGATGGAGAAAAGAACGACCAGCATGGTCGTGCTGATTCCTCCGTTGAGGAGGTATACACTCGCATCTTCCTCTATTGTCAAGTTAAGGGATGGTAAGTTACTACACTCGCTCGTTCTGTTCATCTCAATGTCTTGTTCCATCTTGCACAAGCTGCAATTTGGACACAAATCGCGTAGTGGACCTGCGTTATGTGAAGGTGGACCGCTGCGTGAGCAGCTTGCAGCGGTCAGCAGCTTGCTTTGATGGCCCAACAATCAGATGGTATCTACTAATTCAGCTTCTGTTTCCTTCCTGCCTCGTACAAATATCTTCTGGTTGTTGTTTGTGTCGGTCGAGTCGGGCACAAGTACCAGCACATCAGAGCAACGCAATTGGCCACGCCCCATTAATTTAAGATGACAATACGCACGCGCACGGTCACTGCGCCATTTGGTTATCTTTTCACTGAGACATCTGACGTATATTGTCCTGATGACGATTTTCCAATATTATTTTCTGGCAAATTTAACAATGGAAGATCTCCGTCACGAGACGTTGTACAAAGCAAACTAAACAAATAAATAAATCACGCCAAATGAAACGTCGGTTGTTTTCCATGCAATTTTAAAGAAGACCTTCCTCAAGGTAAACTCGGCCTTTCATTGTGACCATGCATTGTTGTCATGTAATTCGAGGGAGAAAACCCCTTAAAAGTACAATATTCGTCTTCACACTCAGTCCAATGCAGAACGCAGATGGAATGTTTTTCGTTTTGGAAGGCAAACAGATTTGCAATAATAAATAGGCCCATGGATCCTTCCTAGATTGAAAAAAAATCAGACCAGGTTCCACTCTACATTTCCCATAAAAAAGAGTTAATCAGTCTAACGACTGGGCTTGAAACAGTTAATAGCAGTTTTCTGGTTAAACTATGCGATCACGTGCAGCCTCTTATTACTAACCTTTTACTTCAGGTGTCCGATGACTTGAGTTTAATTATGATGTAACTTACAGCTGACACTTGCAAAATCAAGATAATCTGTCGACGAAAATCCATATCCCTATTCAAAACCTTTTGGTAGAAACCTTTAGGGTGTCGTCAATTTTTGTTGGGTCAAAGAATTACCTGGGCGACGTTATCTTGTCCACTGTATTTAGCTTGCTTCTCTAATTTGAATTGCTTAAACCCCTCCTACTTTCATGCTGAATTCATTTGTCGACGTTGTGGTCGGCTGAAGTTGAAGTCTACCATAGACAACAACACATAACTTAGCAGCCTTAGTTGCTCACTGTAGATGTAAGCTGATACATAAAACACAGTAGAAACTGTGAACACGCTTCCAAAATTCCCCAAGAAAATCAGTCGGTGTCACAGCTGTTTCATACACTGATAAATCATGACCAGCAGGCGTGGATGTGGAAATCTTATTGGGCTTTTTTTCCCAAGGTTAATTATTAACAAAACCCGCGTGAATGCATTGCGTTATTATGATCATACAACTCCACGTGCCGTATGCGTGGAAACGACTAGCAGGCTTCACCAGAATGAAAGACTCGACACTGAATCAATAAACCAGTGGTTCCATTATGGATGGTATCCTTACCTGTTATATCCAACGACATGACTGTCTCCGAATATCACCCGGAGAAAACAGTGAAAAATCTAACGCGCGAAATTTAATCGACTCACGGTGAAAGTCCATACGCTCGCGGTGGTGTAAAAATAAGTAGGGCCTTCAATTTCACATACGAAATGAGATCGCCCTTGTCGGTCATTTTGTAATGTTTTTGAGGCCACGTCTGACACTAAGCTAAGATGGCATATTAAATTTTGGCTGCCCATGGGAATAGTAGGCCTACGCATTGTACTGGAAGTCGTAGTCACAAGCATTCAATACGTTCGTAACTCAAGGTGCATGACCAGGGTTTTGTTAGCCGTTAAAATAGTATGAATGTCCTAAATTGATTCATATAAAAGTTATGATAAAAGGGTCAAATTACACAACACTTTGTGGCACAATACTCAGAGTTTTTTAGTCAAATATTGTCAAGGTCTCTGTTTTCATTCATGCTGGTTATCCTCCTGCCCTGTCGCCCGTTTTGCCTTGTCGCATGCAGAATTTCATCTGCCAGACCCCAGCATTACATTTCGAACACCATTTGCCATTTTATATTTTCAAACTTCCTTAAACCTCGTTGCAAGTTTCATTAGACCGAAAGTGCTTCGGGTCGGGTTAAGCGTTCTGTACCGGTGTATGCCCAAATCTCTTCGCATTCCCTCTTGATTCCAGAGTTGGCGGCAAGTTATGTTTTGCAAATCCAAGTCATGTCAGAAGCCATTTGGCCAAGTCACAAATTAAGCCACAGGTTATTTCGTCCAAACACAAGGCAAGTCACAAGTCATTTGGTCCAAGGCAAGTCAAGTCGCACATTATCTTGTCCAGCTGTGATAAGGAAACTGGACCACGTTTTAACTAAGGAGTTACGAATGGTGGACAATTGAACTTGACTCATTTGATTAGTATATACAATGTACTTATTTCATGTGTACCGTAGTATCACTCCCAGAAGTACCAGGTGATACCAAGTGCCGCTGTTGGTTCTGGCTACAATCCAGGACAAAATGGTTGGGACAGTAGCTTGGCAATAGCCACACACTCTCCATCCCCCACTCCCCTAGTCAATGTTGACATGTCCAGCTGGAGAGCAGACCGCGCACACAGACCCAACTTTGTGTCTAGCACTGTGCCGTTTGGTGTGTGCTTTCTGGCGTTGTGGAAAACAAATATGACAGCCGACTGTTCTGCATAGTCAAATTTTGGGCAAATTGTAGAAGAAAAAGCAGATAATTATTCATTTTGTATCGTGCGTGTACAGTCACAACTGTTTTGCAGGAGTGCATGCGATTCGTTAATGCGAAGGGCCCATTTTAGTACAGAAACAACGTACGGTGTCCCTTATGCCGTTTCCATGCACAGCAACCAGGAAATTATGGAATGGCCAGTACTTGTATTGATTTTTAGAAACTTGAGAAATGACAGGTACATTTCGTCAGTATTCTGTTTGAGTTTGGAAAGGGACATATTTGACTATTTAATTGTGACTTTTTGCTGTGCCATTTTTGTAAATCGGAATTCCAATATTAATCTCATGGCCAATGAGGAAGGGATTAACTTAAATGACAACATTAAGTTTCAGTCAGATCAAAATTATATGTAACTCCGTGGGTTACCGTGGAGGAAAAACTGAATGGGCTAGGCGCCTTTTGCGGCGACATAGGGGTAAAAACTAAAAGATTTACTGATTTGACATCCATTGCATTCTTGATGTTGTTTTTCCAGCAACTAAGAAATTGTTCGTTTCTTTTAAATTTATTTCATGATTTTTCCTGCTCGTATTTTTGGGTAGTGATGGATCCTCCGTTCACAAGAAAGAGCGGCAGTTGCAACGCATTTGTTACGACGTTGGGATGAGCCAGGGGGATACGGGACGTATCTTTTGTGAAAATGTCTCGTTGAAAATTATCAGATTATCAAAAAATCAATTATTTTGCAGTTGAAAGGAAACGAAATTGTTGTTATAACAAATGAATAAACATTCACTATACACCTCACAGCTTTTATAATGAGATCACTGAGAACAAATGGACCCAAACACGGTTGGAATCGATTTCATGGTCGAAAATTTAGGAAATTAAGATTTCCTCACTGTATCCAAACCTTAAAAAGTGTATTATGGGTTCTGCGCTCAGGGACATGGAAAAAATGTGGTGAGGGAAAAACCCAAAAGTTATGCGGTGTTGACCAAGCATTCAGGCGCACGGACTCCTGAAATTCGCTACAAATCACAGTTACCGGCTTCCATATAGGACTCTTCTGGGGTCTCGGGGTTCCCGGCCCACCACACTTCCTATTCTGGTCCGTTTCTCTCTTCACTCCTGGAAACTTCCGATGGACACTCTGCGCAAGTTATTTCGCATGCGGGGAAAGAGGCGCTTTGTCAACGTGGTTCTGAAAAGTTACCTTTACCCTGTAATCAACAGATGACGTATTACCTTTTCAAGCCATAATACCGCCCCGTAGTTTGATATGGGTTGTTTGATGGCCTGATTGAATGAGAAAAAGGGGTTACTTCTCTGTCCTCTCGTTTGGTGAAGCCTCCATTGCACAGTTTTTGCACAGTCAGCGATTGGATTCAACACTTCGGTGTTGGCACAATGGACACGCACCAATCCTGGCTGCATTTTTTTATTACACAAGAGTTTGTGGATACATCATGTACTTTCCCAGGGATTGGTTTTTTTTTTTTTGCCAGTCTTGAGTGGAGACTTGTCTTAGGGCCCCGCGGAAGGTTCCATTGTTGGAACGTTACTTCCCTGTGACAAATCCTCCTGAGCCATAGCCTTTACTCAAGTATCTTTACCCCAGCGTGTTGTATAAAAAGTCTCAGGCTACAGACAGGTTACCCACAATGCCTTTCGCCTGTTGTCCCCGTTTTCCTTAACTGAATTTTGTGACTGAGATCGTCCATGCTTGGGACTAAAAGCGACAGGTGCAAGCAAAACACTGCAGAGCAATCTCCCACTCGCCAACCACGCTTTGCGACCGTTTTCGGATATGTGTCCATTCGGATGAAAATTAGTGATGCGCACCCGTGCCATAGGCGTAAGCACTCAATCAATGCACAGACGCGGTGTGGCGCTTGCCCTGTAGACTGGAAACTTAGCCTCATATCGTACATCCGAAAAGACGTCGATATTAAAGATATTGAATTCTTGCTGGTTGCTAAGAGCCTTGACACTCAGGCCTGTTTTCCCTGTAAAGCGATGGGGCTGGTTTTCATGTAAACGTGCACACACATATAGCAGTGCTCATGTAAACACGCATGTGAATATGCAAATTAGATGATATTGCGTCAAAGCTGGAGGGTGGGAAGAGGGGGGGAAGAAAGCACGATGAGCAGGGGAGGGTGGAAGTTATTGTAGTTTTATATCATTATAATGGGCACTCGGCCCTAAAATAGCCCTTTTCTGAACATTTACCGGGCCGCCCCCACAACTTTTTCCGTTGTTGTCTAATAGTCATTTCTACAAGCCTTTTTTGAAAATCAGACATAGGCCTATACCGTTCTCGCATGATACTCATTATTTTCCGAGAAAGTTATCGGCCAATATCTAACTTTCCGTATTGATGGTCCGTGATACACTAAGCGACATGCGCGAGAGCGGGAAATTTAAATGAAATTTTATGCAACACGCCCTCCGTCAGAGTAAATTTCAAAATTTATTGATGTGTTCATATTGAATGTACGCGGCCCCTAAGGGGACAGGCACAATGGGAATTTTTTTATTACGTTCCCTCAAAATGTGGTATTTCGTTCCCTCGAAATCTTGATTACATTCCTCGATATATTGATTTCGTTCTCTCAAAATATTGATTTTATTCCCGAAATATTTTTGTGTACTTGGCACCACTGTCGTACACTCGTGGGACAGGAAAACTCTTCCATATTGCAGTAACTTCAAGCTAAGTAGTGAAAACTGCAAGCGAAGTTGAGCACACTGTTTTTTTTCCAAGGGGCACTGAAAGCAGTGGCTTCTACATATAGCAGGGTGGTCACGAATCAACAAATTTCGACTCGAGTCGAATCTCTTGTTCGCACCGATTCGAGTCAAGCCCACCAAAATCTTGCCTATAGAGGGATCCCAATACGACGCTTTTAGCGTCGATCTGCGCACTTCCGCGTTTGAAAACGAGGCTGTAGGCCTATGTGTCAGCTTCAATTCTTAATACGATCAGACGATTGAAAGTAAGGAGTCAAGACACAAAATACATAAAGGTATGTTAAATTCAGACTTTCCAGGCTGAGAATGTTTGTGGAAGAGTCTTTCAGGAACACTCGACACGTAAAATCCAAAGAAAAATAGCGACAATCGACCGCGAACTAACGTACCTGCGATGGTCGTGTATCTTGTAGAGTGGGCGTGGTTTAAACTGAAGTGGCGTCACACTCACGAACCGGATACTCCATGTACTGTGTGGACTCCGCGGGCGCGCGCGAGGAACTTCAACACACAGAAGTACAGATATGCGCAGACGGCGCTTATGTGAAACCCCTCTATTGTCAGACTCTAGTCGAGTGATTTCACTATAGTCATGACAATTCCGTAGGCAGCATAAATTTCAAAAATTCAAAGGGAAAGGTAAATCTGTTGTTTTCCTCTAAAACAACTGCCCATTTTTTTGGAAAAGAATCTTCCCCATGATGCTCAGGTCTTGATCGTTGAGGGAGACTTTAAGAAATCTCGGGAAAATAAATCAAGTTGTACAAAGATGTGTTCAAGAAAGTTTTTCCTCGCTCTCTGGTCTGTGACGGTGTGTTTTGAGAGTCACAACATGCACTTTGGCATGATTATGGACGTGTTCTACGTCACAATAGTATTTTTGCCAACCTGTGGTTGGAATACATGACAGTCAGTGTGAGTCGGTATGCTCGTTAACCCAAAAAATATTACGAGTTTATTTTATGATAGGCCTCAGGTCAATGAAGTTAAAATTAATACCTGAATTTACTGAGACAAGAACATCTGTCATAGCATAGTTTTATAACTTTATGTTTTTTCGAACGATTTGGGGAAAAAGTGAGAATGTCTGCAGTCTGTAGTTTGTATATTGCAGATAGCCTAAGCATGGTACAACCTAAGTACAGCATGCTCTCACCAAAACGTAACCCAAAAATAACATTTATCTTCTCCAAAAAAAGTCAGATATGTTTCATTTATTGAAGCTTAGAGTATTATCTTTCCGAATCTGAAGAGTTATTTTAAATCCAAGAATGCGTTGCAGAGATAATATCGATTACACAACTGTTTTTCGCTCTGTCCTCACTGTTTGAAATTTCGAAATGAACACAACCTATAAACAAGCCAAAGTTCTTTAGGCTTCTGTGTCCTTTGATAAAAAAATTGTAAAGTTATGTTACTGTTCTTAACGAGCGAGTGGAACTTGCTCAAGAGTTGAGTGAGGGAGATGACGGTCTGGGAGGTGGGGAAATAGAGATGTTTCACAGAACCAATAAAGTAATCACAGACCCTTCCCCCAGAAGGGTTGAGAGTACCGTCTCCAAACTGTTGGGCTGTCAATGACAGTATGCTACCCGGATATGACACAGGGAGGTAAGCTCTATCCAAGTACTAAAGACCTCAGTATGTCTAAGTTACATTAAAAAAAATTCCCTTCAATATTCCCTTCCAATGGCCAATTCAGATGCTAGAATTAGCTCGCGATTTTTGTATTTACCCGTTTAGCACTTTATCGGCTCTTTAACTGTTTAAAAAACCAGACTAAGTGTTTACGTTAGCTAAGAAGTATCAAAGGTCATGGCATTAATCCCCACGTGTAATCTAAATTTAGGGGTTTACAGCCCCTGCAAATTCAAAAGGGTCACGAAGCTGTGCAAGGTAAGGTTATAATTATCAGCAATTGGTCCAGTTACATATCGATAGATCTACAGTCGAGGCAATCGAAGCGTCATGGAAGAGGAGAAGCTGTATAGGAAAGAGTCGAAATGGCCCAGACCCATGTTCTGGATCATCACGGTAGCTCTGGCCGTAGCGGGCATCGGCTTGGGGGTGATCATTGGCCATTTCACGGCACCGAGGGATGCTGAGTGCGCGGTTCCAACGCCCGATCCAAATACTGGTACGCCCCCCGTGAACGTCATTGAACGTATAAACGCTGAGAATATTGAGGAGAATCTACGGTAGGTACACATAACAGCACTTTGCATGGGATCATTATACCCAGCAAGAAATGAGACCGAGGGGTACCCCCCCCAACATGTCCAATCCCTATACACATTCCAGACTATTGTTACTTAACACATCCCCCCAAGATGTCTGAAAGGAATTCCCCAGATTCCTGCGAGACAATGACCAACACAAAGCAGGGGGGGGGGAAGTTCTCTCCGTCTCATACCTTGCTGCATATGGGGATCATAGTAATCAACAGACCCTCGAAGATCTCGACTGGGAAAGGTTAGAGCCACATTTTACTCCACTTGGCAGCTTAAAAGAAGATAAAAGAAAGGATATGAAACTGAGTACTGAGAGTTCGATACGCTCGAAAATTGCTTATGCTAATAATCAGAATTCTCGAAGGTGGACGCACCACGATTTAAAGGGTCACATTGGACGATCGTTGCAGTTGCGTGTTAACTTCCGGTTCCACGGTTCCGTGTACACGGCGATCAATGTATGTGCTATGTGCAGTGGGCGTGGTTTAAACTGAAGTGACGTCACACTTACGAACCGGATGTTCATCTGGTCATTTCGACGAACTACCTTTTGAAAATAGTGTTGAATTTTAAAGCTAAGAAAAGAGAAGCAAAATATGAGTTACAGGTAAATAGAGTCTGACTTTCAGTTGAAGGACTTTTAAAGAATCTAATACCTAGGCCTAATGTAAATCAATGCGACCTTTTAACATTTTTACTCGCACGTTATTCGTTTTCATCGCGATGTCAAATTAGATTTTAAAAACAAGCTTTAAAAATCGTTTTATAACCTTATGGTATTATATCTTTAAAAGTATCTTATGTTGATCACCGATAGGTACTTCACCAAGGTTCCTCATATCGGTGGCTCTCCAGCTGAGCGTTCCAACGCAGAGTACATGCGGGACACGTGGAAAGAACAAGGACTAGACTCGGCTAAACTCGTTCCTTATGATGTACTTCTGTCTTACCCCGATGACAATATCCCAAACAAGGTAAAATAAAGCTCTTTGCTGTTAGTGGCGTGGAGTAGGCCTTAATTTGTGCTGGAAACTACAAAACAGTAAGGGGCACTGTTCATGACAGCGACACACATCTAATTTACATCACAACCGCGTATTATTATAAAGCTTTTATAATTTTCTCCTTTTTATTTCACTACTGAATACATTTTGGTTGTTGGGAAGTTTGAAAAATACCTCCAGATACACCTTTTTTCCCTCACAAAAAAAGTGGGGGATAACCAACCCCCCCCGGCACTCTAGTCCTTGAAAGGGGCCTGTTTATAGTGGTCGAGAGAGCAAACGTGAATTCGAACCTCCCAGAAAAAAAATTCGCTCTGCGAATTCGAACAAGTTGAACTGAACACAAATCAAATATGAGAAATCTCGGCCAAATGGCTTGTCCATGCCCTCGTTTCTTGGTTATCTATTTTTCCAACCTCTTACCCCGACTTCGGTCAAATAAATGGAGCTATAAAAACTGCAGTTTTACAGCTCCACGACCAACCCGTACCGTGTGCTTTCACGATTAACTTTGCCTTACCCCCATTATAATTATACTTCTTTCGACCCAAAGTAGTTTGTAGCAATTTGTACATATTTTCCGAAATTGTTATTGGGGATAACTTCTATCAAAATCAAACTTTCATTCGGTAAAACGGAGTGTGTTTGTCAGCATACTACAATAATTAATGCAGTTTTGTTTAGATGGAATTTAAGTTTTTAAGATTAAGTTTTGTTTACTCAATCAGGTGTCCATCCTCGAAAATGGAAATGAGATATTCCACTCGCGACTGGAGGAGGCGGTGCTTAGACCTGACGACGACCACCCTGATGTCGTTCCGCCATTTAATGCATATTCATATCAAGGCGAACCAGAGGTAACATTAGCCTACCCCCCTTATAACCCACTCAGTGGCAGTTACGTTGTACCACCATGATTTATCATGCATTTCATGCGCAAAACCTTTCAGTGATTTTGGTTATTTTTTATCAATTAGTTTGCCCACGGTACTGGTAAGTGGAAGTAAAGCATTTCGTTTACTTTCGGCGCATGATGCAATTTATTATAACACTTATGCATTTATTTCGTCAAAGGGCGACCTGGTGTATGCTAATTACGCTCGAGTGGATGATTTTGAATACCTGGAGAAAAACCATCCTGACCTCAACTTGACTGGCACCATCGTCATTGCCCGCTATGGAAAGATATTCCGAGGAAATAAGGTGATGTTCTTCACTCGAACCCCAAATCTGTCGAAGCCTTTTTTTTTTTTACAAAATGCCGTGGTTTCTGCACAGTTTGTAGTTTATGCCTGAAATTTTACCCTCCTGTCTGTTACCAAATTTTTCTATCTTTCCTTAGACAAAAATGAAATCTTTCTAAAGAACAAGGACAAACACACAGCAAAACGACTAAAATCAATCTGATGTTGTTGCCTTTACATTTATCTTTACCCTAAAAAACGTCTACGCTCTTTGGTCGTCCAACCACCTACAACATCTTTATCCAATCGTTTTGCTCAAATGACCTCGTGCCTTCTGCGTCACCCACAGGCTCTGAACGCGCAGGCTGCGGGTGCCAAGGGTCTGATTCTGTACTCCGACCCGGCAGACTACGCCATCGATGACGGTGACATCAAGGTGTACCCAGACGGATGGTGGCTGCCTGAGACGGGAGCACAAAGGGGGAATACTTTCGTCAGTGACGCAAAGGGCGACCCTATCACACCTGGTTACCCAGCCAAACGTAATGGCAACTTATCTTATTAACACTCTGTTTTTTGGGTCTGTCTCTTAGATGCAGAGAAATCTAATACACGTCAAGACAAAATCCAGAAATTCAAGATCTGAGTCCCCGCTTGAGGTCAGGATGGTTGTTGAGATGAAAATAAAATATCCATTGTAGATGTTTATTGTCGAGGTGTATTGACTGATTAAGTTCGTTTTTTCCATTTTAAGGTCATGGCTAAAGTTCCTCCATTTTTTTGTAGTTAGTTTCAACCTTAAAAACGAAGCCTGACATGGAGACCAAACCCAGCCATTACTGGTCTTTTTAATAGCTAGCTAGTGCAGTGCTTGCAGGGTAGTGTCGTTGCTAACGAGTTCTCATAGTTGTAAAGGTCTCTTGATTGGATTGGCTTGTAAAGAATGTTTGATCCATTTTGTCGAAGAAGGAAGATTTCGACAAGATTTCATCCTTCGCTTTCTTAGCCACCGTTGACACTTTATCTTCGTCATCTCCCAGCGTTTGCCTTTCGCATAGACGACGAGGACACAGCCCTGCCCAAGATTCCTGTCCATCCCATCGGCTATGGGGATGCCCAACTGCTTCTAGGGTAATTCCACACCTGCAAAGACCGGTGTTGAGAAGAGAGTTATCTCTTGATAAAATATAATGCACGTTATTTTTCATAAAAATCCATACTTCAAGAAGTATCTTCATATATTCACTGTTGCTAATCAGGGGCCAATTTGTTTATACTGTCAAAAACAGAATCCTAACTTCGCCTACTTTCTCCCCAAACTATATATTAAGCATCTTTTATCTGAACAGCACCAGATATTTGACAGTAGTTTCACTTTTTTCCTCAATCTAGCAACATGACCGGTGTAGAGGTCATTGAAGACTGGAGGGGTCACCTACCTGTCACCTACCGCCTTGGTCCAGGCTTCAGCAACCCACAAAGGTTGGTAACTCCTCACGGGTTCAGCTGAAATTTCTTGCTGGACTCTCGTCACTGCTTAGTTTTGTTTGCGGATTATGCTTATTGAAGGTTTCAAATAATATACATTCTGAGGAAAAATATCTCACGGTTTGGATGTTGATATCAAGACAAAAAATTAATTTTTTTTTTCATGAAGGAATGTGAAAATGACCATCCACACTACCAGAGAGAGGCGGACGACATATGACGTCATCGGTTTAATCAGAGGGGAGGTTGAACCAGGTACCGTATAAAGATACGAAACAAACCATTATGCAGTGTAAACACAACACAGAGTGGGAAGCACAACACAGAGTGGAAAGCAACATGCATCGATGCAATCTACCTTAAATGATGAGAGCATCTAACAAGAGGCAGAAATTCTCACTCAAATGTTCTGTCTTCCTAATCGTGTGGTTGTTGAAACAAAACTCAATTTGGTAAAACAGCGCCACCAAACTGAAAATCATAATTATAATAACAGTCAACAAAAACTGTCAACAGATATACGGAAATTAAGGAATGCACCCCTCAAGCGTTCTTGTTTTACCTCCCCTTGTGTTCTGTTTATCAAGCCGTTTTCAAACACCCGTTGAAAGTATTGCCACCAGCAGAACTAAACTTCTTGGTTTCTTCTGATTATACCACTTCTTTCAAGTTTCTTCTAGAGTTTCATTTTCATTACGGTCTTTAGATCGCTATGTCGTAATTGGTAATCACCGTGATGCTTGGGTCTACGGAGCTGTAGATCCGAGTAGTGGTACAGCAGCTTTGATGGAGGTGTCACGTGCGTTTGGAGAGCTGAGGAAATCAGGTGAGGTTGTGTACTGAATGGTGATTGGTTCAGGGAGTGGCTCCGCCCTGAGCTAAGTCATGAATATGCAGTCCGAACCTCAATGGCTCATTCGACGTAATACCCACATGGATTAAGAACCGATTGGGTTAAGGTGGCGAGAACGGATCTGAAGATGAACCTCACAAGTTTTGTTCAGACAAGGAAGAGCTCTAGGAGAAAATAGAAAGGGAAAGGTTAGGCTTCAAAATATTGTCAAAAGACACAAAGCTCTCGATCGCTCCACTTCTTGCTCTTTTTGAGAGCAGACAACGGAAAAAAAGAGGTCAAACATGGAAAAAGCTTCTTCTCATCACAGTAAGTTGATTTGATCTTTATTTGTTATCAGGTTGGAAACCAAGACGAACCATAGTCTTCGGTAGCTGGGGCTCAGAGGAGTACGGTCTATTGGGTTCTACAGAGTTTGTAGAGGTAGGTTGATTTTATTGAAGGACGGAAAGGACTTGTCAAGTCAGTGACTCCTTACTCTATTCTGCAAACACATTTGGAAAGTGTAGTTACTCATTTGCCAGATTTTTGTCCACAGTTACGTATGTTGAAATTACCTTTTTCTTCAACGAAAAATAAGGGTTTTTTTGGTTATTGGCAGACACTGTAGTTACTTTCGGGCACCTCTTTAAGGGAAATCCAAAACATTACTTGAGGTTGCATTATAAAAACGTCAAGAGAAACGGTTTAAAATTGCCTTAACCCCCCTTTGGTAATTTTGGATCAAATGTTACTATTAAAATGGTTCCTGGAAGAAATCACCCAGACTTATGAGTCAGCTATTGATTTCGGACAAACGTCGGGCAAGGTATAAGAACCTTGCTGTGTTATATGCTTAGCAGTGTGCAAAGATTCGAATTCGATCATTGAGAGATTTCCCTTGGTGATAATGTGACGTCGCGCCCCTCCGACGAAGGTGAGGGCGCCCTCCTCCTCGAGGCGCGACGGTCAGACGGCACGTTCCGGAAAGTCCATGAGCGGCTAGGGACGAGCCTGTTGGGATGAAAGTATACCATCCCCCAAGAAAGTTCAATGATCTCTGGTCTTCGTTAGGACGATGCCTAACCTAATTGGCCCAAAATTTAGTGACGCAACCCGAACAGAACTTACTTGAAATAAAACCTCGTCTGGACACCAGACTCATATACAGCAATCAAAAGTGGCTAGTTTATTCATCAGACTCAACCAATACACCAGTAGAGGGCGCTATTGACAGGGAGACTGCGTGGTTGTACGTGACTGGACTATATGACCTTAACCCTTGCACAGGATTGTCGACCCTTACCTAAGGATCTGCCCTTGACTCAGGACCAAAGATCTACTGATACAGATCAGTGGTCTGCCCTTGTTACTCGGCAGAGCGCCATCTGCAACTTCGTACCGCGCCTAGTGATTAGTGCCCTCTATCACGTCACAATAATCATTTATTTAATGAATATTGAAGCTATTACATTTTTTAAGGTCAAGAAGCATTGTTGTCGTGGAGAAATTTACGCTTTCAGACCAATAGGAACAATAGAGTCTACTCTTAAAATATTCCGCCGAGTACTTTTCGAGTATGTGTATACTTTTGTTGTAAACACTTAATTGTCATGAAAAAGTCGTTAGTTTGTGATCTTAACTTTGTATTTACCCTATAATGTTCATGTTCTTCAGAGTTATTCCCTCCTAACCGGTTCAATATTTGAAAGAGAATTTGGTACTCAAAAAGTAATCGACTACAGCACTGCAAAGAAGCTGACGCATGACTTCAAAAATATTTCAAACCATCTACTGTTTGCACAGGAATTTCAGAGGATCCTGGCTGCGAGGGCCGTGGCGTACATCAATGTTGATTCTGCCGTGACTGGTAACTACACACTTTATGCCAGATCAACCCCGCTGCTCTACCAGGCTATTTTTGCCGCCTCAAAGAAGGTAAGAACATTTTGAAAATTACATGCCAAACGGGGACAGGTGCATTGGGGGATTTATGCAAAGCAGTGTTTTTGTTAATACCTGAAAGTTTACCTGCGTGTTATAATTATCCTTATTTTCGAGTTTGGTTTTGTACTTCTAAAAGTGCCTTTTTAGTGCCTATTCGTGATTTCTATTCCAATAAAACTTTGCATAATCATAGAGAAAACTGTCATGTCATTCTAGGGAGAAGCTCCATGCTGTGTTGATTTATCTAGTTTCTAGTTTATCCAGTTTCCTTTTCTTCAGTGAATGGCAATCACTCGACGAACAACCTTTCCACAGAAATGTTCTTAGTGTAAGGAGGTGAATTTTGCATTCATAAGTTGAACAAAAGCATGGACAGTTTTACATGCTCATAAAAACATTATTGAATACACTTAACCCCAAAAGAGATGTCAGGTAGTTTTTATACAATGTAAAATCGTATCAAAGTGCAGAAAACTATAGCATCTAAAATATCTTCGAGGGTGCTGAACTGGTCACCCTGATGCCTACGATCTAGACCTAGATCTACGATCTAGAACATTGACCGCAATTTTGTGCAGCTGGCCAAAAGCTTACATGAGATTACCCCTTGGTAGTGGTTAGCGACAACTCGTATCTCAAAATACATCCTTAGCTCCATTAGCGTGAAAATGGGGTGTATTTTCATGAATTCTTGAGTAAAAGTGTTACTTTTACTTTTACGTTTGTATTCACAGCTAGCCAGCAATAGCAAAAAGTGTCAATTTGACATAGCCTATGAGTATAGTCTGTGGTGCGAGAAGTCAACTCCATTCCCTGCATTCGTATCATCTTTTAGATTCGTCACTGATGATTCCGACTTCCGAATGTCAAATATTTGTTGTCGATTCCACGCCTGTAACACAGGTGCCTGACCCAGAGGGCCTGTCGATGTCACTGTACGATACCTGGCGTGACCGCGCTCCTGCAGATGCCAACGACCCCGATACATTGCCCAGGTAGCACCAAATCTTGAATCTGTTGTTCTTGTCCTTAGCTCTACCATTTTTGACTCACAACTCTTAAAGTCGAGTTCCATCTTGGGTGCATGTCATAATCGCTACATCCTTCAGGACATTGTACAGAACATGGAGTAGAATTCTTTATCACAAAATGCGACAATTATTGCGTTTAAATCAACACCATTGAGTGTAAGCTCAACATATCTTTTCAATGCAGTTTCTGCGTCCTTAAGCAGAAGCAAGCTGCTCCCAGTGAAGTTAATCCGGAATTGGTTACTGTTTGTTGCGTATTTCTAATATATGGACGATTCTGGTGCCTGAAAAGTTGACGAACTCGTTGACTTCAGTGAAGCCTACTTAAAAAAAAAAGAATTTGTCTGATTACGATAGAGTTGTAATGAGACACTAATATCAGTGACTGGAGTCGAGTTGAGTCAAGTCACTGTAACGTAGTGACTGGAGTCGAGTCGAGTCATCAGGCAAAAAAAATCAAGTCAAATCGAGCTGAGTAAAGTACGTAGCTCGAGTCTGACTCGAGCTACGTACTTTACTCAGCTCGATTTGATTTGACACCAACATTTGAACTCATTATGCTAAACAAAAAAAACAAGAGAGAAAGTCACTGTTTTCATTTTTTCATTTATCACTTGGATTTTACATGTGGTCACATCACATCTTACTATATAATAATACCACATGACATGAACATTTCAGACCGGCAATGTAAGTCACTACAAACATTTCTTTATCAAAAAAGTTTACTTTCATTTTAGGGACTTTTTTATTATTAATTTTCACCCGAGTCAGGTCTTCTGATGAGGGACTCTAATCGATCTAATCGAATCGAGTCATTTTTCACGCAGTGACTCGAGTCCAGTCGAGTCATTAACCTGTCAGACCTTGAGTCGAATCCAGTCGCCAAAATGTGACTCGGGTCGGACTCAAGTCCAGTCATTGACTCGAGTCATCACAACTCTGGATCACAATGTAACTAACATCAGAGAAAATTTGGTATACTTTTTCTGCTGACTCTGATACCGTTGCTAATAACATCGCAACGATGCTGACATATACCTGAGGAATCGAGCTGTCTGGTTTTATGGGGATAATATACCGTTTCAATTTAAGGAGAAGGACACAAATGCCTCAGAAAAGCCGAGATTTGTTATGACAACTATTCATGTCTTCTAAACAGTATTAAATCCGTCTGGATTTTATGCAATCAATACCACACAGTATGGATTTGAGTTAAATCCCCTAAACTGCAACGCCACTAAACACAAACACATAAAATAATCAAGTTACAGAGTAACCTTTCCCTTAAAGAATTTCTAGAACTACACCAGGAGTGTAACTTTGGGGCAAGTTTTCTTCTATTTGGAAAACAAGAGTTTCTAATCCAGTCATTATTTTATGCTTCATTGAATAGTGTTGAAACTCTTCGTGCAGGTGCAACTTTGCTCAATTTATACCATTTCATGTGGTCGGCAGTAGAATTCGTTACATTTATGATTTTGTAAGTCAAATCATTCACCTCATGATGAAAATTATACTAAAAACCAAACCAATTCTCACCTGGTATTTCATTTTTCTCCAACAGAGTCAGCAATTTAGGTTCGGGGAGCGATTTTGCTCCATTCATGTACCGTATCGGAGTGCCGGGAGTTGATCTTAGCTACAGATACGATGCTGTAAGTCACATCATTCAACTTATCACAGCATTAATAAAATGGAAAAAAAAACCAAATATCAGTTGCTTTTTCATTTTCCCCGATAGAAAATGAAATGGCAATGAGTGATGTTGTCTTCTTTATGTACAGAATCGAGTTACTTCTAAGCTTGTTTGTTCCATTTTATGCCTAATGTTTTAAGTCAAGATTTTCAAAAGCACGAACTTTGACCCTCTTCACTTAGGACATTGCTATTCAACCCTATTCCCTGTTGCATTCTCCTAGAATTCAAGCTAACCGGTCGTACTTCCTCTGTGCATGTGCATGTCTATATTTTTACACAATTTTGTTGTTGATTGTACAAATGGCTGAGATGTTTTAAACTTACTTTCTTGTCTTGATAATTCTGTCCACAGTCGCTTGGCATATCCAGCTATCCTGTCTACCACTCCGTCTACGAGACTTTCTATTACATGAAGATGTTCCTTGATTACGACTTCCTACGGCATCAGGCTGTTGCCAGGCTATGGGCTGAGGTAACCCGAGACTTGGCCGAGTCGGTCATCCTGCCCTTTGACTGTACCGATTACGTGGACAAGATCACGGGGTCGATGGACACGGTGAAGGCGGCGTACGAGACACAGATGAACGACAAAGGAGTTACTTTCGGTAAGCGGCACATTAACGAGTATGCACGTACATTATATCACAGTTTATCAGTACTCATCGAGTCTGATAAGATCAAGCCAAGTCCAATAAAATCAAAGTGATATTACTAGAAAGCTTAGAAAGAAAAGATTACAAGTTCTGAAGCTTTGCGTGATTGGGGCTCGATTGGCAAGGTTTGTAGTGATACTATGGAGGAATGATCTCTCTTGGGAAGTGCGGTCCTAGGGAAAATGTTAGTATGGGATCCACATTTCAACCAGTTTTTTCTGCATGTCTTATGAACAATTATTATTGTCAAACTGTAATCAACCAAAAACTGCTGCTACAGAACTTGACCAGAAAATATCATCACAAAGATGTCAGAGATCTATTACCCGGTATTAACCTCAAAGCACTTTACACAAGACTAGTGCATTAGATGATATAACTATTCCTTTTTTCTCTTATAGAATACATCTACTCTGCTCTGGCTAACTTTTCAGCTGCCGCCACTGAATTTGAGAAAGTTATTTCACAGACCGACAAAAAAGAGTAAGGTTTTTATTATTAAAATCACTACTTCGTGTGCAGTTTATCTGCATCGTATTTGAACATAATGGAATACCGTACACACTCTTCAAATCGATACTTGTTATCAATATTATAACGATTTCACATAATTAAAAAATGTCTGAATCCAAACAACAATGGCTCCAGCAAACATGATTTTCAACCTACGAATCTCAAATGAATATCACATCCAGTTGCTTCTGATATTACAGTTTGATGGCCGTGCGTCAAGTTAACGATCAACTAATGCAACTTGAACGAGCTTTCATTGATCCACTTGGACTCCCAGACCGCAAGTTTCTCAGGTAAGAATTTAGAAGAAAATCGATCATGCTCGTTCGTGTACTTCAGGCTAGGATACGGGAAGCTACGGAAGCCCGTTAGGGCCACGGTGCGTTTCTCTTTCACGGCGGTATGTTTCTCTTTCGTTGTTGCCAGTAACTCGCGGCCGCGACTTACTTAACTCGCGGCCGTGAGTTACTGGCAACAACAAAAGAGAAACACACGGCCGTGAAAGAGAAACGCACCTTGGCCCTAACGGGCTTCCGTAGGGAGCAGCCTCCCAGCTGCTGTGACTGCTATCGCGCGTTATTCTTGATAGTTATGACTGCAAGAAAATGCGAAATTGTCGCCCCTGCCCCCCCCCACAACGTAACTGTCAATATCTACACAAAAAAGTTACACCGCGCAGTCGTGCTCTGGGATTGGCTCTTATTTTTTCTACGAAATTGTTCATGTCTTCAGACATACGCGTTATCTCGTTAAGGTACACTCTAAGTGGGAATTTGCCCATTGAGGTTTTTGTTTTCGCTCACAAATTCAAAATTTCAAAAACTATTTTCAAACTAATCAGACGATGGGCTCCTTTGGAACCTAACCCAGTCCAAAACCTTAAATTCGTAGCAGTAACCCTCTCTGTTGAATTTTTGATTTCAAACCTTGACCCTACCAGTTTAATTCTTGAACAGTAACCCTAACGCTATCCACAATTCTGAGCTATTATACCCCTAACCTAACCCACGCCGATAGGAAAAAAATATCCCTTCGTTTATGCATGTATATCTGCATCAGGCTGTGAAGCCTCTGTATTGGGCAGAACAGAAATGGTTTCTTTTTCGATTTCTGGGTTCGGTCGAGAGAGTACACGCCTTATACCTCCTCCATCACCTTCTCGCCATTTCTGCTTAAATAACTGTAATTGAAACCACGTGTGAACTTGAATAAGAAATCAAAGCCCTCGGATGTATTTAAACGCCATGTTTATCGTACAGTTTATTGTTAAGGGACGAAGAATTTTACTTTCTATTTTCCAGAGCAGAACCCTTTGTCTAAATGAAAATTGCAGCCATTAAATTACTCCTACAATTAACTTCAGTTTATTTCCAAATTGCCAAACTGCTGAGTCTACTAATCACAGTCATCATGCGGACTAATAAACGATGGAGGTCTTTTAATTTTTCCAAAATACTTTCAACATTTTCGATTCTTGAGGCCCTCAATCCACACGGAGCTTGCTGCAAAGCCAAGAAATTGTTGACCAAGCATTCAGGTGCACGGAATCCTGAAATTCGCAAGGAATCGCAGTTACCAACTTCCATATAGCATTCTGGGTTCTCGGGGTTCCTGGCCCACCACACTTCCTCCCTGCCCATCCATTTAACCCAAAAAGGGTCGAGCGACCATGCAAGGGAGGAAACGAGACAAGCCCCTAAGCCCTGGCCGCCGAGTCGGCCATACGTCTCGAACCTGTACTTAGGCGCTCACCTGGACTTCGCGGACAGTCCCAGCAGAAGAGCTTACCCGGTTGGTTAAGGTACTGTTGGTACTTTAGGATGGAAAATTAACTGCTTTAATGTTGTGACACAGAGCTGATAATCTGTTTAAAATGATAATTTAAAAAAAGCAGCCACCGGGATTCAAACCCCCAAAACTCGATGCGTTTCGACAGCCAGCTTAACCACTCGGCCACTTATGAGACGATAAGCAATACGTGTTCAGAAAACTCATCGCGTGGCTAAGCTCTTCATGCGTAGCGCTTTATAATTAAAATACCTCGTAGTTTCGTCAGCTTTGGCTTTGCTGAGAGTACACTGTAACTGAGGCCACATTTGAATCGCGATGAATTTTTTTTAAATCGTGGTCTTTTTTCACAATGGAACACATCATGTAAAGAAATAACATAACAGTCATTAGGGTTTCAAACTCAGAAACATAGCAGATAACGATGTTTCACTGGTAAACAATGACTACCAGTTCCATGCGATGCTTTCATGAATGGAAGTGGTTTTTAGCGCCCTCTTGGGGTGGAGGATTCTTTCAGAAAGAACAAGAAAGAACAAATTATTCTGTGTCGCAAAAATGCCCAAGGATACACTACTGAAAAAAATGTGGGAAAGAACAGGTTATTAAAAAGTGTTGAATGGTGTGCGACAAAAGAATTTTCAGATTTGCTATTTTCCTGCAATAATTTTGTAAACTGAATCTCGGGGGATGGCACTTGTGTTTGCGGGAGAGCAATCGAAACCTCAGATATAAGGGCGTGGTGAACTCTTTAAGCCTCGTTTGACTTTCCTGGTGAAAATCGCATAATTGCATTTTTTTCACTCGCCTACAAAAAACTTTGTGGGCATGTATTACTCATAAAACCTCGATTTCAATCGGTACATGCTTCATTGCAATTATCCTCGTTCAGAATGTCAGAATGTTTTAAATTTCTCTGACGGTTTTTTGGTAAGATGCAAATTTAAAAGACTTTTTGGCTTTTCATAACTGTTGAATGACATTCTTGAATTAGGCATGACTCAACCGGCCAAATCTTTCAGAGATGGTAATTTGTGGTTAATTTTTGTCCCCCTCCCCCCACCCCCACTTTTGAAGACACATAGTCTTCGCTCCCAGCAGTAAGAACTACTACGCCGCAGACGCCTTCCCGGGCATTGTTGACGCGATGTATCGGATCGACGAGGCACCAGACCAAGATGCACGCTGGGATATCGTGCGTCAGCAGATGGCGGTCACAACTCACGCCATCCAATCAGCAGTCAGCACGCTGCAGGATGTGGTTGCTTTCGATAGTTAATCGTGGCACCTATTATGTATGATATTGTGAGAATTTGATAATCCTACAAATTTCATTCAAATAAAAGTACTGTTGATTTGTTTAGTTTTCTTCGTCATGCCATGAATAATTGATCCTTCGTGCGTAAAAATGATGTATTGTCCTTTTAAATTGTCCCTTTAAATACAAATCTTAGATTTTGGAAACCCCCAACATGCTTCAATTTCTCAAATTATGCATTTTATTAACATTAAGTACGTTTTTTTATATTTATGTGTAATACTGTGTATCAAGAACAAAAATACATTTGCAAAGTGTTTTAATTATGGAATAAATCGTTAAGACAGGCCAAGGGGAGTGTACGCGACAAAATTAAAGCCGTACGTTTGGTCTTTCGTTCCGTCCATTCTCCTGGGCCGGTTTTGTACATGTTAGTTTAAGACCGGCGAAGCACATATTTATTCCCATTTGAAAACACCTTTGCGTTCAGAAGTCAAAATTAGCTTTAAAATTTCAAATGTTCTTTTATTTGTTTTCAAACACCATTCTAGTCATTTAATGGTATGTCCCTGTCTGAAGTTGTCATAAAACAACCGCCAAGAGCTAGTGATGAGGGACATAAAACCAGCATCCGTTCAAGCACACAGTTATTGCCATTCTTAAAATCCCCGGGTCAGAGAGTCAAAACAAGTTTCAAAACTTCATAATTTTTGAACGATTTCATTCAATAATTTTTACGTATGTTTTTTACCCCTCTAACCATATTATGATATTATCATATTTTATCACTCATTTAAAACCGGCCACGTGACGGGCTGTCAACCAGTAGGAATGGCTAACCTGTCTGGTGTATTTTTGGAAGTAGCATAAAAGAAGTATAACTTTGGTGTTTTAAAATATTTTTATGAACTACATTTAGGCAGTCTTACAGATTTTTTTCAATTACATTCAAAAGAAATTAAAACTCTTCAGAAATCCTACATGCATTTTTCGGACATGATTTCATCTTGCAGTTCTTAATGGCACTACGGGACTTTCGTACAAAATTTATGAGTATTGTGTTTCTACTTTTTTATTAAGTACATGTATATGTTTTCAAAAAATAAGGTATGTTTTTCGAAGTCTGTTTTATTGAGATATAATTATTTTGTTCCAACTTCACTTTTACGAGATATAGATTCTCCAATTCGTTCTTGTGGGATCCATATTTGGAAAAATTGCCGACAAAGAACGGCAAGATCAGATGCCAACATCAGGGATGTCCGTGAGTTGCTACAAAGAGACCCGCATGTGTCTGGCAGGAGAAATGGTAGGAATTTCGCCATCCTTTTTCCACAAGAGTGTTCGATTGGACATCCAATGGTAGATACCCTTACAAGATGCTCTGGCGACTCGAACTCCTTGATGCAGATCTACCCAGACGACTAAGATTTTGCCAGTGGTTCCTTGACCGGCATCCCAGATTCTTGGAGAACCTTGTGATTGGGGATAAAGCTGCGTTTTTATGAATGGCCAAGTCAATAACCAGAATGTCTGCGAATACGTTCCGATGCATATACCTCACCTAACTTCAGTTTTGATGTGAAAATGAGCCGAGAGGAGATTTCTCTTTGGATAGGTCTGTGTGGAGATAGCACAGCCATTGAACCCTGCTTCTTTGTTGGTAATCTCAGTGGTGAACATTACCTTGAGATTATCATCGACGAAATTGTATTGCAGTTACAACAACACTTTGAACACCACGTTGGAATGTTTCGCCGCTTATGGTGGGCCCAGGATGGAGATCAAGCTCATCGTTCGATCATCGTGAGGGAAAGGCTACGAGAGTTGTTCAACCATGAGATTGAGTGGCCACCAAGGTCCCCTGACCTCACCCTCTGTGGTTTCTTTTAGTAGAGACATCTTAAGAACAAAGTTAACAAGTCGCCACCCAAAGATATCAATGACCTATGTGCAAGAATCGTCGCTGCGGTTGAGACCTTAAGGACAGAGAGACGTGACCATTGAAAGCGATGAGGAGAGCTGAATTTTGTGTTAAAAGGAATGGGGGACAAGTCGAAGGACAATAGGTTCGGTCGAGCAAGCACCCAAATGGTAAAGGTAGCGTACACCACTGGTAAAAATCGGCCTACCGGTTAATCCTGAAATATCTTACTTGAAGGTACATAACAGCCTCAAACAGTCTGTAAAATATTTCCCCCCAGAATGCCGTAGTTTTCGAGAAAACGGAAATTTGTTCCTTTTTACTATGGTCGGCCGACCATTGTAAAAGAGTTCATTTCATTTCGCACATTACATTCTTTAACAGGCACCAATTTTCTTGTGTTTGCAATATGTCGTGGGAGTCTCCATTAATGAATGGATAAACCTAACAGTGGCTAAAGATATACCAACAGAAATTCACCAAAAGCATTGTAAACTGAAATTATAGGAACCTGAGTGCAAGGTGTAAACTAGAAAATAAATTGGATCAGTGTGAAGTTAAATCTTTTTACGGAAAGGATTTTCTTAACGCGAAAATTTTGCCAACTCCAAATCGCCCCAGAAAATAATGGTATGATCCAAATAGGGTGGCTGTTCCGAGCAGAAAGGTGAAAGGGATTTTCGTCAACAGAAAGGACGATTTCCACACGTTAAACCTCCCGTGTTTCAAGGCATAATTTCTTCTTTGCTTATAACTATTAGTGAATCAACTAAGCATGGAGTTTTTAAACTGTCATTGACGTGTAAACTGACGTCAAGGTGCGGTCATTAACTACGATCGCGCGCACGTGCATTGTCATAAAGGCCTACTCGTTTCGGTGTCACGGTGTTTCGGTGTCACTGCGTTCCTGGATGACGTTTTTTCATGAATCAGCAATGCTACATTTTGTCAAGGAGGTGCATTACTCTTGGGAAACAGGCATGACAGGTTCTCATTCCCTTATAAAAGGAACAGTTTTCAACAGCTAGGAGTAATCAGTGAATTTATAAAGGAACAGTTTTCAACAGCTGGGAGTAATCAGTGAACTGATTTCTGCTAGCTGTTGAAAACTGTTCCTTTTATAAGGGAATGAGAACCTGTCATGCATGTTTCCCACCCTGACGCCGCGGATGTTGTTCGCCTACTACGAATGCCCTGTAATCCATAGATTTTATGCAAGATGAATTACAAGACCTTCGATTTAAGCGCTGAAAATGCTACGCTGTTTTTCTCGATTTTTTACAAAGCAGTTGACTCACACATGAAACAAGTCAGTGGAATGTAAGTTACAGTGAATATTATACACCGTAATCAGCTAATCTTTTGAAATTACTACAAAAAACCAATGGTGTTCATTACCTTTAGGTCAGTGAATAAAAACACTAGTCTTTCTTCTTTGTTTAGGTATGAAAATTGTCGGAGTTAGGTTGCGCCGGGTGAATCCGGTCCAAGACTAGTTCTGACATGGTTGATTGAACTGCTTCGTGCTCAGTCACCTGTGACAGTCAATTTGATTTCTTGGTGTCATAAGAAAGAGGACATCATTAGTTAATAAATAAGGGTTGCCAATTTCCAAAATATTTAACCAAGTCCAAGATGTTAAATAAAAAAAATCTCGGTTTCCTGTTTTTTAAGCAAACAGGGTATATCTATTGAAACTTAACGTATCTCATAAATGCAAACTTGATTTAAATAAGGCATGGAAGTATGAGTGGGGTAATGTCAGGAGGGGTGTGGCAAGAGTACACGTACAAGGGTGAGGTCATGGCCAGGGTTGAGTACAACTTGCTTGAGGACACAGCAACAAGGGTGTGGCAATGGCACCCTGCGGCGGTGGCCGGGGGGGAGTGCGGCTGGAACCAGAGTAGGCCTACCACCATAAATACAGTAGCATAGTATTAGGAAGGGTGTGGCAATAATGTTGCAGAGGTGTTTCATCGCTCATATCGAGTCGGCTATTGCCAGTTGCAGGCCGTTGGAGAAGCACGGTGCTTTCTGGAAATAAAATACAATTTTGTGAAGTCCCACTGACAAAAAAACCTTTACTCTTAACAGCTGTGCCCAGACCAATACACAAAAACAGACCAATTTGAATCCCTAAAATTATACACAGCTATTAAAATCTCTTGAACATACAAAATGTCATATTTGTAAGCATTCCGAAAAAACAACAATTTCATGCACTGGTGTTTATTCCAAACAATGAATTAAATATGTGTGAAGATATTTAATGAAATCACCTTTACATACACTGAGGATTGCTTTTCCTGTCCAGTGTGTTAACCACAGCTATAAAAATGCTATGTTAACGCTATTTAAACCACAAGACCCTCAGAGTGAGGATACTGAACTGAACTGAACAGGATTCTGATGTGATGTGTTAAAACCTCTTTTATTTTCCAGCAAAAAACAGCATCCTGAAATGGATCAGTCGGTGGCTTAACTATAGTAAATGAAAAAGCAGCAACACAGGGGCCAAGCCCCACCCCCCCAAAAAAAGAATTCCGCGCCAGAGCTGTTTGGTTCGTGCCTCGTGTTGAGCCCTCGCTGTTTAAAATCCTCAAAATGACGAGCACAGACTATATTCAAGCTACAGATCATTGGCTTTCAGTGTCCCTCGAAAACATTTGTACATATTCACGTCGCTGTTCTTAATGATCGCGAGAACCTACTCAAGAGTTGAGTGAGAGAGAGAAAGTTGCAGTGGCGTGTCCGGGCATTGGTTTGGGGATAGGGGAAATGGGGATTTTTATAATTCAATTGGGTTTCGTCAATAAAGGAATCACAAACCCTTCCTCCAAAAAAGTGGAGAGCATCATCTTTAAACTGTAAAGCTTAAAGCTTTCAATTTCTCTAAAAATAAAAATGACAGTAAGCTTTCTGGATATGCCACTGGGAAGTATAGGCTCTATCGACAGACCTCAGTGTGTCTCAGTGAGAAAACTTACCCTCAACTTTTCCCTTCCTTTGGCCAGTTCAGATACTAGAAGTAGCTCATGACAGTTGTCTTTACTCGCTTAAAACTGTGTTTAAAACTGAATGTTTGAAAATTATGTTAAGTGTTCACGTTAGCTATTACGTATCAAAGTTCATAGCATTTATCCATGAATGTGTAATCTAAATTTTGACGTGTGGGTTCAATGCGAAAGGTCGCAAAGTTGTGCGAGATAAAGTTACATATTTAGCAACTGGTCTAGTCGATCAGATCTACAGTCGAGGCAACCGAAGCGTCATGGAAGAGGAAAAGCAATACAGAAAAGCGTCCAAATGGCCCAGACCCATGTTCTGGATCATCACGGTAGCTCTGGCCGCAGCGGGCATCGGCTTGGGGGTGATCATTGGCTATTTCACGGCACCGAGAAATGCAGAGTGTGCGGTACCAACGCCTGATCCCAACACTGATACGCCCCCCGTGAACGTCATTGGACGTATAAACGCTGAGAATATTGAAGAGAATCTACGGTAGGTACACGTAATAGCACATGGGATCGTGGTAATCTAGACTGGATCTGAAGATACATGGGCGAGGTAGCTGGCTATGGGAGAGGGACTAGGGCCACATTACTCCCCTCGAGAGCTTTCAGATTTGGGGGTTATTTTTAATGCCGATCAAAGGCTCTGACCCTCCAGGAAAAGGATAAGACCAAGGCCCTGACCATCAAGGCCCAGGCTTTAACCCCCAAGGCTTGAGGCTAAGGCCAAGGTTTGATTCTCCAGGCCAAGGTTAAGACCAAGGCCCTGATCATCAAAGCCAAGGCCCAGGCTTTGGCCCCCAAGGGCTAAGGCCAAGACCCTCAAGTGTAAAATTGCTACCCCCATTGGCACTTATACAGCGTACCCCCCCCCATAAAGAAAAACAACCTCTTTATACCATTTATTTTCTCCTAAAATGATCACTAGGGAAATTGTTGGTTTGGGTTTCAAACTCAAGCTGAAAATATTATCTCTTCAAAACTGAAGATTCCATTCAAATCCGATGATGCATTGCAGGAATGATCTCCATTACATAAGGGAATTCCTTTTGGTCTTTTTTCTTTTTAGCACAAGTAGCAATCAATATGGTCTGTTTATGCCATGTAACACCATTTAACAAATACGAGAAATTGACCTGCAGGTTGAGGATACTGAGTTGAATAGAGTTCTGTGGTGTTGTATAACGTTGCTTTTTTGTCATCAGCAAACTGCATCTTTACATGGTTTAAAGTGGTATGTGTTACAGAAGTTAGACAGATTTAAATAAGATATGAATTACTGAATAAGATCTAAAACGATTCTTATAAACTGACTGAAAACGCAATGTTCTGTGGTTTTCTTGGCTTTTGAAACAAAGTCCCCCACTCTAATTTTTTCCCTGTAAGTATTCACAGTACGGGCGCCAGTAGTATGCTGTTAATAATTTACAGTAACATTTTACGGTAAATCGCCGTCATTTATTGGACAGCAATTAACCATAAAAACAACATTAACTTATCGCAATTATTTACATTAATTTGATGTAAACATTAGACACAGCAAGTTACCGTTTTCATTAATTACGGGTTCATTGTACATTCGTGTTTAGGTATACGTTCTATTGATAAAGAATTCTCAGATTCAGGTTAATTTTAATTTTTTTAGGTCAAATATAATTACGTATAAGGTACACATACCTCGTATTCAGAAGCCTTGATCGCGGCAGAACTTTATGTACATTCTTAATGTGCACTAACATGGTATATAATTATGTACATTGTTCGGCTCCCAAGTGCAATCGTAGTTGGAACATCAAAAAGTCAAATTTTTCATTTCTCACGTTCGATTTATCTTTTTTAGCAATGGTTTGCATTTGCGCATAAAAACTACATCCAAAAAGCACAAACATTTTGTCCGACTGATGTAAAGTACTTGTGTAGCAACGCCCCATTTGTGTCAATAGGCAAACTGAGGTCAAAGCTTATACCGTAAAACATTACTGTTAGTATACCGTATTGTACTGTATTCACTAAAGCACAATAAATACGTGTAACAAACAAACACATTTGTTTACTGTAAACTTCGTTTACAGTCGATTAATGTTGCATAAATACAGTACAATACTGCTCATTTAACTGCACAGTTGTTTATGCCACCATTCCCCTGTTAAATATAACCTGACACACTTTTCTATCAGTTCCATCAAGTTTAGAATTTAAAAAAACTTTAGCTAAATAAAATTAAAATACCTGTCTGTTGGGGTAAGCAGCAAATTTTGCAGTGAAAGTGAAGATGTAAAAATAAATGGCGTTTCTTACCTCCATAACAAAACATGGTAAGTTTTATTACACCAGACTTTGTAGACAGTTCAGTGCCGCATGAACCGAGGTTGAATGTTTGCAGAACAGCAACATTTCGAACAAATTTACCTTGAAAATATTAAAAAGATCAGTTGGCCTTGAAGAGCAAGGCTCTAAAATTACAAGTCACTGATCTCTGAAAGCAAAGGTCATGGCTTTGTCCTCAAGCCTTAAGGCTAAGGCTCAGCATACGTCACAAGTTATTGTCGATAGAACAGAAGATGAACGAACTTTCGAGAATTCAGTAAGCTCGAAAATTCCCTATGTCAATAAGCAGAATCAGTCAGCCTGATTTTAAATATGATTTGAAGAGGAACCCAGAGCCAGTTTCGCATTGAAAGCCTACAGCGAATCTTGAACAATGGAAATCAATAGAAACATTGTTCGTTTTCATCAGGATGCTTGGCGGTACATCACAAACAAAAAGCATGTTCTCTTTGATAACAAACAAAAATTGCCATATTAAGACATTGCAACGTTTTGTTTTATTTTGAAAGTTGATCACTTTTTAGCCTCATGGATACAAGTAAAATATAATGTGATATCTTTATGTCTTTTTAGTATTGTTATATTATTATAGTCTTAATGATATCCTTCGTTGATCACCGATAGGTACTTCACTAAGGTTCCTCATATCGCCGGCTCTCCAGCTGAGCGTTCCAACGCGGAATACATGCGTGACACGTGGAAAGAACAAGGACTAGACTCGGCTAAACTCGTTCCTTATGATGTACTTCTGTCTTACCCCGATGACAATATTCCAAACAAGGTAAAGCTATTGCTGTGTGCCTTCATTTGAGTGGTGTTAGTGCACTAGTCATGGAAGAGGGCCTGTTTATACTGGTCAAAAAAGCAAAACACGAACGCAAATATCAGGGGGAAAAATGCCCAGCGTATTCGCAGAGTCGACCACTAGAATGGTAAATTTCGCCTCAAATGATTCATGATGTCAAATTTTGCGTTATTGTTAAATGTTTAATTTTGTAACTTTTTGAAATTTTATTATTATTTACTTTTGCATTCGCTCCAAGTATGACCTGAGCCAGAGAACTCCTCGCATTGCGCGGTCGCTGATTTTCCAACCTCTCACCCCGGCATCACTCAAAATCTTTGAGCTATAAAACAGCTGTTGTTGCATGGTGTCACGTGTTTCTGAAGGTAACCTTGCTTAACCCTTGTTATAGCGGCGCCTTTATGGTTCGATTCACTCAAGTTGTGTGTCGTACCAGGCAGGGAGCAGGGGCCAAGTTTCCTCTAGTGACGTGTTCCTTTTAAAATTATTATTATTTTGTTGTTATTGATATATTTACAAATAGATCATTCGGGAGACATTTTGTGGTAAATTTTTCAGCATTAGCAAGACATTGGCTTTTAGGGAGACATTTCAGTGTCTTCCCATTTTCAAACTACCAGAAGGAGGCTAGATTAGGGTCTAAATTGAAAACATACAAAGTGTGGTTCAGAGCAGACTAGGGAATATTGAATTAGGCCTATGGGACAGTAAAGTTGGAAAAATTTGCACGTTCTTATGGGAATGTTTCCCTAATGACCCATTAGCGGTAAAAAAAAAAAGATTTATACTGCTGCATAAAGTTAGTGTGTCACATCGTTGTTAATTCCCCGGTGACGCCACATCAGCACAGGAACATACTGAAGAAAAATTATATTTATGAGTTTGAAAATCTTGAAGAAAGGGGCAGTAAGTTACTGCAGACGACGGGAATTCCTGAGTCTTTGATGAAAAAGTAGTTTTCAACTAAAAAGTGGATTTTCAGTCCTTTTTCAAAGAATTTGAAGGCCATTCCTGTTCACGACGTCGCTCTTTAGAATCGTATTTTTTTATGAGTGGAAGATTGTGTGCACGAAACATCTCATAACACGCACATTGGGGGTGTGGTAAGTATTTCTCCTCAAAGCCATAGTTACATCTGTGGAAGGCTATACCCCTTCAATAGATGACCCTGTTGTTTGTCATTATATTACAAATGTATATTCTTGTTGGCTCAATCAGGTGTCTATCCTCGAAGATGGTAATGAGATATTCCACTCGCGACTGGAGGAGGCAATGCTTAGACCTGGCGACGACCACCCTGATGTCGTGCCGCCATTTAATGCATATTCATATCAAGGCGAACCAGAGGTAACATTACCTACCCCTTTCAATCCACTCAAACTCCTTGTTCCCCCTTTCCCATAGCATTTGTTATTTCCACCATGATTTTATCACTTAATGGGTGCACGATATTTCTGGTTTTTTTTTTTTTGCTTTGTTGCTTTTCCAATCATTTGCCCAGGATGTGTCTGTGTATATTTCGTTTATTCATTGCTGCTGATGCTCCTTTTGAGGGTTTGTTAGAATAACAAACACGCATGTATTTAAAAGAAAGAGAAACTAAAACGTGCTCCTGTTTTCAAATTCCTTCCTTTTGTTTCTCTTTTGTGAAAGGGCGACCTGGTGTATGCTAATTACGCTCGAGTGGAAGATTTTGAATACCTGGAGAAAAACCATCCTGACCTCAACTTGACTGGCACCATCGTCATTGCCCGCTATGGAAAGATATTCCGAGGAAATAAGGTGATGCTCATTTACTCGAAAGTCCCGCGAAACTGTTTCTTCAAAACGAGGTGCCCCGGTTTCTGCATAATTTGTAGTTTGAGCCTGAGATTCGACCCTTCTGACTATTACCAAATTCCACAACAGACCTAAAGACAGAAGGCTTAAAAGAAAATCTTTTCCCCTAAAAAAGAATGAAAACAGCCAAAAGACTCAAATCATTTTGATGCTGTAGCCTTCTTGATCCTTACCCTGAAATGTCATCTGGCCTTTTTGCAAACACCAGGGAATTATTACATGTACCCTCGTTTTTTTCTGTCCCTGTCTGTAAATCAAAAACGGTACAAACACCGTGCACAGCAGTAGCACGGGTGTCGAGAACCATTCGGCCCAGGAAATTGAGCTTTGCACGGCAGCACTGCACTTAGGCTAGACAAGGTGTGCCCCGCTGTTGCCGTTCTGAACGCGGCATTGGCTCGTTACTATTATCCATGTAA